>NW_023596461.1:32393943-32511443 GCF_011947565.3 Pollicipes pollicipes | reverse complement strand
CTCGACGCCGCTGCAGCCCGAGGTGGCCGACGACTTTGATGTCGACTACGACTGGGACTCGCTGCTCTGAGCGGGCAGGCGCGGGGCGCGCCGGGCGCGGCGGCGTGGCGACGCTCGCGGACGGCCTCGAGGCGGTGACGTCAGCCGAGCCACGCGCGCGCACCCCGCTCGCCCCTGCACCGGAGCCTGCAGTCACAAGTGCCTGAGCGGGGGTGGCCGCGCCGCCGCTCGCTTGCGGAGCCGCGCGCCCGGCCCTCCCCGCCGCCCGCACGGGCACGGCCTTTGATGCGGTGTTGTCGGCTGCGGCGGTGGCTGTCGACGCCCGGCGCTTCTTTTGCTGCGCCCTTGTTTGTTGTTTGGTGATATTGGATCCGTGTCACTGTTGTATATAGGCGTTTTCTTGATTGACGATGTTCTGTAGCCGTGCCTTGTTCCGTTTGTGAGAACTTACCAGTTACGAACGAACCCCAGTGCCTGAGAACGAAGCCTTGAGCGGAGCATGGCATTGGACAAGCTTGTTTGGCAGCAATCTCAAGTGAGGCTCGTTTTGCAACTGGCTCTCCTCCAGTCGGTGATTGAATTTTGGTGAGAATCTGACTAGATGTTTATCTATAAACTTTGAAACTAACACAACCCAGTACCGAAAACCGAAGAAATGTGAATGCTTCTTGTGTATTGTTTTGCGCGCTACTGGAGCCGTGTTCTCCGATAGTGCTGTTTCATTACGGGGAGGTTGCAATTCCTGTTTGCTGTTGTGGTCTTGTTCTTGTGTTCTGTTTGGAGAATCCAGGTAGTGAACGGCCGTTGCCACAGCAGGTAATAGATGCATAGGTACTCATCAGACCAATCGATACTCATCATGAGGATGGGAGGCTTCGCTGCCTTGTACTGTTGTTAAGTCCACTGCACGGGAGCAACAGGTGTGTTGACAGCACCCCGCTCCCGTGTCACCAATAGACCAGTTGTGATAGCGGTCAGCAGGCCCGATTTTCATTAATGATCTCGCACTTTATGTTATTGTATTGGACGAAGATATTTGGTTTCACCGCACAGATAATGACAAACCATTACGCTCAAAGACATCCACCTTATTTACTTTTTATCAGTCGCGGAGTGTTTTCGAGTGTTTTTGCCAGCTCATGTTGTGCGTCACCCAGCCAGCGTCGGGACCCAGAACAGATGGATTCGGTCTGGTGAAGTGCAATACGACACGGGACGATTTGAGCGGGTGCAGGCTTGTTGTTTGGATGCTTCGTCATCGTTTGCCCATTACTGTGAAGACGACATGCTGACGAGGGGATGACGGCGGCGTACTCTTGGACCCGCGCCTCAAACCCAGCCATAGCTCGACTGAGCTCTGAGTGCCGTAGATCTGCTGGGGCGCCAGTGCGCCCACAGGCCTTTTCGAGATAAAGGATGTCGTCGCCATAGCTTTTGAACAGCATACACGTGGGGGGGGGGGGGCATTCAACAACCATGGGTTAAAGCCCCAGTCAGTGATACTTCTTTTTACACATTCGGTTCTCGTCTGAAGCCGATGTCTTTCAGAGGACTTCGGTATGTACTCCACGGGACTACGTTTGTTATAGTGACGCAAGCGTAGCAATTATGTCCCACGGTTGCATTCCGACAAAATTTCCCATGAAGCGGACCCCAACAGTCATCGAGTGCAATTAATTTTCAGCCCTGTCCCCCACCTGTCAACTTTCAACGACAGTGATGTGCCTGTCAAGTAAGCATACGGAGTTCGTTAAACGTTGGTCATCTTTACTCGCTGCCTGTCCGATTGTCATTCATTAGCTGGGCCGGTGAGGACTCTCGCCCTGCCTCGGCCTTATTACTGTTCGGAGGGGCACGGAGCGTTGCAGAGCTCAGCTTCGTGGTAGTCATCAGTTACTGTGTTGGAGACAGCCTTGTACTGGCCGTCGCCCTCGCCCAGGAGCCGAAGGCCTGAGCCTGACGCGTGACTTTTCTTGCCGGTCCAGGTCAAAGGGGACGACCGTGGCGAATCTTTAATCGCCCGTTTGTAAACACGACGCAAACGAGGACCCTGCTTTGGTGCAGTGAGGAATGGATATACAAAGTTGCCAGCCAGCCATCTGTTTATGTACACTGTGTCCGGGAGAGGATGGCGGGAGCGTAATTGGCCTGTCGACTGATCATCGGTGTGGTGTCTGTTGAACTGAATACATATCCTTGCCGATACCTAGTATTGCCTGTCGGATGGCATATTGTGAAACATCAATATCGCTTGGTTACCAACCGCATTGCGCCGTACATTCATGCAACATTAATATCGTCCGGTTGCAATTCACAGGCAGGGGAGTCCACCCAACATCTGTATTAACAAACCGGTTAATTTAACACAACCTTTGTCTACAACACAACCGCTTTGCTCGCCAGCCGCCCCTTAAAAGCCACCTGTTTGTTCATGGAACATTGCCATCTTGAATCGGCGATTAGCACCGACAATACTAATGACATCCAATGCTGAAGAGCACAGACGAGGGTAATACAGGAATCTTCTTCAACAGGGAGATAGGGCGGGACGATGCGCTACTCGGAGATTACTTGTCCTTGGTCTGCATGTACTTGATCAGGTCCACCACACGATTGGAGTAACCCCATTCGTTGTCGTACCTGCCGGCACACACGCATCTACAGTGCACGTTCCATAAGGACAAGAGATGGGGCGAACGCCATTTTGTAACATTAAACTAAGCCAACACCAAGGCATCTTCTGCATCGGAGGGATTTTTCAATCTACAACAGTAAGTTTGGAACACGACACGTAGCTGATTGTTTCACCACAAACGATCGTGGCTATGACTTGCGTCCATTGCCCACCGCGGGCTTCCAGCCGTCACGTCCTTCGCCTGCAAGGGCGGGACGGCAAGATATACTCACCAGGAGATCAGCTTGACGAACGTGCTACTCAGCTGAATGCACGCCTTGGCGTCAAAGGTGCTGGAGTGCGAGTCGCTGAGGAAGTCTTGGGAGACCACGTCATCCTCAGTGTAGCCCAGAATGCCTTTGAGCGGGCCTTCGGCAGCCGCCTTGACTTTAGCCTTGATGTCGTCCATGGTG
This sequence comes from Pollicipes pollicipes, assembly GCF_011947565.3. Taxonomy (NCBI): domain Eukaryota; kingdom Metazoa; phylum Arthropoda; class Thecostraca; order Pollicipedomorpha; family Pollicipedidae; genus Pollicipes; species Pollicipes pollicipes. The sequence continues at coordinate 32,508,356 of NW_023596461.1, read as the reverse complement.
GCCTCCTGACCCAGCCGGCAGGTCAGGTCCACCACCGACACGTCGGGTGTGGGCACGCGGAAGGCCATTCCGGTCAGCTTGCCGTTCAGGTCGGGGATCACCTTGCCGACGGCCTTGGCGGCGCCGGTGGCGGCCGGGATGATGTTCTGGCCGGCGCCGCGGCCATCACGCCAGCTCTGCAACACCGGACGGTGGCCATCCACAACACCCCACACCACAGGAGGCCCGTTCGGCGCTTCAGATAGCTATCAAGCCATCAAATTTGACATGTGGAGCACGAAGCATTGCTGAGACGATTCTTCCATACAGTGCTGCCAGGTATGGTGAGCGTCAGGCGTGGATCCAAGACACCTCGGGGGAGGGGGCGATTCCTTCAGAAAGGGCCCCTGCATATATATATATATATATATATATATATATATATATATATATATATATATAACAGTTTGAGCATGCACGCTCCTTAAGGTGCCAAAACATCAGCGCCGTACGTTTCAGTTTCCACTGGCCGCGCGTTGACGGCCGCCGCAGCAAGCACCCCGCAAGCGGACGATGACGAGCACGCAAAGTGGTGCTTTCCAACACTTCATGGAAATAGTTCGTACGGGGCAGTGATGTCTCCACGTATATCTCACCTGTGAAATTTTCACAATAGTGATCTGACCGGACCAACAGTTACAGCACCACGGCCAGAATCTCAGAGGGCATTGCTTCACTGACGACAAATGTGAAAACCAACAGCTTGTGCGGCAATGCGTCATCAAATTACCTCAGACGACGTACCCAGCTTCACGAGCGACGATTGTAACAGAGATGGTAAGTGACCCCAGCTGCTGAAGTCAGCACGAATCATCCCAGGATGCTTGTAACATAGACTTTTACCGACAAGACGCCTCAATTAATTTTAATCCCTTCATGATCAGTACCACTACACGGCTCAATGTTGTGACTTCCCAAAACACAACACTGGAGAGGTGCATCGCTTCACCTTTCGACGAGACGATGAATAAGTTTTGATTTGCATTTGACAGTGCCGCCACCAGAGCATCACCTGCACCGCAGTTTTCCAATACCATTACCGGCACACTGGAAGTCGCGAATGGCATGTTCACGCGCTTTTTCAGGGTCGTCCAGGCCGAAACAGCTGTCCTTACCATAAACGTTCGGGTCGGTGAAGTCTGAATCGCCCGCAATGGGAGTTCGTTAATATCGCTCGATTCCATATTAAATCAAACCGACTCAAGCCTATGAATATGTTGTGGTGCTGTGATATGTGGATACTTTGCTGCTCATAAGATCCCGAATAGAGTACAGAACCCGGCGAGCAAAGAGAAAAAGCCAAGACCAATATGAAAGGCCGGAACGATCAAAGGTGACCCAGTATGTCAACGCATAGGGCCCTTAGCAGCCGCCTACAGTCCTCGGAGCAAGTGGGAGAATTCCGTGGAGGGCCCGCGAATGACCAAGAGCGCTCTCGTACGTTAACACATAGAGGCCCCCAATATAATCGTAAGGTCCTCTTGGGGAACGGAAGAGCCGAAGACAAATGCAGGAGGCCCCTGGTCCCTGTGATCGAGCACCCGGTCACAAGTCAACATATCGGGCCCCGATCAACGGCGTCTGGCCCCGGATAGGGTGATGGGTTGTAAAACGTTTCCAACAACGACACCCCCACTCAGCCAAAAACATTTTTTCGCCTGCTCTTTGGTCCTTCATCTTTGCTTGCAGCACTTCCTAGTCGCCTGGAGGTCCCAACTCATCATTCTTTTGCGCTTTCTGTCATAGACCCGCACTCTTTCGGCAAGTTTTTAGTCCCTTCGGGGTCCCTTGGATCCCAGGGAAGGGAATGATGAGCCTACTCCCCCCCCCCCCTCGGCCCCACACATGGTGAGCGGCAATCCCGCTGGTTTAATCGCTGTCAGCTTAGGGCGAGCCGTCTCACACACTGTTTTTATGCGCAACCCTAAAAGACGCCACACTACCTGGACATCCACAGGACTATGGCTTCGCTTGTCCCGCTGCGGCCCCTGAGCGCTCCCTCAAAGCTCACCTTGCCGCTGGGTCCGTCCACGGTCTTCTGAGTGGCCGTGGTCGAGTGCACAGTGGTCATCAGGCCCTCCACGATGGTGAAGTTGTCATGAATGACCTTGGCCATCGGCGCCAGGCAGTTGGTGGTGCACGAGGCGTTCGAGACCACCTTCATGTCCGGCTTGTAGGCGTCCAGATTGACGCCGACCACGAACATGGGTGCGTCGGCCGACGGTGCCGAGATGATCACCTTCTTGGCACCGCCGTCAAAATGGGCGCTGGCTTTCTCCGTGGTAGTGAACACGCCAGTCGACTCCACGACGTATTCGGCGCCTGCCTTCGACCACGGGATGTCGTTGGGCTTCATCTCATTGAAAACAGCAATGCGCATTCCTGCAAAATCAGTGAGCCGCTTAGCTCAGCTTTTTGTGCCTGACAGGTTTAGGTTACCGAAGATGACATCGGATGAGATGTGAGAGATGAGAGATGGGAGTAAGATGCTGCGAACCCGAAATGACCAAGCGAAGTTACCACAGATCAGATGGCATGGGCCAACGCGCCGATGGGGCTTGGCTTGGATGGGATCACAGCATTTCGGTCAGCAATGGCCATTCCACGGCTACGGGATGCAGGAGAGCGGAGGGTGGTGGGACAAGATTGCATGCACCTGGAGTCCTCTGCTACCGAGACGTATCCCGCAAGGGAAGCCTTCTTCGAGATGTATGCAGACTCGGACGGGGCATCGACCAGCCGGCCAGCTGGCCAATGGTTTGCCACATGTACTGCTCTTCAGCCCATCCGGGGGCATCGCCGCCGCGCAAATTAACTATGAAGTGGGTACGATATCGTGTGACGAGTGGTACCAGCCTACCGTTCACTACGAGGTACTCTCCGTCGATCTTGACTTCGCCCTTGAACCGGCCGTGTGTGGAGTCGTACTTAAACATGTAGACCATGTACTCCAGGTTGATGAAGGGATCATTCACAGCCACGATCTGAAAACAATTTCGCCATCGGTGACATTACGTACAACTGTCAGAATTTTAGCTTCAACAATATCTACTGCGAGACACGTGACCACTTCCCTTTAGCTCCACATTTGCATCCCCTGCGATCCGGATCATATTGACATCCACACCACGTAAAATTCTTGAAACACTAGCGTGGCCGCAGTTTACAGAAACGATATTCTTATCTGCAGGATCCCTTTTCTACAGATTAGGCGAAGTTTGTTCTCAAACTTTCGGAAATTCATGACAAAATGTTTTCGGGTACGATACAGTCCTGACAAGCTTCGGCTTCAAATGCACGCACTATTATTTGTGCGCATGACTCTTAGCCATTTAGCAAGAACGGAGCAGATTCCGAACACCCGTTTGTCCTCAAAATATCCACAAAATGAGAGAAAAAAAAATCACCTATCACAGCATAGTATCCAAATGCCCAACTGATGGCACCAACACCACATTTGCCATACTAGCCCGGGAATTTTGACCACGTCATTGAGCCTGTCAGCTAATTTTCTACATCCAAGTGCAAGTCTAGCCAGACCCACTTTTAATCGGTGGCTGCCATCAAACGAAGTATTAGTGCCTATGGTACCGCACGAGATAACATCTATAAATGACGACGTATTGGCTCAGCGCCAACCAGTGCCAGCCATGTTTTGCCAAATTCCGCTCGAGAATGGCCGTAAGCCCACGACAGCCAGCTGGTTGGCGTGGGTCGTACGCAGCACCGTTGGCCGCCGAGAGTGCGCGCCGTCGGCCAATTCTGCTCGTGACAGCGGCATGCATAAGCGATGACGAGGCTGGCGGGCTATCGGGTCTGCGCAGCGGTCACGTAACTACGCACTTCTGGCGGCTGGACGGACGCCAGTTGGTGAGTGGGGAGGAGAGTTGGCGTGGTTCTGAGCCCAAGGAGTTTATCATATTTTCACAAAACATCACCTGGTCAAAACTCAAGGTTTGGGTCCAAGACGTACGGATCCACTACCACCGCTCATTACTAGCGGGGTGACCCGAAGAAATAGCTGAAGCATTCCAGAAGCGCGGAGCCAAGAAATCCGGCGCCACGGATCGCATCTAACGGCGACAACGAGTTCAGTGCGTTTAGTGGTTCGTGGACGTGAGACGAGGGAGGCTGCCACGGGCGTCACAGTCATCCACCGCTATCACGCAATTGCGTAAAAAACGAAGCCAATGAAGCCAGACATCTTTGGCAGCCGACACTAAGAAGTTTGGCCGATGCGTTTGAAAGCCTGTCGCTCACGAGAGATTAACTGGCGGAAATCCGAATATGCAAAACGTGTGCTCTTTTTCATTCACGTATAGCATTACTTGAAAACGGCCGACCATAAGTCTGGTCAAGGCTGGGAGCTTTTAGTTCACGAAATCGATAAATTTGCGATGATTTGCAGTCTTGGCGATGTTAACCCAGGTAACCAGCGCGATAAATACGAATATTTTGCGCAAACATTGGCCACAATAAACCACTTCACGCCACTGTAATTTGCGTGGCCCCATATTTGCTTCACACTCGAGGTAAGTTTCCAAAAGGGTGACACAAGTCGTTCCCGGTCAAAAACTAGCGCACCTAGGTATTGCATGAGTTTTTCCAGCGTTTAGCCCGCTGTAGTCGCTACATCCGCCTAAACTGTGCTGTTCGTTTCACGCTTTCATCTGCTTTAGTTACTAAGATCCGACATAACTGTTTAAAAACGGCCCCAAAAATGTGCTAATCCATCGCTTGTAAGCGCCAGCACGTCACTGTCCACACATGATTGGACCAATACAACTCTCAGGTTTAAGTGGAATGCTCCCAGCGCTACCAAACACTTGGTACCTGGAACATAACAAACAGTACGAATATTTAGCAAATATTGTGTACACAGCAAGCAGGCAAGCCCATTTGTGATGGAATAAGAGTACAGTGTGACGCCCCCTTTATCTGCTGTGCGCAGCATTTGCACCCCAGTTGAAGGAACGTAGCTTACCTGGGCGCCCTTCTCGATGGCGGCCCTCATCACCAGACGGCCGATGCGGCCAAAGCCGTTAATTCCGATCTTAGACATGGTGAACGGATCTGCGCCCTGGAAGCAGATGCGTGGTCAGTACGCACTATCCTTTTTCACCGACCTGCAGACAATCTGTAATGCACAAACATAAATCAAACATTTTACGACGTTAAAAAACAACGTTCGAAGAACAGCTGACACATGGTAGAAACGTGACTGAGCTTCTGATAGACAAAAAGAAGCAAAGCACACATTCCCTGCAAAGCCGCAGTTGGTGCGAACGATGCACCGAGTCAGCGAACTACGCTATCAAACAATATTTTGCATTACCAGGTCCTCTATCTAGTTCCTTCGGTTTATTTAAGAGCGGTTCAGCCAACCCAGGAATGAATACTTGTTTAATGAAATGCCTAGAAGGCTGTGAAATTTTCCATTCGCGTGATACATTCCATTCTGTTGGACGGTCGCTCCTTCAGCTGGATCCTGCAAAACTATGGCTACAACAAGCCCGCCAGAAACTAGCATGCCGTGGAACTAATAAAACTATGGCAGCGCTTTACGCCAAAACGATACGCCAAACCGACGGTGCGTGAAAGAACAGCGCAGTAATGGCAACATTCCATCACTAGGGGTTTGTTCTGGTTGAAAAACTAATCTATGCATTTGCAATCTTCGCCATGCTTAGACAAAAGAACATTCGAAAGTCTCTTTGACAGGCTCAATTACGTTACCACAATTAACCGGGACGTCCCGAAAACAACGCCAGTAGAAAGGTTCGCAACGGAGCAGAATAAACGATGTCCTACCGATGTAGCCTACCTCAGTCGCACAAACACGTCAGCGAGATCCAATCACGTTCGTTTATGAAAATGAGGATGCACTCAATGAGCGGAGGGCGCATCAATCAGCACAATGTCGAGCTGAAGGAACTGCGCACTGCCGCTTCCAGAGATTATTCACTGGTCCACTGAACACATGTATAAAGATGTGCAGCACGTGGCCGAGATATCCGACGCAAAGATGAAATGTCCTGAACCTAGCATAAAGCACCCCATACGTCGTGAGACCGCACTAACACATGCCGTATCCAGCACCACGCGCGTCATGAGACACGACGCAGAGGCTCCTGGAACAACTAACAGTCACGCCCAAAATAAGCATTGCACACCAGACGTGGTGTGGTTCCAGCTGGCTCCAGAGGGTACGTGGGAGGAGGAAGGGGGGGGGGGGGGGGGGGGGGGGCGCACAAAGTCAATGCCGGGGATAAAACACAGATGTGCCGAGAAATGGGAGCATCGCGAACCACGCTTCCACCCAAAGGCAAAAGTTATTCTCAAGAAGCAAGCGATCCATTTCATGCTCGTCGTATACAAATCATCGGTGCCAAATTGAGGAAACGAGTGTACAATAAGCACCATGGTGAAATATGTATGAACTGATAAATTTAGGAGACAACTTTATGCGTTTAACAATGGTTCACGTCGCACAGCGGCGTGCAGCTATCCGTACATGGCGCAGTGAGGTATCATCGCACTTTCCAGGGACCACAATGTCCTCCATCATAGCAGCCAGGCCGAACAGAGGAAGCCGCCACTCCTAATGTAAATAAACTGCGGCAAGTAACGCCAGGCCGGATGGACGCCCTGGAGCGCTGTTCCCTGTCCGCTCCGGGCCAGCGGCGCGGCCACGCGTCACGGGCCAGCCCGCGCCCGACGAGGGCCGACCGGTCCGGCTGGTTCATTCGGCAGCCGACTGGCGGCGGGTCCGGAGGGAGCGCGCAGGTCACCCGCCCCGGCTAAATAAAGCCGGTGCGCGGCGCTCGAGACGGCGGGCACTCGGCGCGCTGCCGGCGCAGGAGGGGCCGGCGCTTCCGGCCACCGAGGTGCAGAGTGATGTGGCAGGCAGTGGTGGTGGCTGTGCTCGCCAGTGCTGTGCCCATTGTCGGCCACCGTGAGGAATCAGAGCCGCCCGTCAACAACTGTGAACCACGGCCAAGCCAGCAGCTCTCGGCCAACGTCGTGGTGTCCGAGGGAAGTCGGGCTGTGCTGCGGTGTGACCTGGATTCGCGCCGGGCCACCACCACCTGGGCTCACGTCGACTCGCATCGGCAGCTCACGATGACCATCAACTCGTACGTGCACCTCAGCGGGCCGCGCTACCGGCTCGTCAACGTCAGCACGCCCTGGCCACACTGGGTGCTGCTGATAAAGAATGTGCACGCCGCGGACGCCGGCCTGTATCGCTGCAGCGCCATCTACGAGACGGGCAACACCATCTCGCCAACCAGTCGGTTGGTGCGACTGACCGTCGTCTCGCTCCGCCGGACAGTCATTGGAGGGCCCAGTAGTCGGCACGTTCACGAGGGAGGACAACTGCGCATCAGCTGTGCTGTTAACGGCAGTGACCACGGCGTGACATGGACGCGAAACGGTGCCGCGATCAGGCCGGACGGGGTGCGTGTTACGACAAGCAGCAGTCAGGTGTGCAGTTTACTGACTGTAGACAATACAGTGAAGGAGGATGAGGGTACATACGGATGCCACGCGAAAGGGCTACATAGTGATAGCATTGAAGTTCAGGTGGCCCAGTCCTTAGGAGACGGGGGGTCAAATAGGAATGCTTCCAACAATTTGACACACGACGCATATCAAATGCTCACTGTCATTGCTTTGGTAGCGGCAGAGCTTTACACATTATGTAAATGAGTGCATGGTGTGCATTTTACGCACCATGCACTACACATGCACATTTAATGGTTATTGCCGAACTACATAATTTGCACACCTTATTCCCTTTGCAAGGGAGCGAGGGCCACAAAAAACTTCCAATAGTTTTATGAACGATGCTCGTGCCGAATGTTTGCTATCGCTGTTTTGATAGCGATAGAGCTTTACACATTGATACATATTTTATGACCTGTGCACGATATCTGGACGTACTGTTTTGATAATAAAAGCGCCTCATGTATGCATTACATAAATGCTGTCTATGAACATTACAAAATACTGCATTACTGTGAAATGGAAGAGGTTAACTCGCCGGATCATGGCAGCCAGAAAAATATTCGTGACACAAAGGCTTGTGGACAACTGGAGAGAGCTATCAGACTGAGAAACCTATTTGTGTCTGGCTAATAACCGGGAGGGGCATTCAAGGGGAGTGGTTATACTAGCTTTCGTCAAGCTATGCATATACTGCATGATAACAATTTACCTTATTTCTTCCACGCATGAGCGCTGTGATCACCAGTCAGGTCCTGGTGGAAGTGAGCCGGTAGAAACCAGCCTTTATCCCTCGCTTAAGACAAGGGCACAATGATGGTTCGCAAAACCCTGACCATTTCTTCAAAAGCCACATCCTCCGCAGCCTTAAAGAGAGACACTGATGACCACTGCTGCATCGCGTCACATACGTCCATCGCAACTCACCTGTCAATCAGCTGATGGGAAGAGGCGATACCAAATAGAGCGAAGACAACCGGCGCTCAAGTTGATCGGAACGGTACAGATTGATCAAAATGTATTACAGATTGGATATCAACCAATAAAAGGCTGTAAAAGCAGCAACGATGCCGGGGAGAAAGTGCCCACCAGACAAGCTTGTCTGTCGTTGCCAATTCGACACCGTACTTAAAACAAACAACCCAAATGTTGTTTTTTTTATCCCGCACGTGGTTTATTGCTCTAACCTCTTACAATGAGAAAAGTGACACGTTTTTCCCAGGCAAATCTATTAGACCCATACCGAGATTACGTGGCTCCATTCATAAACTCTTACTCACTCGGGAATATTTTAAGCACTGCGTGACTGTAAAAAAATCGTTATGACAATCGTATTGGAGTGATGGATAGTGATGGACGCAGTGGCATTGTGCCGATTGTTATAGTGAAAAATTATCGAAAATCACGCCACACGTCACGCAGCTATGTGCATAACGGTTTCAGAATACCATAATTTTTTGTGATGGAATACGTGTTGCACGTTTTTGACCTCTCTTTTCAATACCCGTAAACAACTGTTATTTGACTGTTGCACGTCAAATCTGAAACGATCCGAAGTGGAAAATTGTTTATCATCAGCGAATTACTTCAACAATTAGCCTAGACGTTTCAACAAACATTACACCCCGAAACGCTGCCGTTATGCCATTATATCACACATTAAGGCGACAAAACGTTCGAGGAACAATTGCCTAAATCACCATCAAATGTTTTTATATTCGGTACGAAGGGAACATCACATTCCAATGGGAAACGGTTAAATTTGAACAGTACGCAAAAGCTTCAAAATGCAATCTGCATTTTTTCAACAACAAGCGGTCCCTTCCCCTTACTGCCCACACCCCTTGGAAAGGATGTTATGGGCCTTGTGACTTGAAAATCACGTAAAATGCCACCCCAAAACCGATGATTTTCGGATTGAGTGTATCCCGGAAGCCCTGCACACCAAATTTGGAGGGAATCGAGACGCCCGCAATATAAAGCTGGAATGCATCGATCTTGTAAATCGCAAGCCACGCAAAACCCCAGCCTAAAATCTGTGATTTTCGGAATGAGCGTGTCGGGGAGGCTCTGCACACCAAATATGGGGGCCAAAAACACCACGAAACATCGGACTGGCGATATCACGCGTCTTGTCACTCGGAAGTAGCACAAAATCCCACCTCACAGCCTATGATTTTGGGAATCAGCGTGGTGAGAAGGTCCCATGTGAGAGAAGGCAATATCCAAATGGCAGTCGGATATCAATCTGTCAGATTGACGCAATGTCTCCCTTCCTGTGACGCATTGAACACACTCGATCAAACTCAACTATCCCTACATGCGCAATGTAACGTAAGAAGATGGACGGGCCCTTACAGACACCTATTCAAGGGTTCTGTCACCACCAATTCCACACGGAACAAGAGCAAGTAGCCCATGCGTGTCACCACTGGGGCATGCCCCTCAATTTTCATAAAATGAGATCTGGCTTACTGCGATTTTTCGGCACACTACACATTCTTCGCATTTTTCCACTCGAAAAAGTACGGTTTTTCAGTTCAGGCTCTCCCCACTATAATCAAGTTTGACCCCCTAATTCTGATCTCCTCCCCCCCCCCATCCCCTACGTGTGGTCTGGTAGGTACAATCATGTAATATCGGACTTATCGGACTATTAATCATGTAATATAACATTTTTAACAAGACCTAGGCATTCCAGCAGCCTTCACCCTGCAGTGCGGCAACCCGGGTAAGCACTTAGCACACAGACGAAATGATATGCATGCACGTAAATAGCGCAAAAAGGTGTGTTAAACTCACACAAACTGGAAGGAATGCACACAGATTATGCATTTACTCCACGGAAACGGATGTCGTATAGACGGTCATTAATGGAAATTACCGATTGAAAACCAAGATGTTCAGTACTCTTCACGGATTGTTTACTTTAGAAATGCGCCAAACAGCCAAATTGCACAAAATACTTCGTTAATCCCACCACCGAAGGCAACAACACATTTAACCTTCACCAAGGTCAAACTTCCGCGAGCCAAGCAGAATTTAAGCACATGAACTATAATAATTATACGATGAACCATTTTTTAAAGAAACCACATCAAATCCATATTTGAGCACTATCCACGTTTTAACTCCGATATTTTTTTTCTCGAATTCACTACTTTTAATTTAACTTTTTCTAGCAACAAAAACTGATTTCTTACCACACTTGCCCTTTTATTCTTTTAGCACTCGCTATCTCAATTTTCATTGACTGATGGGGCGCGATCATGGGCCTTTAATAGTATGTGCGTTATACACCCTCTCCCCCCCCCCCCCACACACACACACTCGCACGCCAGCATTCCTTCTATGCGGCGAAGGCCGCGTGCACATCATGCGTCAAATCCTTTAACACACATTTGGGGAAAACTTAGGTTCCCGAGCCATCGGAGACCCCGCCTCCCCTCCGAATGTCATTTACAGAAATTAGCGCCTCTGCGCGCACCTTTTGACGTGCGTGGCCTTACTCAGAACGCTTCTCAATAGACATTCGAATAATACAAACGATGCGCTATCCCACTGTTAAGACACTCGTGGAAGCAAAGCCGCTTACTGGTTGAATTTTGCCGTGCCTAACCGACAAACCAACGCAGACGGGACCAACCAACACATTTTGTGTCTCAAATTCGTGCCCCTGGGATGGCGCCGAAAATGTCCCTGAGCCGTCGTCCGCCGTGATTTTCTCTTTCATTGTTTCCCGCTGAGCCCTCGCAACGGCTATCTCTCCGCCGGCGTTCTGCAGCCGAGCTCTGCGTCAGTCCTGAGTGAGCTTTCCGGCCGGGCTGGGCGGTGTCCCACCTCAGCAACCGCGTGCACGCAGAAACCGGGTCCCCACCATGCGAGTGGGATTAGGGAGCGGGATACCAACGGCTGCCCCGCCATTATCCCACCACTTGCCTTTTTCCTTACCCATACCTCCTAGATGGCTGATAGCGGCGGAAGTGGTTCTAACGTTGCCAATTCAAGCGCCTTGCTAACCACCCAGACGTTTTAATGGATGATACTCACCTTGATATCCATGGCGTGGCCAACGCTTGACCAGAAGGGGGCCGGATTGGGGCGCCGGGGGTCCATTGAGTCGAGGAGGCCCGCACTTATTTGCCATAGGGCCCTGCTTTGTATTTGGGTGACTTTTGGCCTCGGTGTCCCATCGTGATGCCTCGTGGAGCTGTTTCATGCTTTAGAATCCACAAGGACGTCTCGAACTGTCAAAAAATATTGAGGCCTTCGGCTTCAGGGGACTCAACGTCACTTTCAGGACGGGGAGGGGGGGGGGGGGGGGCGGCGGACAAGCCTATTAAGTCCCTGGTTACGGCTGCGCGCCTGGTACCCGCCGCCCACCGATAACATGCAGATATCAATGTATGGCCATGACTGCCCGCGCCATCGGTATGTAACAAGCCTATATGAGTTACTTGTCAGCAAGTGATCATGCTTTTTAACCCGCCGGTCGTATCTGCCAATGCAAATGATTGGCAAGTAAACCAAAGATAAGCCTCGCTGAACATAATGCATTTTATTATGTGTAAGTATGAACTCGCATGTCAGTGCTAGCTATTGTCAACGCAATCAGCAGACCCAAAACGATAAAAAGCGGTGCCCCCCCCCCCCCCCCCCCTATCAATCCTAGAGAATACCAACCACAAAAAAACATTGGTGCATTCTGTCGGTGCAAAATGCTGTGCTCGACGCTCACACTAACTTAGCTAGTTGGTGAATGCACAACGTCCCCACACTCACCATCGCCGTACCCATTAACGAGCCTAGGTCAACACGGCCGCAGGCCTACGGGCCATCCGTGGAAAGAGGCCGCTGCATCCAGAACGGGAAAGAAGCGCGGCTGGCGAGCACGTTCGCCTAGTGATTGACTTGTCAATATTCATTACCTCTTGTCGACTCCGGCGGATGTCTTCGGCTGCTAGCCTGGTCAGGTCCTAAACACAGCACAGAATAATTGACGTAAGACTCGGCGTCCAACGCCGATGACAGAGTGCCCGTGTCTTGGTTGGGTGGCGGAGATAAAGACGATTGATTTTTTGCGGGGCGTATTGGCCACGGTGGCTATTTCACGCCCATGGCAGAGATCCTGAATAGAATACAAAATATACTTTATTCATATCATAACATGACACGTTACTGGTGACAACCCATCGCTACCGACGCTAAATCATCTTCGCGTTTTATTCATTCTAAGAATACAGCATGGCCGTCCAGTTTGGATGAGGTACCTAGCAAACGGGGTCTGCAGAGCCCAGAAACCCATCCGCCTCCCCCGAAACCCTCGGCGCAGATGGCGCGAGGAGCCGCCCGCCGCACACACACGGACCACCAGATATCGAACACCACGGCTTCATTGCCAGCCACAGTCAGCTCGCGGGTAGCAGCGCCACGTGCGAGCCGGGGCGGGTCGGGGGCACACGATCGAGCCGGAAAGAGGGCGACCCAACCGAAGCCGGAGGCGCGCCGCCTGCCAATTGGGGTTCAAAGTCGATCGGCCGGAGCCCTGGAAAACGGCGTCCAACACGGGATGTCGCCCCGCACCACGCGCGGTAACTCCACAGCACCACTCCGCACTGCTCGCCCATCCGCCGGCCGCGCGCCGCACCCCTGGCGGCGACCAGCGCAGTCAGCGTTTTGCGCGGCGGCCGGCCGGCCGGCGGCGCCACGCGCCGCTCAAGCGTTCTTCCCGGAGAGTGTGAGGCGCGCCACACCGGCGGCCGCCGCCACCGGTTCCTCCTCGTCGCCGGGCTCCTCTTCGACAATCGTGTGACTCTCGTCCTCACCCAGCAGGTCACCGTCGGCGGAGCCCGCCGCCTCGCCGCCCGGCGCGCCCTTCTTAGGCACCCTCATCGTGTACTCTGAAACGAATCAAACGGCGCTCAGCGCTGGGCGCAGGGGCAGCGAGAGCGCGCGGCCGACCGGGCAGGTGCCTCGGATGGGTGGCCCAGTCAGCGGAGAGGGGCAAATGAGACGGCGGAGGGATGCCACCGCGCAAGCCGCTCGCTGCTAAATGTAAGGTGAATGTGCAGTCAGTCAGGAGTAATGACCACGACCATGAACGACACCTGACTTTAGACGTCCAAAGACCCAGACCGCCGTCCGCTGTAGACAACGCACATGTCACCGTCAACGCAGAACGCCGCAAATGCTTCAACGTTCACTGGCGCGTCCAGCGCACCAGACATTCGTCGAAATGCCAGTGCAAGCTGCGCGCGGGCGCGCGCAGAGACCGTGCCCTACCGTGCGGCCGGATGACCAGAGCGTCCAGGATGTCGGACAGCGATATGATGCCGATCACATGCTGGTGGTCATCCGTTATCACCAGCCGGTGCACCTCGGCGTGCACGATCTTGTCCACCACCTGGCGGGCGGCGGCGGGGATGGCGCGTCAGAGCCGCTGGCGACAGCGTCAGCTCGTGGACCAGGCGGCAGCCGACCGGGCGCCGCGCGATCGCACCCGCGGACAGCCCGTCAGCGGAACGAGTCACAACTTCGGACCGAGGGAGCTTGAGTGCTGGTGGATGCCCGCAAGCGACCATTGCTATCTTGATTTATCACGTGCCGACAAATTTGTTGCAATAAAGCAAACAATGGGCTTCCATTTTAAGTGCAGTGCGGCGCCCGATACAGGCTATTGTCACTTCACAGCACACACACCAGCGCTCATACGAGCCGCCGGCAGGTCACGCCACGCGGCCCCGATACAGCTCATGGGCGCCGGGTGAGAGTCGAATTTTCCCACCCAGGAGCAGCCATTTGAGAACACCTGCGGACCATGCAGGCTTGAAGCAAGCCCGCGCGGCCAAAGCGCACTGCTGCACCACCCGGGACACAAATCGGGCGCAACCAAACTCCACAACACGGGAGCAGAGCCCCTCCACAAAAGGCTCTGCCCCGGCACAACGGCGACACCTTGGCCCGCTGGCCACCCGGCAGCCGGCCGCTGCGCCGGGAGGAGAGCACCACCCACCTCAGACAGCGTGTCGGAGAGGCAGCACGCCTCCACCTTCGTGTCGGAGCGGTGGGAGTTGGCCGCCATCAGCGGCACGTTCAGGTTGTTGTAAGTCTTCTCGGCGGCCAGGTTCTGGCGGCGGCAGCGGAGACACGTCACGGCACAGCACACGGGCTCCCGAGGAGAGAGGAGTCGGCGACACCCGTGAGAGGGACCGGTGACTGGTGGTAGGGAAGCCGGTGGGATGGGCTGCCAGACCCGTTCAAGCTGGCATCAGAATTACATTTTTGCGGTATGATGGACATATCGAAATCCAGCCAGAAGTGCTGCAGACGGCCAAAAACGTCCGATGCATGGGTCTCGAAAGTTACAGATCGAAGACGCAAGCGCAGATACTGCTTACGACACGCTTCATACCATCTTGGCAAGTCACAACCGTTCAGAAGAACGTCAGGATTTCCGAGAACGCACCAGCGACTGATCGATACCAGACACAGCCGCCACAGTCATCAGAACTTGGCAGTCGAGACGGAACCGAACGCAGACGCCAAGTGCGATTAACCAAGAAGAGAGCAGGCAGCCATTTCAGAACGCACAACATCTGCTCCGGGCCCTGCTAACTCCAATCGGACGACGAGCAATTCAATGTGGTGCTGCGCCGTGGCTGTCGATCGCAACAGCCATTCAAATTGATCCAACATTATACACAGGTATTCATCTCATCTTTACCGCGTGGTCTCTAACGAATATCGTAAAGCGGGCCCTACAGCAGATAAAACGCCCTCGCCTCAATCACCCCAGAAAACAAACAGAAAAACATGTAGAAAAAGCAACGTGAAAAAGCAACAAGCACAGCAAATTGTACTCACAAATTTGCAGCCCAACCCGCCACACTCCCTCCGCTGTCGGCGACGACAGCCGAGAGGCCGCCCCAGCCACTCACGATCACATCGAATTTGGCGTAGATGTGCGTCAGCTTGTTGTCCTGGTCGACGATGGGCAGCGCCGAGACGCGGCGGTTCACAAACTTTGTTAGCGCCTCAATGACGGGCGTGTCGGGCCGCGCCGTCTCGATCTTGTCGAACGTGCCAATGCGCAGCTCGCCCAGCGTTCGGTTTGTAAAGCTCGGCCGCGGCAGGTTGTTGATCTGCGCCGCAGAGGAGCCAGCAGTCAGCAGACGTGACGACCGAACTCCATAAAACACAAGCAGTGCGGATGCTCGGGTATTACACAAGGGACGTCTTGCCATGGTCAGAGCTGTCTTTACCACTAAATCCAGCCGAAATCTTCCTTTTTGTTAACATTAAAATGGGATTGAAAAGGCGGCATACCAAACAGAAATAAACAGCGTGCAGTACGACGATCCTTCCTCAATTTCAGAGAACCAGCAACAGGTCCTCACGATCTACACTCGTCCCCGGCTGTTATACTTGAACCCATGCTTAGCCGGGCAAAAGCAGAAGCGTTCGCGGGATGCGACGAAGAACACCCCCGATGAACGCGGGTCACATCCCGTCAAGCCACCGACACAGGGCGGAAGACACGCCTGCCGGTGGTACTGCTCGGGTCACTCACGTATAGGCAGAGGAAGCGGAGGATGCGTTTGTGGGTGATGATGTAGAGCACGTCTCCCGAGACGGGGTCGATGACGGGTAGACGGTGGATGCGGTTCTTCAGCAGCGTCGTGATGGCCTCGTACAGAGACGCCTCCGGCGCGATGTAAATTAGCGGCTTGCTGTCCGACTCGAGCACAGCTGCAGCGCAAGGCACGGCTCGGTCACGTCACGGGGAAGCCAGGTCACACTGGGGGCCAGGGGTCACAACAGGGGCGGGTCAGGTCACGCTGGGTCATGTCGGGGATCAGGTAGGGTCAGAGCAGAGGTCAAACTGAACCAACTAGCTGGTGGAGCAAGACGCCGGGTGGGTCATATCGGAGAACTGGGTCATATCGAGGCCACGCGATAGATACCAGGTCAGATCGGGGAACGTGAGGTCATTTGGAACTTCAAATAAGACGGGAGGACCAATCAGGTGAGGTCAGAAAGTTGGGAAACACATGATGAGAGGCCAAACCAGGTTACAGCAGAGTTTATGGGCTGATTGTGCACACGCGACTCTGCCACGACGACAGCCATATTCACATGGACCCAAAGGCGGGACGAGACGGCAAAACGTATGAGATGTGGCGCGATTGGAAACAGTCATCACTCATAAATGACAACACTTGGCATCCACAGACAGAAAACACGCATATCCACAGCAAGCGGACTGCTGTACCCCAACAGCCATTTATTTAAAAGAACTGCCACCAGCGCCGTCCCAACTCCTAGATAATAAACGCATTACAACTACACACCGCTCTACATCCCAGGCAGCGGTTCTACATCCTACGAATGCCTGAAATCCGAGCAATGTCGCCACCTTCAATAGCCTCAACATCAAATAACGTACAACACCCCCGCTCTCCGCTCCGGGGAAGCAGCATGACCCGCCAGCCCTGAACCAGGTCAGCCCGATCCACTTCCAGGCAGTCACCCATCGAGCGGGCCCCTCAACGCCGCCCCACCTGGCCTGCCAACTGCGCATCAAAACCTCCACCGCTTCGCGTGCAGCGGCGGCCTGCGCTGCGACGCGACGGGGTGATGTAGAGGCCGCCGCGGGCCACAGTCACTGCCAGAACGCATCCAAACGGACTCATTGGACCGGCGATTCGTCGAATCCAGCGACGAAGCCGTCTGTTCAGTGGGGCCGGCCGGGCGCCGGCCCCGCCCCGCGCCACTCAGGCCACCGCGGCCCGGGTAAATGTGGCCCGACGGACAGATGGCCGGTCGGGTCAAGAGTGTCTTGACGCTGACCCCTCTGCGGCGCCCGCCTGGAGTGGCCGGCCCGCTCCCCCATGGGGTCACGCTCCGGGGGTCATTTCAGGGATGCAGTGCAAGCAGACGCCTTGGCCGGCTAGTCCCAACGATGGCAGATTGGTCCCACCGGTGGGGGATTCTCAAATGAGCTGTAGCAGCCCGCATATGGAATCACATAGAGACTGATCTAGTCACGACTCGTGTGTCAAAACATGTAACCACAGCCTTTAGCCCAAGAGCCGCCCACGAAAACGATACAACTCTTGATAATAGACTCCAAGCAACAGGGCAAGCCGCACAGGACACTGACATGACTTGGTTCCGAGAACCCTCACTAGCATGACAAGGCTGAAGAGGTGCACCTCTCCCCAATCGCCTGTCTCGGTCCGACCTTGTCCGTCCCGGCACGGTCCCACCAACGCGACGCGCCCTGGCCCCTTGGTGTCGGCGGAGCTCTCAGGACGCCACAATGACCCCGGGCCTCCTCGCACCCGCCCAACGTTTCTGCATGGTTTCTTCAGCTGAAGTGCCTCAGTTTTATTTACTCTCCCCCCCAAAAAAAAACAACAGAAAAGCAGCAAAAAGCATACCTTTCTGCACCGTGAAATAAATGTGCCACGGGCATGGCGATTCCTGCTACCTGTATACAATGGTATATATCCAGTTACCAGGATATATACCATTTACGTGTCACGAACACGATTCCTGACCGGTTACCAGGACTGTACGTTCAATACAGCAGGCTTAATGGGAACAAAGGTCGACAACCAAAGATACCCAATAC
Organism: Pollicipes pollicipes; assembly: GCF_011947565.3. Taxonomy (NCBI): domain Eukaryota; kingdom Metazoa; phylum Arthropoda; class Thecostraca; order Pollicipedomorpha; family Pollicipedidae; genus Pollicipes; species Pollicipes pollicipes. Next base: position 32,490,175 of record NW_023596461.1, on the reverse strand, counting down.
AAGACAAGATACCAATACCGATAGAACTAGAAACCAAGAAAACAAAGGGCAGGGTTTCATAATTATATGCGTGCTACGCCCATGTCGTCATGATACGAAGTAGCCTTAATCAACACGGAAATAACATCGCACAGCTTATCGCTCCAAAAACACATCCTGTTAAAGACGGCTTAGGGAAGAGGAATTGAGTTTGGATAGAGGTTTCCACTGAAGTCCCTGATCCTGCCACCCCTGTCCACCACCAGTGAAATGGCTAATGGTCATCACGAAGACGTCGGCGCGACTCTCGCCCTTTCCAAACGACCTTCAATCGTCCCAATCCAAGGCCGCATCGCCACCGCCGGAGCGAATGCGCCATTTAGAAACCACAAGTTATCGAATAAGAGATTAGAGGGAGCCGCTTCCGAACCCAGCCCCGCCGAGAGCAGGCATGCACGCCATGAGCTTTCGTACCAAGACGGAGGGCGGCAATTCTCCGAGAGCAGCCCACGGCCGGAGCGGCAGTACGTCTCACGATCCAGTACCCCTCTCCTCTTCCCCACTCTATCCGGTCGTCCGGGGGGGGGGGGGGGACTGTTACGCAGTCGTAAAGCTGAGCGAAACGCGACGATAAAGCCGGTCCGACGGCGCTCGTCCGGCCCCGTGCCACATGAGCGGCTCCTGCCGTCATCCTCCGCAAGCTTACGGCACGCTGGAGCGTTCCGCGAATGTTTACGAAGGACGACGAAATTCGGCGTCGGGGCCGCTCCTCGCTATGCATGCACGGACACCGGAACCGGCGGTCCCGCGCCGCCATCCGCCGCCTTCCTTCCGGCCCCTCCCATCATCGGGGACACGAGGTGAGGCGGTGCGCCCCGACTCCGACCCCGGCCCCTTCAACCATCAGGGACACGAGGTGAGGCGGTGTGCGCCGACCCCGGCCCCTTCCATCATCGGGGACACGAGGTGAGACAGTGCGCGCCGACCCCGACCTCCAGACGAGCGACTCGACGCGTTGCAAATCCGGCCGGCGCCTGGGAGACGCGGTCGGCGCCATCCTGTGCCAGACAGCAGAGAGCCCGGCCCGCAGGCGTCCAACCCGAGCAATCCGCCGCCTGATCCGCGGCCGCGCGGGCTGGCAGAGCAGACACTGCCGACGAGCGGCCACTGGGGCTGGCGGACGACGAGCGGCCGCTGGGGCTGGCAGACATCGCCGACGAGCGGCCGCTGAGGGTGGCAGACATCACCGACGAGCGGCCGCTGAGGGTGGCAGACACCGCCGACGAGCGGCCGCTGAGGGTGGCAGACACCGCCGGCGAGCGGCCGCTGGGGGTGGCAGACACTGCCGACGAGCGGCCGCTGGGGCTGAAAGACACTGCCGGCGAGGGGCTGCTGGGGCTGGCACGCTGCCGACGAGCGGCCACTGGGGCCATCGGAGCGAGCCGCTGCATGCGGCGGCCGCTATGTCGACCCGGCCAGGCTGGCGCGGCACGCGGGTGGGCCACGGTTAACGAGCGCGCGATGAAGCGGCGTCCACAGCGCCGACATTGGCGGGCGCTCTTGATGTGCGCCGCCGGCGACGAGGCGCCCGTCACGAGTGCACGACATCAACGCCAAGGGCAACGCCACCCAACGTCAACGTCAACGTCAACGTCATTGATGCCGTGTCATTCGTTGGACGTGGCCCAGGGGGCTTCATCAGTTCAAAATTTTGCGGCACTGCACCATTCGACAAACAAGTTTAAACTCGTGCAGCCGCGCCCGACACAAAATCCTTTAGATGCGCCGTTTTGTTCCTGATCACTGGTTACAAAGCCTTAACGCCAACTGTTCCTGATCGCTGGTTACAAAGCCTTAATGCCAACCGTTCCTGATCGCTGGTTACAAAGCCTTAATGCCAACCGTTCCTGATCGCTGGTTACAAAGCCTTAATGCCAACCGTTCCTGATCGCTGGTTACAAAGCCTTAATGCCGACCGTTCCTGATCGCTGGTTACAAAGCCTTAACGCCAACTGTTCCTGATCGCTGGTTACAAAGCCTTAACGCCAACTATTCCTGATCACTGGTCACGAAACCTTTACGCCAACAATACAAGCTGTTAGGTCCATCGGACCCTTTCGGTGCTCAGCAATTCGCTTTATGACAGTGCGCCTAGCATCGAACCGAACGCAGATAAAGTATAATAAACGTGTCCCGACCAAACTTTCTATATCCCTAGACCTAGATTTAAATCACGCCTAGCTAGACACACCTACACACCAACACCCATACACGCCGCACCAAGAGCTCCGTAGACAAACCGAACATGCTCGCCGAGCCGGCCGGCACCGACGGGGCGCCGGAACGTCCACTCACTCCTCCAGGTCTCCAGCTTGTGCTCCTCCAGCTCCTCGATGCGCTCGTCCGAGTTGCGGTAGTACATCTGCAGGATGCGGATGAAGTCGGTGATGGTCAGCATGCCGACGTACTGCTGCTTCCTGCTGTCCCAGAGCGGCGCCGCGCGCACCCCTGCCGGCCGAGGCGCGCCGCCGGTCAGTGACGTCACGCGGACACGACCGGGCACATCGGCGGGCAGAGGTGCGCCGTCGCGGACGGGCGCGAGACACGCCACACACCGACGCCGCGACGGTGCCCGAGAACAGCTGGTTTGCAATACTTCCACCGTTGTCAACGACGCCACCTGGCAATTTCATCCCAAACACTCGACGGGAGAAAACAACCCGACGACGACGGCCTTTCAACACACCGAAGCATGACGGCGTTCTGAGCAGCGGTGGGCCAGGCGCTTCCCGGGACCTGTGTGCCCTTCCACGCAAGTCGGCCGCCGGTCCGGCGACCGGGGGCTTCGGACCCGGGCGGCACGTTGTGGCCAACCGGAACCCGGCCCGAGCCGCGCCGCCACCAGACAGTAACGGTGCTGTCACGCGACGCACCAACATGGCATTCGGGCGTCATCGTGGAAGATGCCCGACTCGATACCGCGCCGCACCGGCGACGGCGCCTCATCACCGCCGAGACCCGCACGTCATCGAGCCGCTAAAGGCCCGCGCACGTCATCGGAAAGTGCGACCCTCGATAGCGCCCGGTAAAATTTGGATCGGGCACTGCCGCGATAAGAGCTGCCGAGTCGGACTCGTCGCGTCGGGCGACGGTCGAGTGGCCGGCGCCAGACAGACGTCCCTCCGTCGCGCGACAACCTGCCTGCGAGAGCGGCGTCCGGCAGCCACGGAACCCACTCCACAAGCACACCTGAGCACATCTGGCCGATTACAACACGGCAGCCTGGGCCATAGGCGACCACTTACTCATGCCCTGAAAAGCGTGGCACGGTTAAGGCGTGGAGCGACAGCACGAGCGTCCGGCCGCTAAAAGCTCTGTCTTTTACGACGCGTGTGCAATGGGCGCAGATGCCGCCGCTCCAGTGGTGCAGCTCGCGGGCCACGCGCAGGTGAACCGCTGGCGAGTCACGCCTCCTCGACACGGTACGAGAGTGCGCGCCGGCCAGCGTCGACCGGTCGCTGTCCGCGCGGGAGCGGCACAAACGCCGCAAGAGACAGAGGCCGACGCTCCCGGTCCCGGTCAGACGCAGCCCCCCCCCCCCCTCTCTTTACGGAGCTGCGGCACAGCGAGGACCGAGGACCGAGCACGAGCCCCCTGCCCCCTCCCTCCCCCGACTGGTCAGCAGCATGTTCCGAGCAGCAACGGTGGCTCAGCCCTGGAGGGCGGCTGACAGCACGGCTGGGATCAGGTCACCAGATCGCCAACACGGCTGGGAGAGGTCCCGAGCCGCGGCGCAGTCCACGATCGAGCCCCGCCGTACCGGAGCCTCCCCCCCCCTCCCCTCCCTCCGCCGGATCGGCGTCTGTCGGGACGACACAGCTGTTCCGCGAACGAGCCGAGCGCTAAGCTCCCCACCGCCGAACAGTCAAACGAGAATGCCGCGGGGCTCTTCACGGAACTCAGAATCCACAAGGCGGAGGTCCCCTCACCCGGGCGGTCTCGCCGCGTGTCGTCCGACGGCCGGCGCATTACGACAATGCAAAAAGACCGGTTCGCAACGGGATGACTTGGCAAAATTATGTTACTGACACGTGCCAAATGGTTGGCCTGCACCATAAGTCTGTCTCACAGGGTGCTCGCTGCGCCTGGAAATCTTGGAACAACATAAGTTCCCGGGATCTGACACTTCACGGGTAGATTCTCTGGCATGACTGCAGACGATGTCGGCTGCCATGTAAGGTGCGGCACTCCTGCAACGTGAGCGCGTTAACGGGATTAGCGGAAAACAATGGTTGACAATAATTGTAAATAAGAAATCATTCGGCGAGAGCGAGCAGGCGGGCAGTCCGCGCAGCCTCACGGCCTAGAGAACACGAACGTCAAGTTCAGTCATTCAGCCCTTCACCGCACCGCGGTCCCCTCAAAGCACGAGCCATCGCCGGGTCGGGCACGCACCATTGTACACAAGGGCGAAGAACGCCTTCTTGACCAGCAGCTGCGTGTCGAAGACCACCAGCTTGGCCGAGGTGGGGATCAGGTCGTAGCACTTGTGGAACTTGAAGAACTTGATGTAGATCTGCGACTCGTCCTCCTCTGCAAGGCAGAAACACATCGGTCAGCTGAACAGGCCTGGCACGCCCCTCCAGTACCAGCAGGGCGAACAGCAGACTGAAGCTTCTCACTGAAAACAAACATTTGGGAGGCTTATAATTGTATCAGGCAAATCGGGAACGATTGTGCCGCGCAAGAATGCGGACAATTGGCTACATCTGATGGCGGCCGTTCCCTGGAAAAGCCAATCACGTCACACTAACGGACATGCCGGGAGGCGCCGTGCTGTGAAACAGCTTCTCACAACCGGGGGCGACGGGCTGAAACGCCAACCAACCGCGACAAGGGCGCACGTCCCGGCGCCGCGCGCCGAACGCGCCTCCACGCAGCCAACAGACACAGACACCTGCGGCGGCCGAGGCGACACAGGCCGACGCCACGCACCAGACGCAGACGTCGAGAACAGGCGGCGGCGTGGCACCGCGTGTCGGTGGCCTCACCAAGGTCCGCACGCGACGGCGGAAGCAGCCGCGGTCCGGCGCGCCCGTCGCACTGCCAAACCGACGCACGAGCAGGCAGCGCTCGTCGGCCTGTTGGCATGCCGTCCGGGCCGCGCCCGCGAAACCCGGCCGACGGCGGGCGGCCGCCGGCTCGCCAACGCCCCGGAGCGCACGATGCGCCCGGCATTTGGCCGGCGCAACAAGGACTGTGACCACAGCCATCCCGACGCGCGGCGGGACTGACCCCGCACCCCAGTGTGCGACGGCGCCGACCCGGCACCCCGGCTCACGACGGCGTCGACCCGGCATCCCAGCGCACGAGGGCGTCGACCCGGCACCCCGGCTCACGACAGCGTCGATCCGGCACCCCGGCTCACGACGGCGTCGACCCGGCACCCCGGCTCACGACGGCGTCGACCCGGCATCCCAGCGCACGACAGCGTCGACCCGGCATCCCAGCGCACGAGGGCGTCGACCCGGCACCGGTTCACGACGGCGTCGACCCGGCACCCCGGGGCACGGCGGGATCGGCCCCGCGACGACTGGCGATAAGAGATGAGCGGAGACGGAACGCGATGTGGGACCCCGTTGGACTCGAGGAGGCTGCATGCTGGCGGGACGTGCGGCGGCTGTTCCTGCGTCACGTGTCTCAGTCAGCGCCGCTGCCGAGCCAGCGCAGCAGCTGGGCCTCTGGGAGCTGGGAGCTGGGAGCTGGGAGCCGTCAGCTGGGAACCGACAGAGGTCGACGCTGCGCCACTAAGGTACGGCACAACCAACATCCATCTGTCCTGCAGCCTCGGACATCGCCACGAGTGGCGGCCGCGCCCTGCGGCCTTCCAGAGCTGCGTACGCGTGAGGAACGTCCGGGCGTGGACTGAGGCACGGACTGCTCACAAATCGAACGTCACGCCGTTGCGCGTCTGGACGGTTGCAATCACAAGGCCGACCCGGAGACCACCGTGCCGCCGAGGGCGGCGCGCCTGCCAGTGAGGCGGCAGCTGGGACGGAGCCGCGTCAACCTCCGGCGCGGCCTGCGGTAGCGACCGGCGGCGCCAGGCCCGGGCAGCCGGCGGCCGTCCAGCCGCCGCTAGCGCCCGGCCGGCCGGGCGCGCCGCCAGCCGCGGCCGCCAGTCGGTCGCCGCGCCGCCGCCGGCCCCAGAGGAGCGCGCCGCTCGCCGCACAGCCGCCGCTCCGTACCAGCGCCACGGCCAGCGGCGCGGTGGCCCGACGCGCACGGAACGCCGCGCTGAGGCTCGCACCAGCGCCAGCACCGCCAGTCACCAGCACCAAGGCCTGGCGCCGCGGCCCGACCCGCACAAGACGTTGCGCCGAGGCTCGCACCAGCACCACCGCCACCAGCAACCGGCATCAGGACCCGGCGCGGCGACCCGACCCGCACAAGACGCCGCGCCGAGGCTCGCACAGCGACAGCGCAGCACCTCTGGCCAGCAGATCCAGCAGCTCGTCGGCCGTCTCCGGTTCCAGCGGGTCCCACTCTTGGATCTGGCTCAGCCGGTACGTGTCGCCGTCGGGCCGCTGCTCCAGCTCGAAGAAGTTGGAGTAGATGTTGAGGCACAGCATGGCTGCCGGCGCCGGGCCGCCTCGGCCGCGGCCGGCGGCGCGCACGCGCCCGGAGGCCGAGGGGGCCGGCGCGGGGGGAGGGGGCGACGGGTCGGCGCGGGGTCGACACGACGGCCACACGCGCGGCACAGGTCACATCGGGGGACGCGGTGCCGCCGACGGCACGCTGTCGCGGCGTCTCCTATCGATGCCGGTCGATGCCGCTCCGACGCAACTGCCGACGAACGGCCGGCGCGCTAAAAATACGGGACAACGGCCCCGGGCGGCGGCCAAGAGCGGGCGCCGGCGGCCCGGCGCGGCCGGGGGCGGGGCCGACCAAGGTCGCGCCGCCCGCCGGTCACCGACCAAGGTCGCGGCCGCTGCAGGTCATCAACCGGATCAGGTCAGCCAGCGGCCGCCGGCGGCCACGTGTTGATGGGCCCCATCGAGGCACGGTGGCGAACGGGTCCGAAACTCGCGGCTGCGGGGTGCCCAAGTCCGTCCTCATGCATAGCGTACTTTGTTTATGGGTTTGTTTATACTATGCACGCCACGTATGGGGTTGTTTACACTATGCAAGGCCGCTGATACATATCGCGACGGTAGCCATCAGCTGATTCCTCAAAATTTCGGTACTAAGCGCAACAAAATAGTAAAAGAAATGCAAATGTAACTAAGCCCGTATAATTTACCGTGGCGGGCTCTGCCAGATGGACGGAACTACTAAAAACTAATTATTATCCCTCCCCCCCAAAAAAACGGAGAACAAATCGACTGAACGCACCCCACATTCTAGAAAAAAGCTACAAAGATTCGACAAATTGCGTCCTTGACCGAACCATCTACTTTGGCGCTGTCCCGCTCCACGTCTGCACAGCACCGCACAAATAATCAGCAGCATCAGCGCCGCAGGCCGTTGAATCATGTAACAATCATTTGACCCGATAGCCAGGAAATCCCAAATCAATAGCAGTTACCAACAGATAGTTCTGGGCCACACCGCAAGCTAGTATCTTTCGTCAGGCAACAACACACCATACAGCGAACAGCCGGCACGCGATAGCCGGGGCTGGGAGCGACACGTGACACGTGAAGACGCGTGCTCAGACACGCGGCCGCGTCACGCGCGGTCGACTGCCACAGCAGGACGTCTCCCTCCCCCGGTCTTGGCCGAGCGTTGTCCAGCGACGCTGCTCACAGAGAGGTTCCCGACGGCGAGCCGGCCCGTCCGGACCGTATGAATAAATTCATCGGATCCAACGACACGCTTCGAGCGCTGGGACAGGTCGAGACGACGCCGCCCAACCGACGGCGACAGCTTGCCACAACGGAGCCATCAAGCGGGCCCGTGATGGAAAAAGTCACGATGAAATATCACCCCACATTGCGCAAAACGTCTAACAACAATCGCAGACGATTTTTCTCATTTAACCTAAGCTGCACGGCCTTGCATCAGCCCCGGAGGAGCCGGTCTCGTCGCGAGCCAGACATCGTGCCCAATCTCAGTGTGTCCCGGCCTGCGGAGACGTCCTCGGCGCACCTCTCGCGGCCGGTCGAACCCTCTCTGCTGACTGGGCGGGCCCGAATCGCCGGCAAATCAATGGCCGCGTCTCCAGCCGCCCAGCCCTCAGCCGCGGTTAGCGACGGCCTGCACGGGCGGCGCGCGCCCGGCCGCCCGCGCCCCTGATCCGCCACCGGCGCCGGACCGTTTGCTTGGCAGACGGCAGCAGCCAGGTCCGCCTGCGGTCACCTCGCCCCGGCCTGAGGCGGCGGCGACGGCGGCGCCGTGCGACAGCGCCCGACGGCATCAGCAACAGCAGCTGCTGGCGGCTGGCCCACGGCTTCAACGCATCCAACCACAAGGCCGGGCGTGGCAGCCACTTGTGGGCAGGGGTGGGCGGGCATCAACTGATGTGCCAGGACAGCTGGGCGCCTCGCCTTCCGGCCAGTCTGGCGGCGCCCCGAGGGTCGCCAGACCTCTGAGCTGTGGCGCCGTTGGGGTCTCGCCAGACGTCCGACGGGCAGCTGGCACTCGAATCCGGCCCAGATATCAGACCTGCATCCCGTGTCAACGCCGTCATGGAATGACAACGTTCCGCGTGCTGTTTCCAGCGCGCGGCGCCCGGCCGTGGTGATTGGGGCACCAACGTCGGGGAATGAGCTCTCTGCGTCACATGTTCCACCCATCAACCTGAAACCATAAGAGCATCCCTCTTTTTCGTCCTTGGTGCCGAGCCGCACACGGACCGCCGCAATCGTCCTAGTCTTACAAAGTTGCCGTACCGGAGAGACACCATCTCGGTCGACAGGCGTTTTGAGGTGTTCGAGGGGGATCGCTTGGGGAAAACCTGAATCCGAAATGCTACAGCATATACTTAATGTTCAGTCATGATCACCAATCTCACATGTGCGCAGGAACAGCGATCATGAGACGATGATACGAACGAACAGAGTAGAAGAACAGGGATGGAAACAAAGGGAAGAGCGAGGGACAGAAGAGAAGCGGCGAAAGAGACGTCTGATAATTTGCACGGACGCCGCTAGAGCGCGACAGCTGTAATCGAGAGAAGACCAGGCCAGACCAGACCAGACCAACCGACCAGAGCTTGTTAAGCTGTGCCTTCTACAGACGAGAGAGGGCAGAGCGGGAGTTAGTGGTGGGGCGGGGGCGGGGGCGGGGGCGGGAGAATTGGAGCACGCGCCGAACCGGGCCGCGCTGCTCCCGGCCGGTTGGAAAATCAATCGGCACCAGCCAGCACCGGCAGCCCGGGCCGCCCCAGCAGGGACCGGCCCGGCACCAGACGAAAGCTGGCCAGCTCCTGCCGTGTGGGTGCGTGATGATCTCGGGGCAGGGGAGTACCGTGCGCCGCTCTCACGCGGGGAGAGTCCACCAGCGACTTTCGAGCACCGAACCAGTAAACTTCCACAAGGGCGCCAAAAGAAATGTGTCCCAGCCTGACCGCTCCGCGTTCGCCGCTGGCGACCAGTCTGAGGAGCCACGAGAAACACTCGTGACTGACACGTGCCCGCGGGCCTGCTGAGGGGGCAGGGGGCAGGCAGGGGGGCGGCCACGTGGAGCGGAACTGCAAGCAAACGGCATAAACGCATCGAGCCCCGGCCGAGCACGCCAAAGTGGAGAGAGATCAGGACGCAGGCTGACAAATTCCAGGCAGGCCATCCGCCGCCGGGACGAAACTGGCAGTTCAGGGCAGGCGAGGGAGACAGCGAAAAGCTGAACAACATCGGCAGCACCGATCGGTGCACACCAACCAAATTTGTGGGGAACGCGCGGCCTCCTCGACTTGTCGGAAACCATTAATCATCTCCGATCGCGAGCCCCAACGTTAATGTCAATCATCAAAAACCGCAAAATCCCATGCCTTCCGATTACCCATAAATAATAAGCATCATACGCCATAAGTAAGCCAAAAACGTTTGACGGCACTAAAAGCCACAGTCATTTCAAAACGGATAACAAAACGACTTACCTCCCAAGTCCAACCAAGAACTTAATGACCCAACATCAATCAAACATGACCAGGGAGAGAGTCCGTAGTTTTTCATCGCCCTCTGACGACCCCAAATAAACCCAGACTCAGACAGCCACCGCAACAAAAGCTTTACTATAAAGGCTGCAGTAAGGTCTAAATAAAAATACTGCATCTGTGATATCGCCTCCCCCTAGCACCGATACGATCCTGATCCTTACATTAAAAAAACCGTCGTCGGATGCTGTAAATCAGGAGTCTCCGTTAATCAACGGATAGCTGGATAATCGGATTGCCCAAGACCAGATAATTTCACACCGTCGGCCAGCCTTGCAGCTCCAGCACTTTGGGCACGCCGTAAAATACATGGCGCGGACATGGACAGCAGGACTGACAGTGGACGCCGCGACATGCCCGCGTGGTCAATAAGTCAGGAGCTTCGCCTGGCTTCTCCCGCGGCCCATCGGACAATACCGCCCGTTCTGTTCTCGTGTCTCAGCGCAAGTGCAAACACTAAGTCCTCTCAACCGCGCCAAGCCCGGTTCACGAGCCAGGACAAGTCGCGCCACCGCCATGCTATCGGCCGCGCAGGCGCGCCGCACTGCCTCGTGTTCTTCAGTCATGACCAGACACTCTCTCCAAGCAGCCGGCCGAACGGCATCGACCCCACGCTCTCCGTCCATGGGCCGCGCCAGGCCGGGCCGTATTGAGCGGGCCGGCCTGGTAGCGCGGCGCGCCCCGGTGCGTTAGCGGCGGCTCGGCGCCGCCGGCACGCCGCCCCGGGCCGTCTGGCCTGCCGAGGCTCGGGGCCGCTCGACGTCCGCCACCGCCGGCGGCTCGGCGCGGCCGGTACGCCGTCCCGGGCGGTCTGGCCTGCCGAGGCTCGGGGCCGCTCGACGCCCGCCACCGCCGGCGGCCGGACGCCGGCGCCGCACCCAGAGCGCGCGCCGGGCGCCGAGCGCCGCGGCGCCGCGGGGCAGGCTTACCGGGCCGCGCCGGCGCCAGGGCCAGGCCGAGGTCTCCAGAGGAGCAGCCGCACACCGGCACCGTCCGCTGTTAGCTCGTACCGCACGCGGACCCGGGATAAACATCGACAGGACGGTGATGGACGAGGGCAGAACACCGACGAGCCGACCAGACGCCATTAGCGTTTCGATGTGCGCTGATAGGGGACAATGGGCCATTCTACACGGGACGGACTGCTATCGATCCCATCAATCAGTCTATCAATCAGCAGAGCAAGACCCAACGGCGGCGCTGAGTCAGACACCTGGCGTCCAATACCGAGTGGAATGGTGATCCCTGACCAGGCACTCCCTCCGGCAGGGAGCCGCGCCTGTCACTGGCACCGGCAGCCAGAGAGGCCACCACAGCCAACATGCGGCCCAGGAGAAGAGCAGCTCCCGGCGTCCCAGCCGTGACCCGACCTCTGGCCTCTGACCTCTGCCGCGCTACTCACTGTCGATCGCCCTATACTCGTACATGCAGGTGGGCGGCAGCTGCCGGTCGGGGTCGCACAGGATCCGCACCATCTCCTCCGCTCCGACCCGGGCGATCCGCACCACCACGTGGAGCGGTCTGGCCCGCCGCGGACTCAGGACGGGCCCGTCAGCGCTCGCGCCGCTGAGGCGTTCTCGCATCGCCTGAACGGCATTCTCAATCAGTTGTGCCAGGTGCGACGGGCGCGAGCGCGGTGAGACCGCCGCCGCCGGTGGCGGTGGCGGCAGCGGCGGCGGCAGCGGTGGCCGCAACGGCGGCGACGACGGCGACGACGAGGACGAACCGCGCCGGTGGCGGTGCAGCAGCGGCAGCACGGGCGTCTCGACGGTGCCCTCCGAGTCGCGGCGCATCGGAGTCGAGCGGCGGCGCTGGAGGCCGCGCGCCGCGTCGCCGTCCCCGTCGCCGCCACCCTCCGGCACAGACGCGCGGCGCCCCGGCGGCGAGTCATGCTTGCCGAACGGCAGGTGCACCTTCTTCAGCAGGCTGCTGACGGCGCTGCCCAGCGCGTGGTGGTGGTGGTGGTGGTGCTCTTCAGGCGAAGCGGCCGCGCCGCCCTCTGCGCCCGCCGCTGGCGGCGACCCCGCCTCTGGCTTGACAAAGCTGACCTTCCTCTTGAACGGCATGTGCCAGTGGTGGTGGCGGCGCTCCCCGCCCTCCTCCGTCGAGCCAGAGAAGCGGCGCGGCCGCGACCGCGCCGCCGCCGCGGCGCCCTCGCCCGACGGCGACATGCTGACCTCGGACGAACCGGAGGTGTTGTGGGGCGAGGCTGAGCCGGTCGAGCGGGTCGTGTCGCTCGACTGCGACAGTCGGCGCGCTGGCGCGCTGCGAGGAACGGCGCCCCGGCGGCTGGCCGGCGGCGTCAGCTCGGGAACATTCGGGTCGATCGGCGGGAAACACTCGGTGCCCCATCTCGGGTCGCCCTGGCCCGGCCAGTCGTCCGCCGTCGGGAAGCCGGCCGCCTGAGGCGCCCTTCCCGGACGCGGTGACACCGCACCCTCGGCTCGCCTTCCGGCGCGAGGGGCGTCAGCAGCGCCGGCAGGCGACCGACCCTTCTCCGGCGACTGAGACATCTCTTCCAGTCGTCAGACGCCTGGGCGCCGCTGCTTGACGTGTCGACCGGACGCAAGCGCGTCGCGTCCCACAAAGGCCTCACCACCGCCGTCCGAGACACACCCAGACAGCACACCGCCGACGCAGACGGGCGCGAAAATGCACACGACCCCACCCGGCGAGCAACAGAGAGCGAACAGCCACCACCCACGCCGCCAGCCTCCACGCACAGACTGTGCGCAGCCCGACCCAACCTGGCCTGGCCTGACCTGACCCGGTAGCCGGCCAGCACGGTCACGTGGTCCCGGCGCCGCCTCGGGCTACTGCCCGATACGGCTCTGATGAAGCTGCCGGCGGCGCCCCCGCCACTGGTCCTCGCCTAAGACTGCGGGACAATCCGTTCCAATTTAAAGCTGAGGTGTTTCAAACACGTCCACATGGCCGGCGACGTAAACGCATGCCGGCCACCAGCGGGCAAGTGGCTGCAACGCAGCGGCTCTACATCGGGTTGCGACACATTCGGCTGGAGAGCAAGGGCACGGTTGTGTACACGAACGGGCCGGACCACGGGCTGCTGCGGGCGCCTTCCCCGCGGCCGCCACAGACTGCGCCACTGTGATTTCGGAGATCTAAGTTCCTCCCGTGCATGTCTACAAATTCTCCGTGATTAAAATGCAAGGGTAAAAGGCTTGCTGTGCAACGTGCATGCCTGGAGCACTTATCTTGTTGAGTCTTCAAACTGCACGCTCTGCAGCTCGGTTGCCAATGAGGATCTTGATGGGTTCTAACTTATCACTCATGGGGTGGTGTATGTGCTATCAAAACTAAGGTTATTTGGTACATCTGGGCCCACTATTGTGCCAGCACGGCACACATAGAGAAAGGTAAGCTACACGATGAGGACCACGACAGCTGGAGAGCTCAAAGCAACGTTACGCACATTGTTGACGGACTCGACTATTGACACGTATTCGCAGCTTCGTCCACGATGTTGCAGCAGTTTTTACACCCTCACTTTTTTAACAAAGGCTTGGCAGAGATCAAGTTCGCGCTTTTCGCCATTCATGTCGAGACTGGTATTCTCATACGGAACCGGTATGAATCTTATTTGATATAAAACGCGGCATGTACTAACGACTTTTCAACCATTCTCGATCATAATACATCTACATCATCCTACGTATACATCATCATACACATGCATATATGCGTCATTGAAGATCATCATTATCAACTATCATCGAATTTTTTAAAAAAATATATTTTATCTCAGCCGAGTCTGCTTCTTCACTTTTTTCCCGTTCACTTTCCTCTAACTTTCCCGGCCCAAAACTGTTTTTTCACTTTTCCCGTCACTTTTCCCCTAACTTTCCCAGTTCTAAGCATTTAACAAAACGGGCGCCCGATCTAATTAGTGCCTCTGACAATCGCTGCGCAATTTCACGCCACACCCATCTGCCAGCAGCCTGCATTCGTTATCAGGCACGGCCCAGACACCATGCACTATCTCAAGTGACGGGGGCTGTCCACGTGCCGTTGGAGAGCTCATTCTCTTTCAGGCCGCAGCCCGCCGTCCTAACCTTTCCACCAGGGCTAAAATGTCCACACAAAGTGTTTGCACTGTGATAACACGACATAATGAAGACGAAGTGCCGGTGACATATGGGGTGGAGAGCGGGAGAGAACACGTACGGACAGGAGAGCAGAAGGCGACTGTGCTTTAGCACCAGACTTCTACGACAGGTTAGCGTTAGTCCCATGATGATGCACGGAGAAAACCGACAGGCACATTCGATCCGCAACTGTTTTGGAGCGCTACAACGCCTCCCAAAAGATGAAAAGAGGAACCCCGGTCACCGCTTCAGCGCCCGATCTCACGGCGACAAGTTGAAGACGGACACACGCGTAACCTCCATCCCAACACAACCCCACGTGGCCTTGTCGATGTCTCGTCCGACACCAAACACGGCTGTGCACTCACCGCTCACGCCACAACACGACGGACCCGTGTCCGCACCCCTCGCCAGACCCGCTCCTCCCAGCACGGGCAGAGCGCGCCCGAACCGGTTCGCCCTCGCCGGCGACAAACGACTGCAGCTCCTGGCAACCGGTGGGCGGCGGACCGTCTAGTCGTCTACCCCGGCACCCCGGCGGCCGGCGGGCCGTCCAGCCGTCTACCCCGGCATCCCGGCGGTCGGCAGACCGTCCAGCCGTCTACCCCGGCTCACCGGCGGCTGACGGACCATCCAGCCGTCTACCCCGGCTCCCTGGCGGTCGGTGGACCGTCCAACCGTCCACCCCGGCACCCCGGCGGCCGGCGGGCCACCCAGCCGTCTACCCCGGCTCCCTGGCGGTCGGAGGGCCGTCCAGCCGTCTACCCCGGCAGCCGGCGGACCATCCAGCCGTCTACCCCGGCTCCCTAGCGGCCGGCGGGCCGTCCATCCGTCTACCTCGGCTCACCGGCGGCCGGCAGACCGTCCAGCCGTCTACCCCGGCTCCCT
This sequence comes from Pollicipes pollicipes, assembly GCF_011947565.3. Classification (NCBI taxonomy): domain Eukaryota; kingdom Metazoa; phylum Arthropoda; class Thecostraca; order Pollicipedomorpha; family Pollicipedidae; genus Pollicipes; species Pollicipes pollicipes. The sequence goes on along the minus strand of NW_023596461.1, from coordinate 32,475,046 downwards.
GGCGATCGGAGGGCCGTCCAGCCGTCCCCGAGTGTCAGGGCTGACGACGGCGCCGACGCGTGACGATCGCAGTGGGCCACGACGCGACGCCGACACAGGTGGTGAGGCGCGGCGACCACAGCGGGTCGCGTGTGGCCTCCACCGGGGACGGCGCGTCGATTGGGACACTTGCGCCGACGCGGAGGCGTGCGAGGCGACAGCATCGCGCGCACCACACCCACATCACCCTGTCGCCGACACGTGTTCTGTCGCAGAGGCGTGCTCACTCCACAGTCACGCGCTGCCGTCGAATTGTCACGGCCGTCGCGTCACACCGGCCCGGCGGCTCCGTCTTCCACTCGTCGCAGCACGCCCCGCCCACTCGTCCCGGTGGCCTCCGTCGGCCGCCCGCCCGCCTCCCGCCGGGCATCGGTCCGTCCCTGCCGCGCCCTGCGCACTGACCGGTCTCTCCGCTTCCGGCCGACGTCACAGCGGCGGAAAGCACGACCACCCGGGCGGCGGGGGCGGCGAGGCGCGCAACCAAATGAACGATCGACGTCCGGCGGGCAGCGGCAAGAGACAGCCAGGACCACGCTCGCATCGGAGGGTGTGAGGCGCAGAGGCACCAGCCCGCTTGCCGCCTTTTTTCCGTTTTTTTCCGTTTCCGTTTTCATTCACAAGCTGTCGGGTTGTTTGGGGCGGCATTTGTGCCCTTCTCACGGATGTTCCCTCCCTGTTCCCTCCCTGAGAACACGTACCCACTCCCAGCGGTGGCCGGGCCGGACCACGCCCGTCGCGGCGCCGGAGGACGGCAGCGGCGCCGTACCGAGCCGCGCTGAGGCGGCAGCCACCCCGCCCATCTGTCCGGTCCCACCGACGTCCCGACACATGTGCCCTGTCGTCCCCGAACGCGGCTGTCAGCCGCGGGACGTCCCGCTGTCCCGCGACCCGGCCGCGGCACCGCGAGACACCGCCACCCGTCCGCCGGCGGCGCTCACGGGCGGAGAGCGTGCTCCACCAGGGCAGTGCAGGAGGTCGACCGCGAACGACACCACGGTCGCGATGCGCGCCACACGCGCGATCCTGGGTTACGTTCGCCATCAATGCGGAGCGAGACGTTTCGCTCACAGGTGCCAGTTCATGATGCAAGATGGATATAAGTTTGACCCATGCAGCGGTCGGCTGTTTCGCTCGCGCCGCGCCGTCGGCAGGGAACACCCGCAGCCCAGCCCACTCGCCATGCCGCAGGCCCGCGTAGCAACAGCGAGAAAGGCCGGCAGGGTCACGGCCGCCGGCGGGTTCTCCGCTAACGACGCTGACCCGCGCGCCGCCGCCAGCTGGAGCTGGCCTATGTGTCACGACCGCGGTCATCGAGCGCCCCGAGTCAGTGACGTCACGGCAACCGCCGACCGGGTCGGCATGACGTCAATGACTCCCTGGGGTCGCAAGGACCGGTGGGCAGGTCCGGTTGGCAGCTGGAAATGAAACGACGCCGTGCAGTGACTTTGTCGGCGCTCTGAAAGCTTTCTGAAAGAGCGGTGGCGCGTGCTGTGTGGCAACTGGAAACCTGGACTCCGCCATACCCGGACTCTGTGCATGAGCAACATGTGTCTGTCCAGTGGCAGGCAGTCGACTGACAGAGATCACTGCATGGATGCATGCCACTTGTTCTGCAAATCCGTGGATGCTTATGTCATACGTCGCCAATGCGCTGGCCCGTCGTTACACAGTCTCGCCAACCCCACAAACCGCAGCCATCCACGCGCTGACCGGGGGAAACACGGACGGCCATTTCATCAAACCATGACACCAGATTAGCGTTCGTATCGATTTCATCACAGATAAGTGGCCGCAGCGGTTTGGCGGCTCCCAACCAGACGGCGCTGGGCTCGAAGGCGGGCCACTTTTTACGCTCGCTGCCCATTGTCTTGCCACGGGACACGGCCGGTGACAGATAGCTGCCGCCCAACGATCCTTCCTTTCACAATCAGGAAACCGGAAAACTCGCGAAGGCGCCCATTCGGCCGACGCCTGAGGGGGATCGGCGCCGCCGCCGAGGTCCGGCCGGGAGCCGCGCCCATCCCCGTGGAGGGAGGGCTCACGGGCCCAGCAGGAAGGCAGGCCGGCAAGGGTGAAGCCTTCATCGTCCGGCGGCTGGAGGAGAGGGCACGCGGCCGGGGGATAGCTCTGCGCTGACCGGGGACACCTGCCCGGCGGTCGAGTGCGATTCGTTTGCAGCAGATCTCGGTAGAAGCCGCCGTCAGTCGCCGTGTGCGGCGATCAGCGGCTCGCAGCCTATCATTCCACAGCCCGTCTCACGGCAGGCGTCAGGGTAAACGGCCAATGGCGAAAGCCTCCGCGGGCGCTGACGTCCACTCCCAGAACGGATGCGAGCCGGTCCCGGGCAGTCCGCTCCACCCAAATGGACGACATGTCAACAAACGCCAACGAGAGCACCCGTGCGAGAACGAACTTGACAGACGCCGCGCTGATGACCGCCGCCACGTGGCGGCAGGCCCGCGCCAGCCGTGTACTCACTGAGATCAGTTGAGTGAAGAGTATCCATGAACGGGTCCACGGCCGGCAACTGAAACACGGCAGGCCGGTGAGGGGAGGCGCCGCCTGAGGTCGCGTGCCGGCACCGGCCGCAGACGGCGCTCGGCGGGTGGAAACTGGCTGTCCTCGGCAGGACCGCCCACACCAAACAACACGCCATCCAGTCAGCCAGGCTTCTATATTTGCACGGTCCGAATAAAACTCGAGGGCATAAATCACTTTTCGAAATTGCGGTTGTGCTCATCCTAAGCCGCAGAAAAAGGGTTCGCTAGCCCGAGATCAGCGGACCAGAAATGTGGGCAAACAGTGGACATGCACCATGCTCGCACGTACAGAACAGAGGTAAGAACAAACCACCCGCAGTCATGTAAATGGCACAAGGGCGTGATAGCTACGTATTAGTTGTGCAAAGAAGCCCAAAAGAGAGCAATACTGCTGCTCATGGAGGGGGCGGTCAGACTGTGAGCAGCACTGCGTACCGCCGCGGCACACTTGACACATCACTCGCTTACAAACAGCGCCAACAAACGCCAACGTCAATACACCAACACCGGTGCAGACATACACCGACATACGCATCCACTCCCGCGCACCGCCCCCCCCCCCATGCTTCACACCCGCCCCCCTCCCCTACAACAAGCGTACACACGAGCCTGCCCTCCGGTCTGTAAGCCGCCCCAGACGGATCCAGCCAATCCGGCCAGCCTCTCCGGCGGCCTCGCGCGGCGGCGATCCTCTCCTTGACCCAGAGCGCCCGGCCGTTCCGGCGGCCGCGGCCGGCCGTTTCGCGGCGCGACAGCCTTGGCGGCGCCGGCGGCCGACGCCACCGGCCGGACCTCCATATCGGGCGCCGCGCCGAGGAGCTGGCGATCAGGCGCTCACCACCGGCACGGCCACCGCGCCGAGGAGCTGGCCATCAGGCGCTCACCACCGGCACGGCCACCGCGCCGAGGAGCTGGCCATCAGCCGCTCACCACCGGCACGGCCGCCGCGCCGAGGAGCTGGCCATCAACCGCTCACCACCGGCACGGCCACCGCGCCGAGGAGCTGGCCATCAGGCGCTCACCACCGGCACGGCCGCCGCGCCGAGGAGCTGGCCATCAGCCGCTCACCACCGGCACGGCCACCGCGCCGAGGAGCTGGCCATCAGCCGCTCACCACCGGCACGGCCGCCGCGCCGAGGAGCTGGCCATCAGCCGCTCACCACCGGCACGGCCGCCGCGCCGAGGAGCTAGCCATCAGCCGCTCACCACCGGCACGGCCACCGCGCCGAGGAGCTGGCCATCAGGCGCTCACCACCGGCACGGCCACCGCGCCGAGGAGCCGGCCATCAGGCGCTCACCACCGGCACGGCCACCGCGCCATCCCCGCACGTGCGCTCGAAGGCCAGCGCTGGCAGCGCGCACGGAAGGGAATATATATATATATATATATATATATATATATATATATATTTATATATATGCATATATATACATATGATATAACTTATTATTCTACAATATAACCTGCAATAAGTTATTATACATACTTATTGCAGCTCATTTTGCGCAGGCCAGATACCTGCCGGTCTGTACACACCGTGGTTTTTTAACGGAAATCATAGTCAGCATTTGCTGTAAGCAAATGCTGCAAAAAAGCAACCCTGTTTACATGGGCAGCTGTGATTCGAATTGAGCCGGGACCCGTCCTCGATCCGAACTATCCGGCCCATGTATACACTCGCGCGCCGTTCCGCTGATTCGAATCGTGCGCCGGAGGAAATCCCTTCCCGTGAGAGGATCATCCGTTCAGGAAGGGATTTCGTCCGAATTATCGGCCGTCAGCTGTCTAAACACAAAAAAAGAAAGAAAAATGCCTGGCGCACGCAGTTCTGTTCATGGCCATTTCAGCTTTGTTTGGTGTTGCCGCTTTTCCACGGGTTTTTAGCTATTGCTCGAGACGGTCCAAGTCCAAGATGGTAAAGGAAAAGAGAAAGAAGGTGAAGTTGACACCATGCTGCTAAAACTACCCTTATTATTGAGGGCCTTGAGTGGCTAGCAGCACAGAAATCCTCACGTAATTTAGCCTTGCTAGGCGCGTGATCTATGCAGACAGCAGGCGTCGGCAGTGCTTGGTGTTATCTTTCCGCCTAAAGGTTAGATTAATTTACATCTGGGGCAGGCTCCATGCTTCCAAAAGCCAAATGGAGGTAATATGGTCATTTTATATAGCTTTGACTTGCTCTCACTTTAATTTTTGGATTGCTCAAAATTCTTGCAGAGAATGCCTTCAAGTTTATTTCATTAAGTTAATACCTAAAGGCCCCAGGAGTGTTTTTGCAGATGTTCCTTAAATTAGGATGCTGGTTGCTTGTCAGTTTAATTTGTGTGAGAAAGGTAGCTTAAAAATTGCTGCATGATATGACGGATGAACAAATATAGATCATTGCAGTCAGCTCAGAATGTGAACTTTTTTAATGGCAGGACCGAAATTGCCCAATGATGGGGTCAAAACGGCAAGAAAGCAAATGTGAACACTGGATGAAAATAGTTGTCATCATTACTCTGCTAAATCCAAGTTTGTGTGTTCCACATGCAGGAAAACAGTGCATAAACTAACACCTAACATGATGGCACATGCTGCATGGAGAACACGTCTGTGTTGCATATCATCACCTGTTTTTGTGCTGGGGATTAAATGTCACCTTGGTGCTTTTTTGTGATGGGTGTCTGCAGGCCACGAGGTAGGTAATTCAACTCTTCAACAATTCTTGCAGGGAGTACCAACAGTTTCTTTCATTAGGTGAATACATAAATGCCCCAGGATTGATTTTGCAGACATTCCTCCTGTGACTTGAACATTTGGTCAACCACCTATTGGCAGGAGGGATGTGCTGGATATTGGTGACTGGCTTGTCAAGGAAATATGAAGTTACATCACACTGGTAGACCAACTGGCAAGGAAGCGGGGGCTGGAATATTTGTTTTTGATGCAATTAGGCTGTTTGTTGCTTGTCGGTTTAATGTGTGTGAGATAGGTAACTCAATAATTCCTGCATGATGCAAAGGGTCAACAAATATAGGCAATAGATCATTGCAGTCAGTGCAGAATGTGAATTTTTTTTAATGATGGGACCAAAATTGCCCAGTGATGGTTCCAAAATGTCAAGAAAGCAAATGTGAGCACTGGATGAAATTAGCTGTCATCAGTACTCTGTCAAATCCAGGTTTGTGCATTTCATGTGGAAGAAAACAGTGCATAAACTAAGTAAACCTAACCTAATGCCACATGATGTGCAGAGAACATCTGCAGTGCACATCATTACCTGTTTTTGTACTGGTGAGTAAATATGTTGCCTTGGTGCTTTTTTGTGACACATATCTTTGCAAACCATGAGGTGGATAATTGAGCTGTTGCTATAATTAATCATTTGTTATGAATTTTGAGCCCAGATTGCTTTTGTCATGACAGCTCTGGGGCTGGTTCACGTTATGATCTTTGGACTGTGCGAACACGGCTGTTTGTGCCACCTAGCCATCAGTCCATATCAGCCAATGCTGTTGACTGCAAGGATATCAAAGCAGTATTTCAACCCTAGTATGTCAAGAAAGCAATTAGCTGCATTCTGACTTGCCAGTCCATGCCAAGTCTAAATGGCAATGCTGCCCTCAGGTACTGATGATGCATTGGATGGGGAAAGACAACATAGTTACACAATTTTTGCCACTAACTATGTAGCATTCATGAGTCATTTCTGTAGCTTAGCTCACTGTTGCAGGCTGCTCATAAATGCATTGGTGCGGGATTAGGTAATGTGTTTCTTGGGCTGCGCAAAGTAGATGACATGATGCTGGGTGGCATACTGATGAGTGTGGTAAGTTTGTGAGTGTCATTGGCCAATACAAGAAAATACTGATTTCGTGCTAGCCAGTTTCCTGCTAGTAAAAATTTGCATATAACACTGCTTATGTGAAAGATTTGGCAGTGCTGACTGCGCAACTCCTGTGTTTCAAGTGCTATGGCTTGTGCTGTAGCTACAAAGCCTATGCGTCCCGCACAGATCATTTTTCCAACGAAGTCCATCTTCCTCCTCGCCCTCAAAGCTGTCTCGCGCCCACCATGGCTCGTGACATTCGCCATCCATACGCAGAGTACCGGCTTTTTTCTTGTTTTGTTCAGTTCGCCTCAAAAGCGCAGTTTTCGCCCATAACCCGTTCCTTGGTTCGAACTAAGCGGGATCGAACTATCGACCGTTAATCCGACGTAAAGCCGGTTTCGCCCATGTAAACGCCCCTCGCCGAGAGGGTTAACTACCCTGTTTACATGGGCAGCTGTGATTCGAATTAAGCCGGGACCCGTCCTCGATCCGAACTATCCGGCCCATGTATACACTCACGCGCCGTTCCGCTGATTCGAATCGTGCGCCGGAGGAAATCCCTTCCCGTGAGAGGATCATCCGTTCAGGAAGGGATTTCGTCCGAATTATCGGCCGTCAGCTGTCTAAACAAAAAAAAAGAAAAATGCCTGGCGCACGCAGTTCTGTTCATAGCCATTTCAGCTTTGTGCGGTGTTACCGCTTTTCCACGGGTTTTTAGCTATTGCTCGAGACGGTTCAAGTCCAAGATGGTAAGGGAAAAGAGAAGGAAGGTGAAATTGACATCATGCTGCTAAAACTACTCTTATTATTGAGGGCCTTGAGTGGCTAGCAGCACAGAAATGCCATGCTTCCAAAAGCCAGATGGAGGTAATATGGTTATTTTATATAGCTTTGACTTGTTCTCATTTTAATTTTTGGATTGCTCAAAATTCTTGCAGAGAATGCATCCAAGTTTCATTCATTAAGTTAATACCTTAAGTCCCCAGGAGTGTTTTTGCAGATGTTCCTTAAATTAGGATGCTGGTTGCTTGTCAGTTTAATTTGTGTGAGAAAGGTAGCTTAAAAATTGCTGCATGATATGACGGATGAACAAATATAGATCATTGCACTCAGCTCGGAATGTGAACTTTTTTAATGGTAGGACTGAAATCGCCCAATGATGGGGTCAAAACAGCAAGAAAGCAAATGTGAACACTGGATGAAAATAGTTGTCATCATTACTCTGCTAAATCCAAGTTTGTGTGTTCCATGTGCAGGAAAACAGTGCATAAACTAACACCTAACACGACGGCACATGCTGCATAGAGAACACGTCTGTGTTGCATATCATCACCTGTTTTTGTGCTGGTGATTAAATATGTCACCTTGGTGCTTTTTGTGATGGGTGTCTGCAGGCCACGAGGTAGGTAATTCAACTCTTCAACAATTCTTGCAGGGAGTACCAATAGTTTCTTTCATTAGGTGAATACATAAATGCCCCAGGATTGATTTTGCAGACATTCCTCCTGTGACTTGAACATTTGGTTGACCACCTATTGGCAGGAGGGATGTGTTGGATATTGGTGACTGGCTTGTCAAGGAAATATGAAGTTACGTCACACTGGTAGACCAACTGGCAAGGAAGCGGGGGCTGGAATATTTGTTTTTGATGCAATTAGGCTGTTTGTTGCTTGTCAGTTTAATGTGTGTGAGATAGGTAACTCAATAATTCCTGCATGATGCAAAGGATCAACAAATATAGGCAATAGATCATTGCAGTCAGTGCAGAATGTGGACTATTTTTAATGATGGGACCAAAATTGCCCAGTGATGGTTCCAAAATGTCAAGAAAGCAAATGTGAGCACTGGATGAAATTAGCTGTCATCAGTACTCTGTCAAATCCAGGTTTGTGCATTTCATGTGGAAGAAAACAGTGCATAAACTAAGTAAACCTAACCTAATGCCACATGATGTGCAGAGAACATCTGCAGTGCACATCATTACCTGTTTTTGTACTGGTGAGTAAATATGTTGCCTTGGTGCTTTTTTGTGACACATATCTTTGCAAACCATGAGGTGGATAATTGAGCTGTTGCTATAATTAATCATTTGTTATGAATTTTGAGCCCAGATTGCTTTTGTCATGACAGCTCTGGGGCTGGTTCACGTTATGATCTTTGGACTGTGCGAACACGGCTGTTTGTGCCACATAGCCATCAGTCCATATCAGCCAATGCTGTTGACTGCAAGGATATCAAAGCAGTATTTCAACCCTAGTATGTCAAGAAAGCAAATAGCTGCATTCTGACTTGCCAGTCCATGCCAAGTCTAAATGGCAATGCTGCCCTCAGGTACTGATGATGCATTGGATGGGGAAAGACAACATAGTTACACAATTTTTGCCACTAACTATGTAGCATTCATGAGTCATTTCCATAGCTTAGCTCACTGTTGCAGGCTGCTCATAAATGCATTGGTGCGGGATTAGGTAATGTGTTTCTTGGGCTGCGCAAAGTAGATGACATGATGCTGGGTGGCATACTGATGAGTGTGGTAAGTTTGTGAGTGTCATTGGCCAATACAAGAAAATACTGATTTCGTGCTAGCCAGTTTCCTGCTAGTAAAAATTTGCATATAACACTGCTTATGTGACAGATTTGGCAGTGCTGACTGCGCAACTCCTGTGTTTCAAGTGCTATGGCTTGTGCTGTAGCTACAAAGCCTATGAGTCCCGCACAGATCATTTTTCCAACGAAGTCCATCTTCCTCCTCGCCCTCAAAGCTGTCTCGCGCCCACCATGGCTCGTGACATTCGCCATCCATACGCAGAGTACCGGCTTTTTTCTTCTCGTTTTGTTCAGTTCGCCTCAAAAGCGCAGTTTTCGCCCATAACCCGTTCCTTGGTTCGAACTAAGCGGGATCGAACTATCGACCGTTAATCCGACGTAAAGCCGGTTTCGCCCATGTAAACGCCCCTCGCCCTCGCATGATCCGTTCCGATCTTAATTCGAATTATCCTCGGCTGCCCATGTAAACCGGGTAAACGTCGCATGATCCGTTCCGATCTTAATTCGAATTATCCTCGGCTGCCCATGTAAACCGGGTACATATCGGGCGCCGCGCCGAGGAGCTGGCCATCAGGCGCTCACCACCGGCACGGCCACCGCGCCATCCCCGCACGTGCGCTCGAAGGCCAGCGCTGGCAGCGCGCACGGAAGGGAATATATATATATATATATATATATATATATATTTATATATATGCATATATATACATATGATATAACTTATTATTCTACAATATAAGCTGCAATAAGTTATTATACATACTTATTGCAGCTCATTTTGCGCAGGCCAGATAACTGCCGGTCTGTACACACCGTGGTTTTTTAACGGAAATCATAGTCAGCATTTGCTGTAAGGAGACCATTACGCAGCCCATTAAACCATACGTGATATTAAACCGCGTGACTGAATCGCCCAGCACCGCATCAGCACAAAAGCAGCAGCGCCAACTGTGTGCCCGGCCAGAATGAATGCTTACTTGCGTTCACGTGCACAATGACATCCTGAAACTACATTGCAATCCGCAGCGGCCGAGCGATGCCACGAGTCTGTTCAACTTCATGGTGCATTGCACAAAACCCGACGCAACTGTGCATAAGGCATCAATTACACGACATTATCTTCTAAAGCATGTCACCGGCCGTTTGTACTCGGAAAAATTACGCCAGCTAACCGGGTAAGTCTATTACGACTGACACATTGACGCTCCGGTTCCCAGAAACACAGTGCAAAATTTTCCGTGATCCCGCAAAATCCTCGTTCGTCCGTGACCAGCGTACCTTTTCCAGCGGATGCAAACCAGTTTGCATGGATCCGCAAATTGCAACACTCATGCAGACGCGGCAGTGGCGTTGGTGGAGGGGCGAGCTGAACGGTGAGGTGGCCTTTCATTTGCGAACAGCCGCAGTCCTGTTAGGCTCGGACAAAGCTCCGACAGGTTTTGCATTCTCTGATAGCTAATTGGCGTCCGTCGCTTCTCGTCTCGGGCCAACTTGCTAGCAATACAGAGACGGTGGTTTTTGCTCCAGTCAAGCATCTGCCGCACGCCAATTTCGCACAGGTAAACATTTGAAACCGTGCGGCGCGAATGATAAACACGCGAAAGACATGCCAATTAAGAGCCTTATCGGATTACTGGCCGTCTACGGCTAAGCGTTCACAAAAACAGGGTGATGCATTGCTATCACGTTGCGTTACAAAAGGCAAATGACTTTTATTTGCGGCGCGGAATTTAAAACATTAAAATGCATCAAAGTGGCATGCAGGTTGTATCTTCAGTGAGTTCACGTACCAGTTCTGACAGCGATCAGACGGGGCATAATTTACGGACAATCACATGCTAACTTCGGTCTTCAGATAGTCTCCACGACCGGTCCTTTCCGGGACAATTTTGGTTTACAACAAAAACCTTTCATCTCTGCTAACAGTTGTACCTCGATCGTGGATTCAGGAAGTGTTGAACTAGCACCGAACCACAGCCAGCGGCGAAGAAGGTTATCACATAACGATTTGTCCACGCGCCCACTGCGCGTGGCGTAGGACACGTGTAAACATGTGCAGGCGGACATCAGCGCCAGCTCCAGCGGGCCAGTGGCCAGCAGACACAAGAACACACCCGCACCGCGTCACCCACAGCTGGCTCCAGTCAACGCCCAACGGCACCTGACGATCCGCCGGCGCAAACTGCGCACAAACAAACGATGTGACCCCACTACCCCACGAACATCTCAGGCGGCATGTGACCTAGATGTTACGGACTAAACACGTAGTATATGATGCCAAGACGCCTACACGTCCAGCATGCCATACGTTAAACGTTTAGCACGTTGAGCTAAGACGTACGCACGGGGCCCGAAGCACTTTCACAATATCTACAGCATTAAAGATGCTCACAGACAGTGACAGTGCCATGATTACAAACACAGCATTTCGCCAACACACAAGAATCGCACCGCACTTCAAGCCACGCACAACGCCACGGCGGCGTGCCGAAACGCGGCGTGCTCCGCTTCGCCCCGGTCGGAGACTCACCCCTCGCGAGTCCCTGAACAGGATGGCCATCCGGTTGTGGTCGGAGATGGCGTCGCCGCCGCTGAGCGACCGGCGTCGGAAAGGGTCGTCATGGCGACGGTATAGGTTAGCTGAAAAACGGCGGGCACACGTCAGCGGCGAGTGACGGCCGCGCCCGCGGCTCTCGCCACTTGCGAGTCAGTCAAGTTCCAGCCGGTGTTATAAGAGGGCGGCGTTGTAGCCGACTAGACGTCAACACGTAAAAAACAGGGGTACTGACTACTGATGCGTCGTGCGTGTTCTGAACACCGCCAACGGTGGGGCTTCGGGACAGATTTGTTGATGCTGACTGGACGCCGAGCATCAATGGATGTCAGCCGGGGCGCGCGCGTGTGGCACGCGAACGTGGTCCAAGCTGCCTCCATCCTGGACATGTTGCAGGGAGGGAGGGGGGGGGGGGAAGTAAAGACGTCCAGCCTCAGTGACCGTCACGACTTGGCAGCTGTCCAATCGACGGTTGTGAATTAGTCAATTAAGGTGGGATTATCGGCCTTAGCACAAACGTGTGCTCAGACAGATCGCACGATGTCCGAACACAATCATTATCAGTCTGCCTTAAATCCAATAACGCCATCAATAACAATGTCTGCAGCTATGTTCTGCGGTAGATGGCCATTTGATTGTCTTCGTAATCCCCGGCATAAAATGATCCCTGCCAGTCAAGAGAGCATAGCAACAACAGCCCCGATCCAGAGAATGCTGCCAAGGCGTTCAGGACAGCATGGTTGTGCCAAACCTAACAGGTCTGATCTCAGGCTACCCCCTCGCCCCTCCCAACCGAAACGTGTACTGATGGTGCCTGATAACACATACTGTTGAGGTCTGGTCTCAGGCTCCCCCCCCCCCCCCTCCCAACCGAACCATGAACTGACGGTGCCTGATAACACACATACTGTTGAGGTCTGGTCTCAGGCCCCCCTCCCACCCGAACCATGAACTGACAGTGCCTGATAACACACATACTGTTGATGTCTGGTCTCAGGCCCCCCTTCCCCCCCCTCCCACCCGAACCATGAACTGACGGTGCCTGATAACACACATACTGTTGAGGTCTGGTCTCAGGCCCCCCTCCCCCCCTCCCACCCGAACCATGAACTGACAGTGCCTGATAACACACATACTGTTGAGGTCTGGTCTCAGGCTACCCTACCCCCCCCCCCCCCCCCCCAACCGAACCATGAACTGACGGTGCCTGATAACACACATACTGTTGAGGTCTGGTCTCAGGCTCCCCCCTCCCACCCGAACCATGAACTGACAGTGCCTGATAACACACATACTGTTGAGGTCTGGTCTCAGGCTACCCCCCCCCCCCCCCCTTCCAACCGAACCATGAACTGACAGTGCCTGATAACACACATACTGTTGCATTACGCTTCTGAGTTAACCTCCTTTTCTAAATGCCGGAAGGGATCTGTCAAGCCCACGCCATTGACGATGGAGGTACCACTGGCCTTGCAGCCACCAATGCCCCAGAACTACGCCACGTGGCCTGGGCACACCGGCTTTTCCGGGGCCGACGGCAGCCGACAACGCGTGTCATGACGCTTTGAGGAAGCGCCTCTTCCATTTCAGTCCCCCACGTCAAAGCACCGTTTCCGCAAAAAGACGGGAACCATCCTCAAATCAGCCCCTCACAAAGCCACGGTCCATACTCTGCGGCACCGGGCAAGCTGCACACAAGCCCCGTCCGCGGCCACCGGTGCCTGCACGGGTCCAGTGCCGGGCGCCGTCGGGCCGGCCTTCAGCTGGCGCAACGCCGCGCGACGGTGGCGCCGCCACACGGCCGCACGTGACACGCCCGCCGGCCGGATGACGCCGCCGCGCGTCCCGCACCGCGGCCGGCACCGGGCGCGCGGGACCGCCTCCACCATCGCCGGCGACCACGTGCGGCGCCGACCGAGCACGGCCGGTGTCATTAGTCGGGCCCGTCCGCCGACATGACGGCCGGGCAGAATACGCTTCGCAGCCCAAATCAATCTCCTGCGGGTGCTGTCGGGGGCGGGCCCGGCTGGTGCCGATCGCTGATCGGGTTCGTCTCTCAGGAGCCGCTTCTCATTAATCAGGACGACGGTGCGAATTCTCATTAGGCTGGCCGGATCAATAACGGCGATTATCGTCCCCGCAGCCCACCGAAGTGGCGCGGCTGCGAGACCATCGATCACGAGCCAGCACCATGCCCATGGCCTCCTCACGACTCAAGGTGCCTTCCGCAGGCGCGACGAGAAGCCCAGCACGGCGCCAGCCGCGAACCGCACGCCGCTGGGAGATGGCCGATCATGGTGCCGCGACGGCTCGATGCGGGGGGGGGGGGGAGAGGCGAAACTTACATTGTGCGGTATTCCGGTAATTGTCCAAGCGTTTAGTTTTGCAGGTCTAGACTGCAGTACTTAACGAGGGTTTGCTGGTACGCATGCGCAAGAAATCCCCAGGATCACATTTTTGGACACCACACATGATTCAAAAGTTTATCTCAAATAAGTAAAATTGAATGAAACAATCATTTAATGTGCAACTGACGGTGCGTTGGACCGATCATTTCGTACGTCAAAGGATCACGGAACATTCAAAGTTGCATATTCACATGATTCGAGGTGGATAGCCTTCGAACCACCAGCTACTGTAGGCCGCCCACGAGGACATCCAGAGTTGGTCAAAGTCAGTTACGTGGTGCACTCCTGTCTTGGAATGTTTTGAGCCATTTGTAACTGAAAAACAGCACGGGGTGGCTCACCACCACACCACCATCCTACCATCCAAACGCGCTCTGTTATGTCCGAGGAGCGCTTTCCACCCTATTCCACACTAACCCATGCCAAACGCACACTCGACGGACCGTGACCTTGGGCAGACCTGAGGTGCCGGCCGCCTGTCGGCCGGTCACCTGACCTGGCCCGGCGCGCTCCACTGCCACCGGCGGCGGCGGCGGCGCAGGCCGGCGCGGCGCGAGCCGGGTCCGGTGAGGTGCCGGCCGCCTGTCGGCCGCCTGTCGGCCGGTCACCTGACCTGGCCCGGCGCGCACCACTGCCACCGGCGGCGGCGGCGCAGGCCGGCGCGGCGCGGCCCGGGCCACCGCCGCACGTACGCAGCCGGAGCGGAGCGCGTGCCGGCGCGGCACGCCGGCCGGCCGGCCGCGGCGCTCCTGTTTGTCACGGCGCCGTGCCGCGAGTCAAGACGCTGGCGGACGGGCCGCCGGGCTGGCGGGCCGCCGGCAGGTGGGCGCCGCGGCGGCGTAAACAGGCTCGGAGCCGGCGGCGACGCGGGGCCCGGCTGCCGCGCGCCGCCAGCGCCGCCGAATGGCGCCCGCTCCGTGCCGAGATCCCTCACATGGGGTACAACGGCTGACTATCACTGGTGCTGTAGGCTTTTCGGACGCTGAGGCAACTGGGTGATGTGGCGCCCAAGGCTTCGTTACGATCAGCCTGTTGCTTCTTGTTGCGCAATGAGGCTACCTACAATCACGCTGACAAAATGCCTCCTATCCACAGTGCAGCCTCGAAATGCTGGCACATAAATATACCAACTACAGAACAAACGGAGCTATGCCACGAGAGCCACCGGCGTGCAGACCAGTGAGCTAACCTCAACATGCATTGTTACGGGATCAGGCACGCCGCCTTCAACTTTCCTCAGAAAACGCCTGCCAACATTTAAATGCAATATAGACAAACAGCATTGTTCTCAGCGGCGACATGTTTATTCGTAAGCGGACAGATGTTGGCTTGAAAATGTTATCTCTGACATGTTATTTATGGTCGCAGCAAAGCTTACTGTGTTGCAAAACCACACCGCATGGTATACGACTTGACTGGCTCAACTGGTATTAAGCTTCAGAATGAGCCGATCCTTCATGGTTATGTTGGATTAGCCAGAGCCGTTATTTATTGAGACTTCACAGGAAGCCAGGCTATTGTAACAATGCAGCCTGATACCTGGAATTCCTCTGTCGTCCTTCTGGCAAACACATTCGAGCCGGCGGAATCCATCGCAAAAGTGCCCGTTATTAAATAGTGAATGAGATCGGCTCACAAGCCCGGCCAGCGAGAAAAGTCAAAGCATGTCCGAACTAACCGTAATCAGTTACCCTGGCGGGACATCAGACGAGCGAGGCAAATCATACCACCGGGCCTGCGTGCAACATTGCAATGACACTCAATTTGTAGCAAAAGTCACCTGGATCTATACACACCTTCACCTTCCACAATCAGTCCTCGACGAAAATTGTGTTGTCTATATTTTGATATATATATATATATATATATATATATATATATATATATATATTCCGTTCGCCGTTCTTCATTTCTCATCTTTATTTAATCATGCTATATTTTATTCAATTGTTCAAAATCTTACGTTTTTTGACGTTGCAATAGAATCTGATCTGAGCCATTTAGTGACCACTGTTGTATCAAAATATCATTGAGTTTGGACAGAGTGAACATAAAATTATACTATTTCAACCCACTTGTTTTTACTGAACGAGAGCTTTCGGAACAAGCGCTACCCTTTTTAGCTTCGGTCGGAAAGTGATGAGACTCTGATCGATAACATTAGCCATTGTCTGACCAAGGCTGAAGAAGTGATACCGATCATCCCGAAAGCTCCCGGTCAATAAAGACAAGCTGGCTACAATATTATCTTCTTGACATGATCACTGCTGGCAACGCCGTCACCAGTATCAATCAGTTTGCAGTGCATCCCCAAAACCTTTTGAACACAAAAAGTTTGAATTGACCCCAAAATATGAAGGGTACAGATTAAGCTCACCGACCAACATCTTTTTTCGGGCTAAACGCACAGGAATCTGCAGTAACCCCTCCCGATTTCATTTGTCCTGTCACTCGCTCCTCATGCGGTAGTATGCCTGCCAAGGTTGGACATAAACAACAAACCTATGGCACACCCGTTCATGATGTCGGCATTACAGCAGTAGTTTAGGCCCCTGCGTCACCCATCAAACGAGGCTGCAAGAAAAAATTGCACAACATAATAACAATAACTCCGTTGTTCTACGTTCCTAGGGCTGAACGGCTCCTTTCGAAGTTGCATCGCCTCACACCTCAAAAAGAAGAGTTACGCAGTCCTTGGTGGCCACATTCATTTGAAACCATTTTTTGTTTAGACACTGGGACGAAGCCACCGACCTCCCGTGCCTTCTGCGCCTCCTAACTTGCACAGACGAGCGTGCTACCATCTAGAGACCACCGACACGTGACCGCGTGCGCGACGGACGTGTGGTGGCCGGCCAGCTCAGCTATTCGCTCCTCCTCTTCCTTCCTCCCGCTCGTCTAGCTCCCTGAACCAACTCGATGCGCCGTGAGCCAAGCAGGCCGGATTCACGGCCAACACACGGCCGGGCCGAGTCCGGGTCCGGGTCCCCGAGTCTGGGCCGCCCGGGTCCGGGTCCGGGTCCCCGCCCGACTACCGCCGCGGCGGGGCACGAGGCCGGTGCTGTGACTCACCGGTCACGGCCGGTGTCACCGCTAACCGCACACCCCACCGGCTGTCACCGACAGAGGCGCGACGACCCGCCATTACCGCTGACTCAGGCGGCGTCGGCGCCGGCGCCCCACCACACAGCTGCGCCCCGGCCGGCGCTGACGGCGTCAGCGGCGCCGACGCAAGGTCCGGGTCAGGGCAGGCCGGCACCTGAGCGCGCTGCCAGGCCACACGCGCCGGCGCGGCTGCCCGACAGGGGCACACCGGACGGGACGGGACCGCCTGATGCCGTGAACGGGACCGCCCGATCGCCCGGCGGATGGCAACCGTGCCCTCCGGCTTAGCCACGTGACCCCAACTCGACCTGGCCTAACCTGACCCGACCTGACCTGACCTGACTGCACCAGACCGGGCCGGACAGGACCGGACCACGCGGGTGATCTGATGCACGACGTTGCCTCCAACACTTCTACAGGGAACGTAACATCGGCCAACCGTTGTCTGTCCCTAACACCGCGCCAAAGAAGAGAACACCAACCACTGTCTGTCCCTAACACCGCGCCGAACAAGAGAACACCAACCGTTGTCTGTCTCTAACACCGTGCCGAAGAGGAGAACAATGTGCGACGACAACGAGTACGCATTGACAAGCAGCGTCGCTCGGG
This sequence comes from Pollicipes pollicipes, assembly GCF_011947565.3. Lineage (NCBI taxonomy): Eukaryota > Metazoa > Arthropoda > Thecostraca > Pollicipedomorpha > Pollicipedidae > Pollicipes > Pollicipes pollicipes. The sequence goes on along the minus strand of NW_023596461.1, from coordinate 32,457,429 downwards.
CCCCTTCATGCTTTGGTTTGACGCGTACAACTCCGATATCACCAAACATTCTGTAGAGCACGCACATTATACGCTGGGGTCAGATAGAGCCGCGTGCTTGAAGGTCGAGCCCAGCGGTTCTACGCCAGGAAACAACTTATTGGGTACCATGCTATGTTGCGAGGACAAGACAAAAGACTGCTGCTTTCGGCATCAAATTGCATCAAACAAAACACTACACTACACTTTTAATTACTTTGTCAGGGGAGCACCAGCCAGGAAAAGCGCGCATTTCCATTGCGCTTAAATGCGGCATATCATGAAATAGGCACATGAAATGAACCGCGCAGAGACATGCAATCAACACGCAGTTTGTCACAAGCCGTTACAAATCAAGAAGAAAATGCTTCGGCGCACTCACCATTGAAGTTCGCTGAGCTTATCGTACTATGGCTCTTCTGAAAAGAAAGAAAACAAACATCAGGACGCGCCCACATCAGCGACCACCGACTCACCGGCAGCGCCATTATACGCTGCGGCAATATCAAAACCCATCACATACGAGCTCGCCCACAGTTAGCCGGGAACGCAAACAAGTCGGCCCATTTGCTTCGGTCTGCATGCTCCGTAATCGGCGCCGGACATGGGGACGATAAGGCCGATGGGTGATCGGTGCGCGGCGGTGATGCCCGTGCACGCGGAAGCACGCCATTGCCGCACGTCCAGAGATGGTCCCGATAAGCGGGACTGGTGACGCCGCTGTGCTCACGGCGATGCGGTCGGGGTCAGGTCAGGACGATGGGAGGATAATGGGCTGGATTGATCCCACCAAGCACCGGTCACTGACCCAGTGAAAACGGGGCACATACGGCGCTTCTACAGTAGCGCGTACGCGGCCACGCCACACGTAATCCCGAGCCTCACGTCGAGACAGTCTGGGGGTATTTGGCGGACTAATTAACATGCTAATGAAATTCACTCAGTGGCCCGTTATCTTGGTGACAAACACTTCCACCTTCATGCTGCAACCCCGACGGGCCGCCGAGGCCACGGTCGTATGACAGCGCGGTGACGCTAAGCCTGGCCCGTAAGTACGTCAGCCCAATTTACAGCCGCGTGACCTTGCGGGCCAGCACGCGACCTCGAGGCCTCGCCAGCGCGCGGCGGCGGTGCGATCGGCTCAGGAAGACCCGCCGAGTCGGCGGACGTCAGCGGCCGGGGATGGCTCGCGCCGTCCACAGGTCACCGGCCTGACAGCCCCGGCTGGGTCAGCAGGCCAGCCGGCCGGACGGCCGTTCATTGCGGCGGGCAAGTCTTACTGCCTGGCCTACTGCTCACGCGGCGGGGATGCCCTGCGTACGTGGCACACGCACCGTATGTGGTCTTCAGCGATGCCAGCTGCCGCTTTCAGCCCATGGCAACGCTTCTCGGCGGCCTTTGGCGACTCCCACAGCGCCACTCGCGTCTCCAGGTGACCCGAGCCGCCGACTCAAGTGCGGCAAAAGCGCCCACTCACAGCCGTTCCGCGGACATAGCGCCCGTGGGTGGCCCAGCGGTCCGGGACCAAACGGCCCCTGTCACGGGCAGGCGGCGATTTCGGTCACTAAGTGGCGAGTTACCGCGCCCGCCTGCCAACGGCCCGGCTCAGGCCGCCCACGCCCCGGCAGAGCAAATTAAGACAGAGGCCGGTCGGGCCGTGCCAGCGGCAGGTGAATGGCCGGGCTGGCTGGGTCGCAGCACCGGCCCCTCGGGCGTCTGGGGTCAGGGTCTCGGGAGACGGCTCGAGCAAGGAGGGCAGACGGGGATGACCGAAGAGCGCCCGAGAGGGGAAAGGTCAGTTCGCAGCCGCCGATTAGCAGCGCCCCGACCCTGTCATCGAGTCCGCATGTCATGTCATGTCACGTCAGAAAATCCACAACGCAGTCCGCGAAAAATCCGCCACACACAGGTGCTACGTGTCGCTGCAAACCCACGTCCATCCGACCTCGACCGACTTATAAAACCTGACGCCTAAATCGAACTCGGCATCCCAGCACGGGATCACGTGCCGCCTGAGGCGGCGACGGCTGATTGGTCGAGCGGCCGACCAGGACGGCGGCCACCGTGTTGTCGTTGGCACCGCACCGGCGCAATGCTGCCGTTCGCCAGCTGGCGGCCGGCGATAGGCCCGCGGCGGGACAGGGCCGAGCGTCGCCGGCAGGCAAGGCAAGGCCCCCATAAAGGGGCATCGCGCCCCTTCAGATGCTCGAACCCGGGCGTGGCTCCGTGCATGGTCTGAGGAGGACAAGTGGAACGAACCGATCCTGAGGGAGACGAGCCGCTTATGCCGCTCGCCGGTATGACGCGGGACAGCGCGGGGGTTCCGTGCAGACGCCACCGGTGACGGCGCTTCGAGACCTCGGACAAACGGCTGAGAAGCAAGGCCCGTCAGGCGGACCAAAGTTCAGCCGTCAGCTTCGAATGTCCCCCCCAGTGGATGCATGCTCCGGACCGAAGTTAGCCGGCAACTTCGCTCGACGCAGCCCCAGATGTCTGGCGCTAGGAAGAGGAGAATGAAGCACTGGGACATGTGCGAAACTTTCAAGTGGTCTATTCCGAAGAAAAGTCTGTGACAGGAGCTAGTCGGGCCGAAGCCATGCCTTCATGAAGTGGTAAGAGGTAGCACGGTATCCCAAATGTAAATGAACCCGTTCGTGCGAACCAATACGGCCGAGACGTTCTCCCTGTTGATGGATCTCTGAGATGTTTTCCTCGAGACGCCCCTTCGACGGCATTACCCAATTGACGGCATGCAATGTTCATTCTCCAAGTTCCCCGGACTGTCCAAATAGCTCGTGCTCGCAAAGCACTTCGCGGTACACATTCGCCTTCAGCCACCGCCTGCACGGCCGACAAAGCCCTCCCCGCAGCAAACCGCGGTCAGACACGACCCGTCCCGCTCCGAGCACTGCCTCGCACCTCTCTGGGCGGAGTCCCGGCACGCGAACACCGATTGTGCAAGGGTCAAGGTCAGATTTGTTGACGTCGACGTCGGCCGACCCAAGATTGCGGTCAGGGCGGTGGTTGGGGTGGAGGGGGGGGGGGGGGGGGAGACGCATGGCCGAGCCGCCGGTGGCGCGCGGAAGGGGAGGGGGCGGACCACCACACAAGGAGCCGATGACGCGCCACGTCACGGCCTGCGGGGCTCGCGGCGCGCCCCCTTGGAGAGGACATCCCGCGGGATGGCGATGGTTGGAGGGCGGACACGCGGCGCCTGGGCACTGGACATCCCGCGGGATGGCGATGGTCGGAGGGCGGACACGCGGCGCCTGGGCTCTGGACATCCCGCGGGATGGCGATGGTCGGAGGGCGGACACGCGGCGCCTGGGCTCTGGACACCCCGCGGGATGGCGATGGTCGGAGGGCGGACACGCGGCGCCTGGGCTCTGGAGGCAGATTGGACGGCATGTATGATGGGAGTGCCCTGTGCCCCTGTTAGCGCATGCTGCGCGCTAGTCCGCGGAGTGCACAGTCTGCGCGGAGAGCATCAACAAGTGAACGCCGCCAATCGGAAGTCACGTCCGCACAGTCGTCATAGGCCCGCGACGGCAGGTGCGGCGAGCTCACAACAAAAAAACTGACCCGACGACCCGTGTCGAATGTCAACACCTGCGAGCAATGGGTGTCTCGCCCCTCCTCCCAGCGCGCTGAAGGAGCCGCAACACCGCTGGAGGAGCCACAACGCCGCTGGAGGAGCCGCTGGAGGAGCCACGACACTGTTGGAGGAGCCACGACACCACTGGAGGAGCCACGACACTGCTGGAGGAGTCAAGACACCGTTGGAGGAGCCGCGACACCACTGGAGGACCCACGACACTGCTGGATGAGTCAAGACACTGCTGAATGAGTCAAGACACCGCTGGAGGAGTCATGACACCGCTGGATGAGTCATGACACCGCTGGGGGAGCACGTCAGTCGGCAGCGCTCGGCCCAGTGTGGATAAGGAACCAGTTGTGGTAGTTTTTCTGGACCAGTCTAGCCGCGCCCGTCACGTGAGGGCGCGAGGTGAAGCCCAACCAACCGGCGGGCATCGCTTCCGCAAGCGTCGCTTCCACAAGACGTCAAAGAATGGCAAACAAGCAGAGAACTTCCTTGTGAGTAGCAAGTATGTCGAACAAACTATACCTAACAACCTCTCGCTCCCACTCGGGAAAGACATGGCTTGTCAGAAAAAAACATATTTTTCTTCTCTTCCTGAATGTTTGCTCTACTCAGGGACTCTCTCGCACCACTACCGTTCTGCTTGTGGCAGCTAATTTCAACGATGCGGTCAACCATGACGAAGAATTAGTGAGCATTAACCAACAATTCAGCCTGAAGTTACAGAGGCCCGGGATCAACAGACGGAGCATTAGGCCGTGCGACCAAAGCCCGTGAGCGCCACCTGGGCCAGCACCGAGCATCCTACATAACCACGCAGTCGCGGCGCCTAAAAACCCCAACCGCTTCTACGGTCGCTGCGCCGCGGCCCACTGAGCCGGGGACGCGACCCAGCAATGCCCTCCCCCACCCCAGCTGCGGGGGCGGCGCGCGTTCCGATCCACCACGCGCAGACAAACAACATTCCAGGGCTCGGATCCCGGGCCCCCAGTACCCGGACATGGGAAGGGGGGGGGGGGGGGAACTAGGTCCATTCGCCACGGCCCGCGCCGACACACCGCGGTAACGGCCGACACAACACACACGGGCTCCAAGCTCGGATTCTCCAGCCTGGCTTTCCAGATATGATATCGTGGCTGTTCCAGCAGCGACACAGCACGGAGCACATCAGAAGAATCGGACACCCCGACCCACTTAAACTCACGGGGATGCGGTACGGAGCACATCCGAAGAATCAGACATCCCTACCCATTTCACCTCCCGGGGGGAAAAAGCGAATGTCTCCTCCCTCTCCCTCTCCCTCTCCCTCTCCCTCTCCCTCTCCCTCTCTCTCTCTCTCTCTCTCTCTCTCTCTCTCTCTCTCTCTCTCTCTCTCTCTCTCCCTCCCTCCCTACCCCCTTCCTCCCTCCCTCCCTTCCTCCCTAACAAAGTTAGTCCCATATTGATACTGCTTTATCATGCACATAGTGAATCTTTATCTGCCTGAGCCTTGTGTTCAGGCATCTGGAAAAGCCATATTGTTGTTACAGAGTCAGAGCACGCCGTTTATTTTGACCGTTCTGTGATGTACTGACCTGCTTTTTTAGAGTAAAGTATTTGGGTTGTGCAGGGTGGCGACCTTTCTAGGCCAATTTTTCCAAGGTCCCAAGACCGTCAGAGTACTCCATATTCTGACCCCAGGAGTCTAGTGTTGGTAAAATAACTAGTGTGAACTGTGAGACACGGTGTTTAGCATTTATGGCATGTTGGTATTTCTGTTGCTTGCCAAAGAACTTATGGGAACCTGGGGCTAGTGTTGACAGAAAAACAAGGAAAGTCAGGAGCTGAAGCCAGTGCTTACAAAATAACTAGTCGGAACCAAGATGCAGGTCTTGTGTTGTTGAAAGAAACAGTGGGAACCAAGATCCAGGGTTTTGTTTTGTATAAGAACCAATAGGAACCAGGATGCAGCATAATGCTTTGTCAAAAGATCCATTGGGAACCAGGATTTAGGGTGTTCTTTGTGGAAAGGACCATTGGGAACCCGGATCCAGCGCCTTGCTTTGTCGAAAGAACCAATGAGAACCAGGATCCAGCATCTTGTTTTGTCGAAACAACCAATGGGAACCGGGAACCAATATTAGGAACCAGGCACATGTCTGCTCCCTCCCTCTAAGGTATGTTCATTGTCCCGAAACAAAAGACATATCGCCAAAAAGCCCATTGGTCAGAGACTCCACCATGTGAAAACAAACGGACGGGGCCACGTTCTTTTCCTGGGAAGTTCCCTCAACGATTAGCAATGAGGACCGACATCGACGGAGAAGTCGATAGTTGTTGCTTTGCAAATACGTTTCATGAATGGAGATCCTTAATAGTTTCACGTCATAAACACCTCACTTGATGGGCAGTCGCGAGGTCTTCAGCATGCAAATTCGGCAGCGCTATGGTAAAGCATCCACACAAAAACGGAGCGGTGGCAATCGACAACAGAGATCGACAACGAGATTGGGTTCGGACGACGAGGTCCGGAGATGCTGTCAGGGCAAACTGACGCAATCTTCACCTTCAAGGGCACGTGCTGCGAGCTTCAGACGATTTGTTACTGTTTTTGCCTCGATTGTGATGTAAATGACTGATGAGCCGACCAGGAATGTCCCTCTCAGGTCAAACCAGGAGGCGAAGTGCGTGGCAGACCGTGGTGTGGGCTCCGAAAGACAGCGCGAGCCAAACGGAAATCTAACGTTGGAACTCAGCGACGCAATGCGCTCCATGTAAACCTTAGCCGCTATCATTTAACAAAACACCATTCACTTTATCAGTCCCAACAATTAAGGAAGAGGCCTACATCGGCAGTACGCATTAACCGATATTTGCGTGGTCCGTGACACCACAAGAGCTCCAAAAATACTCCGGAAGTGCTCCCGACCTTCTGCTTCGGACATTAAACAATACACTCTGGGAGCCCTCAAACCCACATTACGTCAGGAAACAGCCACTCCGTGACGCTGCAATAATCTCCTGTTCCACTTGAAGCTTGCAAGTACGCACGTTCTCTGCGCAGCACCCACCGCGAAACACGTGGACACAGCTGAGCGCCGCCGACGCCGCGGCGTCCGGACGCGACCTGTGACCCCGCGACTTCGGCACGCGCCGCGGCAGCCTCGGCGCACATGTCCCGGCATCTGCGGCCGGTGCAATAAGATAACCTTGGGGTGACCTCAGCAGCGCCAGGTGAGTAAGACCCCACCTCAAGCCGCGTCACTGCCCTCTGTCGCCGGCGCCGGCACTGGCGCCGCAAGACAGACAGGCGGATCCCACCGCGCGTTGGGGCTCGAAGTGAAGTGCGCCGCTTGCTGCTGTGCTGAAGCTGGGTGGGGGGGGGGGGGGGAGGCAGGTGCTGGGCCTCGGAATGTCACGCGCTTCCGCTATTTTTCGTTACGTCATCGACGACCCGTTTGAGACGTCGAACATTTTTTATCAGCATACACACGGCTGAGAAGCACACAAAACGCTTCAAACAGCATGATCTAAGCGAGAGACCCTACGCACCAAACCGATGTTCTCCGCCTCTACATTCACGCACCACACAGGTTTAGCGCAGCCACAGCAAGGTTCCACAACCGAGCACAGCCAGAAACTGTCTCCACAGCAGCCACGGCCGGTGAATGGGTGTACTGCCGCTGCCAGCACCGGACCATGCTCGGGCGCCGGTTCCACCTGGGCTGACGCAGTCGACCTTCAGACACGCTGCCCTGTGTCAGCTTCTCCGTCCAGGACATGACCGACATCGAGCAGCGAGCGGCCAACGCGCCTCACTCCAGCTCTCAGCTGGGAGCCCCGAGAGCCCAGGGGCATTATAACACCCTCGCCCCCCCCCCTCGTATCGGCACCACAACCAAGCCACGCACCACGTCGCACATCCTGACGTCACCCCCCCCCCCCCCCTCCGCCGACCGGCCGCGCACGGCGGCTGGCCTGCCACCGCACCGCCATGTGACTCCCGAGTCCACCCCGGAGAAACCCCTACTCGCAGAGACATCGCCGCCGGCCGTGTCATTACCGTACCCGGGGTCGGCCAGCCCTCATGCAGATGAGGCGGCGTTGGTCCAGGACGGGGGAGGCGCACGAGGCCCGACACCGGCGGGACTCTGAGGACCCTGACTCCGCCCGCCGCCGCACAACGCGCCGCCGGGGCAGCCGTTTAGCAGGCACCTGGCATGAGCCGTGAATGTCGGTCCGACTTAAACTCCGTTGTCCGACGGCTAAGAGTGCGCCCGGCCGGCGCTGATCCCTGTCCAGGCCAGGTGGGCGGAGAGCAAACAGCCGGCGGCAAGGAGCCTTGGAGAGCTTGACTAACCCTCTTCGCGCGACGCGGCCGAGTCTCAACTCTCCTTGGAGCGCAGCCCGGCCCGGCGGCTCGCAGCGAGCTGGAAGCCCTCCAAATGCCGGGCCCTGCAGGGCTCAGGGACAGGGCCAGGCAGGTGCGCGACACGGGGTCGGCGTCACGCGAGCTGCGACCGTGAGACGCACTGAAGCGGCGTTAGATTACGGGCACACTTGACGGGCGCCAAACGATTGCCACTTCGAACGTGATTAATGCGCCACTTACTCCCGTCAGTAGACCACGTTCACACGCTCAAAAACCGTGTTCGCTGAGCGACATGTCACGACATATTGCCAATAACAGTCACATCGGAGAGCTAAGTGTCACACCAACACGGCCCGGCCTCGCCTCGCTTCAATATCGACGTCAAGGGCGGCAGCACAGCGGCGCTTTCAACGGCTCAGTTGGAGAACATGGACAAAACCGCGCGGCTGACGGACAAACAATGGGAGCGTGACGTACAATCCTCCTCCATTGCCCGTTGGTCGGCCATGCGATTTTTTCCCAGAATTCCACTCTGTAACACGCGGGCGACCGCAGCACGACGCGGTTCCTGGCGCGCCGAATATATGAGTTAGTGTTGTTTTCTGGCCTCATGAGATTGCACGCCTTGCTGCGGTAAGCTGCGGTGGAAACAGCACGCCAAACATTACCCGACATGCAGGCGCGCGGCCACGATTCTCTTGAGCAGATGGCTCGGAGCTTGGCCAGCACACATCGCACCGATTTTTTACTTCCTGTCGGGGGCTATCTATGGCGATAACCATAAAATTCGGGCCTAAGGGGGAGGGGGCCAACGGGCGACCGGGAATAAGATCAAGGTAAGAGGATAGAACATTTGCAAACCTTGAAGCTATTGTTCAGCCCGTCGGACGTTTGTCCACCCAAAGTAAAACCCCACGACACAGCAGAAAGTCGACAAACTCTCATACACTAACATCCCCACCATGAATCCCTCACAGAGTTTTACAGCACATCCGACCCGCCATGTCCGTAAGCTCGTCACAGTGACTCCCCCCCCCCCCCTCCCTCTGGGGCCTAGCGACACCTCCTCTCCATCAAGGCCGGTCGGTGGTCCTCTGCCGGAGCCGCTGAGGCTGTTGATCACCCCCAAAGAGCGCGAGCCGACGAACCCGGAGCTGGCGGCGTGACCCAGCGCGCGAGCACCGGTCAGACCGGCTGGCGCCGGGCGCGCCGGGCGCACCACCCCCGGCCCGGCCCGCCGGCCCGCCGCGCCGCCCGCCGAGCCCCGTAAACACACACCGCCGCCCCGCCGCACGCATTGCGAATGAAGCTGATCAGCCGTTGGCGCCAGGTAAGCCTCTCGGAAATCCGCCGTCAAAGCGGGGGCGCTGACGGCGCCTGCCCAACCAGCCGCGGCCGAGCGGCGGACACCACGCGTCCAAAGCGCAGCACACGGTGCTCCCTGCCCGCTATGTCAGATCTTGGACCACACATGAGACTGACAGGAGCAACCGACCTAGACCGCGCGCACTCGGTCCCTGACGTCAGGGCTAACCGACGGCACGTTCAGACTGCAACCCGGCGAATAACTGAGTTCAGTGGTAAGCGGATGACTACCACGCATTATCACTGGAGGCAACACAGCCGACCAGATCCAGACGGGGGATGCATCAATGTTGTTGAGGCCACTGTTTGATCAACTGGAGGATATCGATAGCGAGCGATATGTGAATGCTAATGCCTGGACGAAAGCCCACGCATAAGTCCCACAGACAAAGCATCAGCAAGAAACGCCCCGTTTTTAACCTATCGGCGGCGTCCGAGACTGATAACCATGAGTGGAGTCACCACAAGGACGCGGCTGTGGACACCGAGTGGCTCCGTAGCGGCAGGTGTGCTGCCCACGATGAGCATGAGAGAAACAGGCATTGGTGATGCACCTTCTTCTTGGGAGGAGCTCGCCGCAAGAGGCTGTGCAGACCGCCGAGTGACGCGGCTCCATTTTGTGTGGCTTATACCCCCCCCCCCCCCCACAGCATACTAGTAGTGCAGCAGGGTTTGTTTTGCGCACCAGCACCGGACACCGCGCTGGTATTTTCGCCACCGCTGTGATCGGAACAAGCCAGTCCTCTTCGATAGCACACCAGTACCGCCGGTACCACCGGTATCGCCGGTTAACACCCACGCTCCGTTGCGCCCCGTCATTGCACTCGCGTACGTCCCGTGCACCACAACAGGTGGTTCCCAGCCTCACTTCATCGCAATGCATGCGATAACGTCGTGTCAATTGTCCTCAATGGATTCAGCCCGACGGGTGCGCCGGCCGACAGACGATCGTTCGGCGGAGGTGGGAAATGTGCTACCATCGCCGTTTGTTTCCCGATATGCTGGCCTGGGTCATTCACAAGCCTTTCGCACTCACTACCAACAATCATTTTCCATTGGCAAATCTTACTGAATCAACCCGCAGGCGCACAGGAGTCGGGCAGGCGTTGAAGTGGACCGCGTGACCTTTCTCTCAACACAAGACATGTGACCACACGTTCACCACAAACCAAACACGTTCAACATACGCCGTCCCTGCTCAAACCAAAACACCCATCCCAGCAGCCTCCTCCAGCACCCTCGCCACGCCCACCTGGTACGGCCGGCACCTGCCACAGCGCCGGCCGCCGCCAGCACAGCCGGGAAAATCCGAGGTCCGGCCGGCCAGGTCCCGGCCAAGCCGGCCGGCCCGGCTGGAATCCAGCGGCGCCGCCGCGGCCCGGACCTGTGCCGAACACGGCCGCCGCCGCTGGGGGGCCGCGGCGCGCGCCGCCGCAGCTGGGGCACTGGCGACCAGCGCCGGGCAGGAGAGCACCCCGGCCGGCGGGCAGCGGACGCGGCCGACAGGGCTCTCCAAAGGCGCCGGCCACTCTGTGATAACGCCGCTGTGACAGCTGCTATGGCTGTAACGCTCTCTTCGGTGTTTCATGTTATTTCATGAAAAGCCAAACCGACTGATAATGTGCCGCATGTGTCCTACAGCGCTGCACAGACTGAACGTTCCAAAGTTGCTAACAAACTTCGATTTAGGTCCCACCTCTGTTTGGTGTCCTCCCAAACGGTTGGCACTACCATCGCTCTGCAGTGTTTGGAAGACACACCTTAACTGCGAAGTGTCATCTAAGAAGGTCCCACCCCTGTTTGGCGTCTTCCCAAATGGTTGACACTACCATCGCTCCGCAATGTTTGGAAGACACACCTTAACTGCAAAGTGTCATCTAAAAACGAGCTTCTTGTTTTTGCAGTACCATGCTACAAGTGTAGTAACGCTTCTCCTTATGTTTTCAGTTGTAATAAACCTTTCAACTTGTTCATATTTCCTAAGAACTCCGGAAGTACGGCACCCACCAACTGAACGCGGCGAACAGCTCATCAGACGGCGGATCCTAGAGACCAGTGTCACCAATCTCGTGCGTTAATGCCTCGGGCTATCGATCTCCCCACCATCGATCTATCGTATGTCGAGCGATCATTCCAATCTCGTTTACCGCGGAACCCGAAACCCGGAAGACTTGTGTTACCAGTGTGCTACGGCCAAGTGCTCACGACCGCGTCGCAATCGCCACCCCAGCGGCTTCGGTACTCCTGGACACACCGCTGTCAGCGAGGCTGGGCAGAGCCGGCAGACAACGCTGACGTCAATCGCCCTTCTCCACTTTCGATGCGCCTTCTGTGCACAATGTGCGGCCATGGTCGGGCTGGCGGGCAGCAGAACGCTGTCACGACTTCGGACAGGTTCGCCAAGGTCTGTCAACGGAAATGTCGGCGCTCCGCGAGGGACATGCCCTCAGTGCACGCGTCGGCCGCCGCGGACCGTCTGCGGCCATCTCCAGCGCGGGAGAGGTACGCCCACTGCAGAGCACGGCCACCGCAAATCCGCGAGACAATGTCCGGCGAGTCCACGGGTCTCGCGCTCTGGATGAGACGCGTTAATGTTCCCGAGCTGAAGGAGGGCTGCGGAGCCGCCCGAAGAACTGATCTCCGATCTTCCCCGTCCCTTCTCCACTCTGATTCCTGCCTCGAACCGCCCGCGGTCGGCAGACCGCTTGAATTTGATGTTTTGGCAGTTTGAATTTGATGTTTTGGCAGTTTGAATTTGATGTTTTGGCAGAATTTGCTTGAATTGTCTTTAATGGGTTTATCCCGAATTGTTTGCGTGGGTCGCTTCGAGTTTGGAACACTTACGAAGCCGAGCTTGTTGCGTGCATACCCAACCCACCATCCAAGGCCCGTGCCGTATCCGGTACAGGTACCGGATCCGTCCATCGGACGGCCCCGTCTCCGGTCTCTCCGTGGCACAAAACTGCGGAGAGTTTCAACGTGTCGCGGTGCTACGCCCGCGGCTGAACCCCACCAAACCTAGACCGGAATTTGTCGAATTCCTGTGGAGCATGGCCAAGCACGATTCCCGTGAAGGCATTCGGGTAAGCCGGACTCTCGGACTGGGAATATTGCCTGGAATCACCAGTGAACCAGCAAAAGGTGCATACAGAGGACAGCACAAATTTTGACTCGGACAGATGCAGTGCGTTGTCATCGCGTTGCATTTCAGAATGGTGTCACCAGAATCGAAGACATTCCAATCGACTCGAGAGTTGAGCCAGGTCTTGCGCCGAAACTGGCGCCGACTAAAGCCACGATGCGCCGCCCGGAGTCCGTCGGAGCCAGTGTCGCGCGCCGCCGGTCTCCGGCGCAGTCGTGGCAGCCAGCAGCAGTCCGCCTGCCGGGCGCCCGGAGCTCTCACGCGCTCCCATCCGCCGCGTCCGCTGACTCCGCCTTCGTCCGCCGGACACCCGGAGCTCTCACGCGACCCTCCGCTGCGTCCGCTGCCCTCGCCCCTGGCCCGGCATCGATCGGCCCCGTCCACGCACAATCGGCGTGCCGGGAAGCCCGACCGCGATGGCCGACGCCGCCAGCGGTCCGCCCGGCCCATAAGTACCCGTTCCTCACATAACGCCCTGCGCCGATTACGCGCTGTGCAGATCGCGCGCTCAGCGCAGATCACGCGCTCCGCAGACCACGCGCTCCGCAGATCGCGCGCTCTGCGCCGATCACGCGCTGTGCAGACCACTCCCCCCGCGTCCAGTCACCAGACGGCAACGGCCTAATGGGATTCCCGACGCCTCATGCAAAATGTATTGCGGATTGTCGCACGGCGCCAGGTCACGGCGCGACTGTTTGCGAGGGGCCTCGCCTGGCTGGTGTGACAACTGGACGGTTGTGCCCCAAGCATGACATGTAGACACAGATGATGACGCAGCGAGCCCGGGCCGCGCCAACAGCACGTAGCGACCCCGACGCGCTGAGCAAGGTGAAGATGGTGGCACATCTCTGCAGGCGGAAGCAGTTGACAAATAGGGGGTGAATTCGGCGTTTTGGTGATTCAAAACACGTCTGAGGTTCAGTTTCGAGGGCAAGGCAGACACACACAATCAAAATTCGTGGGGCGTTGCTAGATTTTCTGGACAAATATGTCAGCGGAGACCAGAGCCCAAATACCCACGTGCCTTCCCGCATCAGAGAAGCACGCGCGATCGCACGTCTGACCACGCACTGGCCGATAACATACGGCGTCGTCTCATTCCAGCCATAGGCGCTCCAGACTGGGCGTTCCACTAGGGCGAGCTGTCGGGGCGATCACCAGCGGGGAGACGGAGCCTCCCGCCGGCCGCGCACGCACCGCAGATCCGAGCGATGGCGGCCCGGTGACGCGCTTCAGAGCCTGCAGTCCGGCTCGAGAAGGCTGGCCGGAGCCGATTCGGCGATGCGAGGCTTGGTGGAGACAGATTTTGAGATGCGAGCTGTTCATCAGGAAGGAATAGCTGGCCGAAGACAGACAGAGGGGGAGATAAGTGTGTCCCACGCTCTGCGCCGGCCGTCCACAGGCTCGTATCAGGACGCGAGTGGGGAGCCGCCGACTGCCAGCCGTGCTGACCAGTATCGGATATCCCATCGGCCCGCGGCCGGCGCGGTGGCGGCAAGGGGATCAGCCAGCAGACATCCCACGCGCGGTCGTGGATCAGCCCACGCTGCCTCGTACGGCGTCGTCCTTGTCTCTGATTGGCGGAGCCGAGCCGCCACGAGATGATGACCACGCGCGGAGCGCCAGGGCCGTGTGGGCGTCATTCGTCATCAATTAGTCATACGTGGAGGTGAGCCGTAGCGCGGCGCGTGGATTGGATCCCGCGCTACCTGCAGCGTCACCGTTGGAAGGATCGCCGGCGCTCACTGCCCGCTCACAGTTCGTGGAATCGTAAGCGCTGCCTTCCCCGCCAGCGGCTGAGGGCTGCGACAAGACAATACCCGGACTTGGAGCTGCTCCTGCTTTCGTCGGCGCTGGAGATGTCGAGTGAACGGGCCGGGAACCGGCTCCCGCACCGACATCCCGATTGCACTGCTGCACGGCGCCTGGAAATGTCGGGGTCTTCGGGTTGCAGTCTCGCACGTCAGCGGAGGCGGAGAGAACTCGCAGCAGTCGGTGGTGAGACTAGAAACTCCCAGACTTCCGAAACCAGCACTCCACAATAACACCACCATCGCCAGGAAAGGAGGTGGCCGAGGGTACACGCAGCAGCCAACAGTGGACTGCGCCGCGCGGGGCGTCAGGCTCGGCCCTCTTCCCTGTGCCGCGCGGCAGAGGGGCTGAGGACGGAGAGCCACAGGCCGCGCACGGCAGTCACACTCGTAGTAACGCCTATGCTCGGCACGGCGCCTCGACGAATGGGACCAGCACGGACACCGAGCAGACGGCTGCGGCTCCAGCCGTGCTTCTTGCACTGCACGATACCCTTGCCAACACCCGTGACACGAACGCCTTCAGCACCGGCAGACCACTCCTTGCAGACTATCTGGCCATCCAAGGCCTGGGCCTCATGTATCCCACACGACTATTCTACTGCGCCTCAGTCTTGCACACCCAGCGGCCCCGCGCGCCGCCGCCACGTCGCAGCCGGTCGCGTCGCCCCACCAGCCAGATCTCGCGCGCCCCACCTCATACATGCCCGAGCAGCTCCTGTTTCGGCACGCGTGCGGTCGCCGCCGCCCATCTGCATAGCGGCGGCTCCTCGGCACGGCCGGCGCCCCGGCCCGCAGCCGGCGGCGGGGCTCCATCACCAGCGACGGGCGTCCGACGGCGCGGCGCGAGCTATCGGCCGCCGTATCTCCGGGGGCCGGGCGCCACCGCCAGCGGAGAGGTGACGGTGGCGGTCGGAGGCCCGCCACCGGCACCATGTGTGTGTCCAGGCAGCTGTCGGCACGGCCGCTGCACACAGCCGGCGGCGGAGCGCAAGGGTCCCCGGGGGCCGCGGCGGAGGGCACCGCCCCGCACCGCTGGCCGGCGGCGGCGGCGAGGCGCGCGGGGGCAGCGGCCCGATGTCGAGTCTGTTGGACGCCGGCCGGTTTGGGCGGGCGGTGCTGGCGGGCCGGTCTTTTGGCACAGAGGTCGGCCGGCGGCGGCGATGCACCTCGGTGGCGGTGCCGGCCACTGTGGGGGTCACTGGGATCACGGTGTGGGGCCACCGAGATGACGGATAGCCGACACGGGCCGACCAAACACAACAGAGGGGCCCCGCCGGCGGTCGTCTGTCGTGTCGCGGACATAGATACAAGGCTTCGCCTGTCCGCGACCCGGGAAGAGACTTCATCTCACCGGCTGCAGGCGCGCCAGGACCGGCTTTCCAACAGAGGAGAGGACTACACCTCTGCACAGGAGACAGAGGCTCTATCTTTCCACGAGGGACCGACGCTTCAGTTCTCCGCGGGGAGGAAGCCTCACGGGGAGGGGATCTCCACAGGGGAGGGCACGGCATCCCTCCTCAGGGGATCGCGGAAGAGTGGTGCTCAAGCTGCGCGGCTGGGGCGCCAAAGGTTCGGGGTTCTGAAGCCCCACGGGGAGGGGGTCTCCACAGGGGAGGGCGCAGCATCCCTCCTCAGGGGATTGCGGAAGAGTGGTGGCCAAGCTGCGCGGCTGGGGCATCAAAGGTTTGGGGTTCTGAAGCTTCAGCAGCTGAGTGCGTCGTGGGCCCCGAACGACACACACGTCTCCATCAGTTAGGAGGCTTAGTTCTCCACAGCCACCTCTTCGCACGGATGGAACACCCTCGCTGCTTCACATATCATTTGGAACAGTCAAAAGGGCACAAATGCGGATGTGCCGACGTGGGTGGCGAAACCGCAGAGGGAGGACGACGTGACGGAGATGGGGAAGGAAACGCGCCATCCCAATTATTCATACATTCAGCATTGCGAATGTGGTCTTGCTTAAAAGGGATGGGCATCCAACACCGTCACCTCCTCTATTCATCAGCCCGGGGTGCCGCACCTGTGCGCCGAGCATGATCAACCATTTTTGCAGCCGCCAGTTGCGCAACAGGCGCCCCTCTCGTGTGCCGGATTCGAATTCCGGTGTAAAGCATACGGTCAACCGCGAGCGGACAGAGGACCGCGTCAAGCCATCCCGTGCCCAGTCGCAAACAAACAGGTTTGGAATACCACCGTCAGCCGGTCAGCGCCCCCCCCCCCCCGCACTCTCAGCGCGCGGCGGGGCGCCGGCTGAAGGGGAGGACTTGCGGGCTCGGACGCTCGCTGACGCTCCAGGGGACGTGGACGCCTCGCGGCGAGACGAGGCGAAGTCACGGAGGTCGATCACGTCCGGTCCCACCGGTTGTCGCTCGCTCAGAGGCGGGCGCGTGGGAACACAGGCCAAATCCTGGCAGGCTGCCCGACGACTTCAAGGCCTGGCGGCGCACGCGACACGAGAGCTGATCCGTGGCTGGCCGCCCATGCACGCGACGACAGCCACTAACGGCAGCCCCGGTCCTCACTCGCCTCGAGGGAAACACCGCCAAGCTCGGAGCATTTTCGACGCCGGTGGGGGGGGGGGGGGGGGGAGTGGCAAGGCGCTGCCGACGTTCCACGTCAGGAGCGCGTGTATCCAGCCGGGGTCACCATCAGTCACCAGCCGGGGTCACGCCACTGTCGGGGAATCCATGACGTGGAGAGACCAGGATCAAGACACCTACACTCCTGCAACGGTCCAGCGCACGGAGAAATCAGACCGAATCTTCCCTTTGCTTCTTACGGATAGTGCTCAGAAACCGGACAATCCAGGGTGAGCCTCCCACACGTCCGCGGACGAGGATAGCGGGAAGCGACAAACCGGGCCTGCTGCCTGTTTCGGAGAGTTGCCAGATCTGAGAACGGCTCCCGACTGACGAGAGACGTCTGAGAACGGCTCCTGACTGACGGGACACGACAACCAGCTGGCCGGAGGCTGTTTGCAAAGCTCTATTGACCACCGCAGCCGGATCACACCCACGGTCATACTTTGCTTCGGTCCCACGACCGTGGGACGTGGACCGAGTCCCACAGTCACCAGCTTCTAATGACCTAAGACCTAAGACCTAAGACCTATGACCCATGACCAATGTCCTACGTCCAGCACTGAGCGGCAGACCTCAGTCCTCGCGACGCAGCGACCGTCACAGCCTCCCCACAGCGGCAACAGCCGGCGCGGCTCGGCCGCCGCGCACCGCCGCCAGCCGCTTACCGAGTCGCCGGCGTCGGCGGAGCGCGGCTGGTGGTGCCGCGACGTGATCTCGGGCGACTCGGGGATGCTCAGCGGCACGGGGCTGGGCGAGCCGGCGTTCAGCAGCGCCGCCTGCTCCGACTTGAGCGCCTTGCGCCGTTGGTAGATGTCCTGGAACTGCTTGACGTTGGCGTCCACCGAGTTGCGACGCACGCCGTTGGAGCGCAGCGCGCGCCGTAGATGCGCAGGCCGGGGTCGACCGAGGAGCGGCGGCCCTGCTGCGGCAGCGAGCGACTGCCCTCGGCCGAGCCGCGCCGGCCGCCGGCCGCCGCCGGCCGGCCCACGTCCACCGAGCCGCTGCGCTGGCGCGGCTGGCCGGGCGGCAGCAGCAGGCCGCCGGCGCCGACGCCCGGCGGCGGCGACGGCTCGTCGCCATCGGGCTCGCGCGAGCCGCGCCGCTTGTACAGCTGCTGGAACTGACGCAGGCCGCCCTCGAAGAAACTCGGACGCGCGCCGGCTGGGACTGAGGCCGCGGTTAGGCGAGCGCGAGCCGGACCCGGACGGCACCGGCAGCCGCTCCAGCGTCTGGCCCTTGCCACCGGAGCCGCCCGACAGCTGCTTCAGCCCCGCGTAGGCCAGCGACGACGGGTCCAGCGACTGGCTGCGCCCCTTCTTCTGCGGCGCGTTCACGTCCAGCGTGGTGCTTCTTCTTGCGGAAGAGCGCGGCCATAGCGGCTGGCGGCCGGCGTGCAGTGGCGCCGAGGACGATCCGGGCAGCACTGCCAGGCGGCCGCTAATGCCGCATAATCCGCGGCGCCGCCGTTCTCAGCCGCACCGCCATAAATACGTCTGGCCGCCGGACGAGTTTACAGCGGCACGTGCACACGTCGGGGCGGCCGTGGCCGCGGCGCTATCTCCACCAGGCGTCGCCGCGCACTGCTCGTAAAGTCAGTCCGGTATCGGGCGATAGCACTGGCGGCGCTGGGCAGACTGCGGCGCGCTCGGCCGTCGTCAGCGGGCCCGGCGCACGGAGTGCCGCCCGGCCGCCGCGGACGACCGGTCCTGCGTCCTTCGGCGGCGCGTGACGCGCGCGCGGCGGCACAGTCGGCGGCGCAGGCGGCGGCGGCGGCGGCCACGCAGCGGCGGCCGGCGCGCGGCCGCCCCCCTGGCTCCACCCCCCTTCACCTGGCGCTCAAGGTCGCGAGACGGTGCCCCGCCGACCGCGGCCGGCGTCCCCTCGAGCCGACCGAGCCGCTGGCGCTGACCGACGGAGCTACTGAGCGCTGAGCGCCGGCGGCCGGCGGAGGGTGCGGCGGACTGGGCCAGCCGGCCGGCGCCGCCGCATCGACAAGCCGCCACCGCCGCCGGATAACCCGGGCGGAGCTGGCCGGCGCGCGCCGACCAATCGGGCCGGTCGGGCCCGGCCGCGGCCGCCGCAAGAGGTCGCGGTCGCGACCGGTCGATGCCTGCCCCGACCTAGCGCCGCCCGCGCGCGACACCCGCCACTCAGCACGAGGGGGAGAGTCGGCATCGCGGCCGGGGCCCAGCGTGTCGCGGCGAGGGGAGACACGTGGGCCGACGACCGCTCATGGGGGTACGGTCGGCGCAGGCGCGGCGAGGAAACACGGCACCAGGCGGCTCTCGCGGCCGACGCGGACGAACACCGGGCATTGGAGCCACGGACGTCATGCAAAGCCCACGCGGAAAAGAGGGGGGAGGGACGCGTGCGTGCGTGCGTGCGTGCGTGTATATGTGTGTGTGTGTGGTTCGCAGCAGGCGACCGAAGAGACGAATCGACGGTAGAATAGCTTATCACCACTGCGATTACGGTGGCTGCAGAGGACGAATCTGAGTACGGACAGCTCACGGCTACCGTCGGCTTGCCGCAGCCGGAGCAGGGCGGGGATCGCCCGGAGCCGATGCGACCGCTCCCAGCCGCGGGGCGGCAGTCGTCGCGACAGAGCCGTCGCACGCGGCGCCCCGAGTGAGGCGCGGAGGCCGTGAGGTCGGTCGGAGCGCCCTGCATGGCGCCGAGCATCAGCGGAGTCGGGAGCAGAGCTCAGCGCGAACTCTGAGCCGACTGCGGACCGACCGGAGCTGGAGCCCCGAGCCAGCGCGAGCCCGACACGGCCGAGATCTCAGCCCGGTGCACGTTGCGCGCCGCTGGAGCCCCCGAACACTTCTCCGTTGTGATAGTCACCTCCGACGTCTGCGAGACGGCGGACAGCGGTGTGGGACGGCCGACAACGGCGTGGGACGACGGACCGCGGTGTGGGACGGCGGACCGCGGTGTGGGACGGCGGACCGCGGTGTGCGACGGCCGGCAGCGGCGTGGGACGGCGGACTGCGGTGTGGGACGGCGGGCAGCGGCGTGGGATGGCCGACAGCGGCGTGGGACGGCTGACAGCGGTGTGGGACGGCGGACCGCGGTGTGGGATGACCGACAGCGGCGTGGGACGGCGGACCGCGGTGTGGGACGACCAACAGCGGTGTGGGACGACCGACAGCGGTGTGGGACGACCGACAGCGGCGGGGGACAACCGACAGCGGCGTGGGACGGCGGACCGCGGTGTGGGATGGCCGACAGCGGCGTGGGACGACCGACAGCGGTGTGGGACGGCGGACCGCGGTGTGGAACGGCCGGCAGCGGCGTGGGATGGTCGACAGCGGCGTGGGACGGCGGACAGCGGTGTGGGACGGCGGACCGCGGTGTGGGATGACCGACAGCGGCGTGGGACGGCTGACAGCGGTGTGGGACGACCGACAGCGGTGTGGGGCGACCGACAGCGGTGTGGGACGGCGGACCGCGGTGTGGGACGACCGACAGCGGTGTGAGACGACCGACAGCGGCGTGGGACGGCGGACCGCGGTGTGGGACGACCAACAGCGGCGTGGGACGGCGGACCGCGGTGTGGGACGACCGACAGCGGCGTGGGACGGCGGACCGCGGCGTGGGACGACCGACAGCGGTGTGGGACGACCGACCGCGGTGTGGGACGGCGGACCGCGGTGTGGGACGGCTGACAGCGGCGTGGGACGGCGGACCGCGGCGCAGGGCGGCCGACCGGGCGGGTTGCCCGGCTCCGATCGTCCCAGACCCCCGGACCGCCCCGATCGGCCGTCGTGCCGTCCGGAGCCGCGGCCGCAGCCGCCGCCGGGGGCCACACGCCGCATTTTGCCGGGAACGGAGAACAGCCGAAGACAGCTCCCAGAAACCGTGGCAAGCAATAGCAATGACATTGGAAACAAACAACGTCGCTGGAGACGCCGGGAGTCACGCCGGCTGGGGCACCGGCTGGCGGGGACGGGCGACGGTATGAGGACGGCATGCACCGTCCCCGGAAGACGGAATGCGCCGACCTCGGAGGACAATGTGCGCCGCTCCTCAGTCATTCCTCCGACGACCCTGACGACGGCCGGAAACCACGGCAGGACCGGATGCGGCTGATCCCGACACCCCCATCGATCGGTCCGACGCTCCGAACCCCGCACATACCGACAGCGCCGTGAAGCGGGGGGCTAACACCGGAGCCACTTACGCGACAGCTGATCCATCACCGCACCAAGCAACAGTGACGTCAGCGATACCCCCTCCGCCACAAACCACGGCGTGCCGTCATGATCTCTCGCTCGTCTTCCGCACGAGGGCGGAGAATGCGGCCTGACAGGCGCGACAGCGGCCCGCGCCACCTTTCATTGAAGTCGTCTTAATTTCATCATCATCTTCCGCCGAAGATCTCCGTCCTGGCTGCTTTGGGACGTCGGCTTTTCTCAGTATTCTCCATTCGTTCGCCCCGGCGCCCGTTGTGTCGCAGGGGAAGGAAAAGGACCGAGGGGGGCGCGGGTGTAAAGGCGAGATGACCTGCAGGCACGCCGGCCCCGCGTCGCCTGACCCCAAACCGCCGGAGACCAGTGAGGCCTCGTGCGCGCCCCGTGCCATAGCGGACACCCAGTGCCTGTGCGGCCGACGGCGGCCAGTGAGGCCTCGTGCCGCGCTCCGTGCCACAGCGGACACCCGGTGCCTGTGCGGCCGACGGCGGCCAGTGAGGCCTCGTGCGCGCTCCGTGCCACAGCGGACACCCGGTGCCTGTGCGGCCGACGGCGGCCAGTGAGGCCTCGTGCGCGCTCCGTGCCACAGCGGACACCCGGTGCCTGTGCGGCCGACGGCGGCCAGTGAGGCCCTCGTGCGCGCTCCGTGCAGCAGCAGGGACACCCGGTGCCCTGTGCGGCCGACGGCGGCCAGTCAGGTCAGGTCAGGTCACCGGAGCCGCGTGACTTGGATGAAGGGTCGCCTTCCGGCATCACGTCACGCCCGGCGGCATCCGTCACGTCACCCTCGGGCAGACCGCAATATCTCGGCATCAGCCGGCTCGACTCTGCCGTCCGATGGCCGGTCCACCTCACCGCTGACGTCACGCCAGATTAGCGCGATTAAATTATCGGGCCGGATTCCACGCGACCGCCCGGCGCAGTAGGGGTTCTCCTAATCACCTAAGGACGGCAGCCCAGCGCACAGGCTGGCAGCGCACTCCGCCAGAGAGACAGGCCAGCCGCCGCTCAACGGCAAGCGTGCAGAACGGACACCCCACGGAGCCTCGAAGCTGGTTTTTACCTCCTTTTTCGCAAAAAACCAAAGTTCACCAGCACAGCAAAAATCCTTGACATTTCGCGCCGCCAGAAGTCACGATAGGGATCATCCCTGCGGGCTTAAGGGCGGCCGAGGCGCCGTTATCGCCGGCTAATCAAGTGGTGCGGTGCCGGGGCTGTGTGTCCACCCGCGCCCCACCGCGGGCAGGGTCAGGTCCGGCAGCGCCGCGCCGCCGGGCCTGACCCCGACCTCTCCGCCGGGCCTGCTCCAGGTCTCTCCGCCGGGCCTGCTCCAGGTCTCTCCGCCGGGCCTGACCCCGACCTCTCCGCCGGGCCTGACCCCGACCTCTCCGCCGGGCCTGCTCCAGGTCTCTCCGCCGGCCTGCCCCCACATCTCCGCCTGACATGACCCCGACCTTTCTGCCGGGCCTGCCCCCAAACCTCTCCGCCGGGCTTGATGGCGACCCCTTCGCCGGGCCTGACCCCGACCTCTCCGTCGGGCCTGACCCCGACCCTCTCGGCCGGGCCTCTGTGACCGCGTCCCGCCGGGGGTGGAGGGGCCCCTCCGCGGGTCAGCACGCGCCCCGCCACCGTGCTGTGTCCTGCCCCGAGAGATGGCGGGAGAGGTCATAGTGTGACGGGGGCTTTTCACAAGCTGCTATCACTACCCTGAAATAAGTTTACCTTTAATGCGAAATAATTATCTCGCTGTTTAGCTCACGACTACCAATATCACTCCCAAGGGACTAACAGAGGAAAAAGAAAACGAAGTTATGTTTTCCCGGAGTAATGTCTCAAAACCTATTATCTCAGCCTGCATGGCATGTCCCAATAAAAACAGCGCCATATCTATGATCACCTTCCATGTAATCGTCTCTTCCTCCACATTTTGTCAGTGCTGTCGATGACCCATGATCACCCTCCTATTTCTTTTCTTAACACCGCTCCTTCTTTCTACCTCCCTCTCCACGGGCACACATATAAACAACGTCCAGCCTCCCCCCCTCCCCCCCCCCCCCCGAATGGCATCCATAGAGCCCAGGGCAATCAGCATCTCTGTCGGGCTCGGACCCCGGTCATATTCGGACCCGACACATCAGCCCACATGAGCCCTTCCTACACATCGGCCCCGGAGGCCCAGACCCCGCCTCGACAGCGCCAGCCGGCCATCCGCAGTCCCGCAGCCAGCCGAGCACATTCGCCCGATGAGAATTGGCGGCGGCCGGGCGGAAACGGGCCAATGCGTCCGCCGGCGCCATTAATCTCACAATCCCCGCCGTGCAGCTAGGCGCGCGCTTTTGTTGGCGGGTGCGGTTGTGTTCTAATGCAATCGCGATCCTCGCAGGGGAGCATTGTTTACAGAGGAAACAGTCACGGCACGGCGGACCGCTGACCCGCCGTCACGAGGGCTGATGCTGGAGCACGGTATCAGTCTACAGGCCCTTACACGGAGGTCACGAACTTCGTTCCGTTGACAAAGGGGCACGAGTCTTGACCGAGATCAGTACTTAGAGCCGGCGACCAGTAACAGGCCATTGTCTGACCTGCGCATGTAAACAAATGTTCATGCGGGGTGCCGGTAAAGAGCGCCGACATCAATCATTCTTATCTGACGATGTGCGCAGGTTCTGCCGTCCTAACCGTCCTGCTTCCTACGTCAGTCGCTTGACCGAGCCGCTATAAAGACGCCGCGGGCAAGATTCGAACCTGGAGCCCCTGGTCGCGAGGCCGGCGTCCGGACGGCGCCCCTGACCGGCACCACAATACGAAACTAATGGCCGTTCTCCGCCGCCCGGCTGCCCCTGCCCCATCACGTCCATGTCGTCAGCTCGCCACGGGTCACGGGTCACGG
Source organism: Pollicipes pollicipes (assembly GCF_011947565.3). Classification (NCBI taxonomy): domain Eukaryota; kingdom Metazoa; phylum Arthropoda; class Thecostraca; order Pollicipedomorpha; family Pollicipedidae; genus Pollicipes; species Pollicipes pollicipes. Next base: position 32,433,470 of record NW_023596461.1, on the reverse strand, counting down.
GTCACAGGTCACGTGTCAGGGGTCGCCTGGTCACAGGTCACCGCACACCAGCCGGGGTCACCGGTACGGCGCGTTACATGGTCACGTAGCGACGTGACGCTCCTGATCGAACCACTGCCGAACGCCACACGTCACCGGTCGAGGCACAGATAGTGTGATATTGTGAACGACCGATGCCTGAAAACCATTATTCGTTTTCCCTCGGTTGCAGGGCTTGAGAGTTGCAGTGATGATGGGTGCTTGGTACCATTTTAATCGCTTATTAGAGGCGGACATCGCATTGTCGTTGACTTTGTCACGTCCCATCGACGTGTTTGGCGTAAGGTCCCGAGAGCTTGCATAACAGTGCAACACTGGCACAAACCACGTAAATCGGGCTACTGCGAAGCGCAATTATAGGGAATGCATGTGCTGCGTTTATTTTTAGAAATCTCAACCCGCTTATGACGCATCATTGCACCTGTCGCGCTGATAAGGTCGTCTTTTGATTCTGCACGCATAGTCGCACCGGCTAGCACACAACATCTGCAAAATAAGAGGTTGTACGGTAGATAATTAGGGACGTGTCGACTAATAGATGGATGCATGTCATCGCAGACTCAAACACGTCTAATCCAGTCAGATTCCCTACACAAAATGAATGACGTGGGCAGGAGTGTAACCGAGGGGATACCGGGATCCCAGGACCGCTCCCCCGAAGTCTCAAGATCAGCATATAATTCTTTAAACTGTTGATTTGGATATAAGCACATCTTTGAAACAGCAGGGAGAAACTTGCATTTACGCCCTGAATACCCGACAAAATTCGCCAATACTGTGCAAAGGCTGGCATTTTCTTTAACGCCAGCAGATGCGAATAAATCTTATTCCACAAATACCTACGTTAAGCAAGTTGGCTCAAATACAGCTGCATCCGCACGATGGTGAGAGTAACTCTACAAACACAGTGGTGGCTTCCAAACATTTCAAGCATCAGCACCTCCTGACGTTAACGATTGCTTATGCCTCGATCGGGTTGCCTTTTACCTGAGATAATTCGTCTTAACAACTGCACTTGACCTCTGTGGGAACATAACATTATTGGTCGTACAAAACACTATGCAGGTGTGAGCAAACACATCTCCTGTCAGGGTGCCTAGGAGACGACCAGGTGGCAGGAATGTACCAGGCGTCAGGAGGTATCAGGAGGCCCCGTCCCACAACAGGCCCTGACTGGGCGCCTGGATGTAGGGCCGTCCGCTGGCTGCTGGTCGGCCTGCTGGTTACGGGATTACCGCATGTACCAGCACAATCCTTAACGATATGCAACACCTCCAACGGCAAATAAGCAACCGGTTTAACATGTCTCTCCCGGTTGTACGGCGTCACTTAGAAAGCTTAACCATCATCCGCGCAGGGCGAGTCGTAATCAGGACCCAATCAGCGGCGGGAAGCTCCACCCTTCAGCCAGACTGGGTTACGGCCATTATGACCTGACTCTGTCCCTGACCGCCGCCGACAATTTCCTGTCTGTTCAGCAGGGGCTAATGCGGCTCTGGCCAGTCGCACCACTGCGCTGGGACGAGCGTTGATTCGACACAATGAGGCCCGTCTGACCTGCATGAAAGCCTTCTGAAGGGCACGCCTGATCCGTGACCCCATAACTATACGAGGAACCCGTTAGGCGAGCAGGCGAGGCACTGTAACGGATCAAATTCAATCCGCCGGCTTCACCAGCCCGTCCTATAACAGGGCTTTTCCGATTATCACGGTCTTGTGATGCCAGGGCGCAACACATGCCCGGTTAGAAAATCATCACACCAGCCTGAAAAAAATCGAACTTCAAAAGCATGGTTTGACGTTGCAGCCGTTGTTCATGCCGTTTCGCCAAATTAGCTCGCCTGACGATTTTTAACACGCTGAATTGTAAGGTTTGTGCACAAAACTCGTACCGCTGAGCCACAGCCCGATGCCAGGACACCTATGCAGGAATGGAGGGGGGGGGGGGGGGCTGAGAACCCTCAACATTTGTGGTGAAGGGTCCTATGGCGCATTTGAGGCCCGCGGCGCACAACCACAAGCACAACGCTCATAAAGAGGCTACATGTGGAAATCACCGACCGGCGTCTCTAAAATCTAAACCTAACTGGTCGAAATCAGAGGAGACGCCAGATTTTGGGAAGGGCTAGGCCGCATCCCAAACGTGCTACATCCTCTCCGTCACCCCCATTCTCCACCCGCGCTCGCCTTTACAGTCCTAGCGCCGACTAACGCGGGCAAGGCAAATTTCCCACCTGAAGATCAGAACTCCCTGCAGCTAGGCACATCGATCAGGTCCACAAGAGCAAGACAGTGACGAACGCCGACGGAGACAGCACCGCCACAGCGCAGTCAGAAGCAAAGCTTGTTGCCACGCGAGAGAGGACGGCCCTCGGGCCGACACGTGCATACGAGACGGATGGCCGGCGAGCGGCGCAGACGGCGGGCTGATACTGGCACATTCTGCACGGCCGGCGTCCACGGCCGGCGCTGACCACGGCCGGCCGGCTGGCCAGCGGCCTGCCTGCCCGATGCCCACCAGCCGCCAGGCCGCGGTCGGACGGCTGGTGGCGTCAGAGGGCCCCGACAAGCGGAAGCAGGGCCCCGGGGGAGATGCCATCACGGCGCAGAATTTGCCGACTTCAGTTCGATGACGATGCGCAGTACAATTAAGAGCGAAACCTGTCCATGCAACTCGGCCTTCTTTCTGCGGTTAGGATGAAGAGGCCTCGGACGGGGCTCTGGCGGGGCTCCTTAGGAGCCCCGAGGTCTAGCAGCGGTGGGTTTTCCGGCGCGCTGACCAATCAGCGGCCGGCATCGGAGACGGCCGTGCGACGCAGGCCCCGGCGGCGGGCGCGGCGGCCGCGCTGGTACCTCCGCCGCCCCCGCCGCTGCAGAGGAAAGGCACGGCGCTCTTCCGGCGCGACCAGCCCCAGCCATCGCTGCCGCAGATGACGACAGGGATGACGCTCGCTGAGAGGTGTGGCGGGATGGCTTTAAGATGCCATGCGCGGAATCGGTGGGGGATGAAATGATGGCCACCGTGCATACCGTGTGTGGATAGATGCCGGTTTACACAAAACCAGCCGGTGCTGAATGCACTGCAGTTCGTGCGCTCCTAACGCGTATGCCGAGCGCTTTAAGGGGTGGGGTGGGGGTGAGGGCAGATCTTTTCACACATTTTTATTTTGTTTTAACGTAGGCCTATGGCAACATTACAAACAGAAATGTTCATAAAAATCCCATATCACTGCTGGGCGCCACTCATTTTTTGGTAAGTGACGACCACAGCTGCCAAGCAGACTGCCAGTTTCCTATACCATGGTACAGCACGGCGTGCGTTACCTTCAGCTCAATCTCTTCACCTCCTCAGCAATCCTTCGCGCTGGCACTGGCAAGCCGCAACAAAAGACAGCACCGCGGGATTACCCCCTGCGGCAGCCACCCGAGCACGGACATCGGAGCGACAGACAGCTCATGCCTCGATTACGTGCCGCGCCGTCGCTGGGATTACGTCCCGGGCGTGGGGGGGGGGGAGGGGGCAGCCGCCCCCTGCGGCCGGCCGGACCGGACCTGGACCGCCGGCAGCGGGCGGCGGCGGCGGCCGTCCGACAGCCGACGAAGGGCCGCCGGCGGGTCACGCGCAGTCCGTGACCGGCCGTAATGGCGCACCATTCACGCTCCCGAGGCGCGGACGGAAGCGGGCACGGCTGCCTCGCCGCGGCGGCGCTCGGCGCTCGCAAGCCGGCGCCCCAGGTCACGTGACCGGCTGCTGCACGAACGCGATCTGCTCGGCGCGACCCGCTCGGGGCGACCCCCTCAGCACGACCAGCAGCCGTGTGAGCGTTGATCTCGCAGTTGAAGATCAGGAACGAATTGCTACCCCCATCGCCGACGAGGCGATCATTTGGGACCAGGAGCGGAACGCGCATCGAGATGATGCAATCCGAAACCTTCAAATGCTTGTTCTGGCAAAAATTGTACCCGACACAAGTCGTGCCCCATATACTAAATGCAACGCTTCCAGTTCCCTGTTCCGCGGCGGTTTTTCCAACTAAAATAGCATGTGCATGATATGACTTTTGCACCACCATTACGACAAAATGCAAAATTCGACCCTGATGCCTGCCCGTCTTCCCTCCCCTTCGCCCCCTCCCCCCCCCCCTCCTCCCCCCCAATCACAGCGTTCTACTCTCACGCGATCAGTCTCGAGTGCTACGATTGCAGTATCTGCTGCTGCCTTCACACCGAGCCGTTGTTCAACACCGGGGGGCACTATAAAGATAAGCCAGTCGGTGAGAGACGCCGTTGTCTGCTACGGACAGAGCGTACGGCTGTCGGGCGCACCGAGTACGCCGCGCGTCACGTGCCCACCAGCCAGTGGTGCCCTCGCCGTCGAGTGTAGGTCGGCGTTCGGGCGTCGCGGTTCGGCCGGCGGCGGGAGCGTCGCACAACCCGGCACGGCGCCGACCGGTCACCGGTGAGGCGAACCGTGCTCGGCGCCGACCTGTCACCGGCGAAGCGAGCCGTGCTCGGCGCCGACCCGTCACCGGCGAGACGAGCCGTGCTCGGCGCCGACCTGTCACCGGCGGAACGAGCCGTGCCCGGCGCCGACCCGTCACCGGCGAGACGAGCCGTGCTCGGCGCCGACCTGTCACCGGCGAAGCGAGCCGTGCCCGGCGCCGACCCGTCACCGGCGAGACGAGCCGTGCTCGGCGCCGACCTGTCACCGGCGGAGCGAGCCGTGCCCGGCGCCGACCCGTCACCGGCGAGACGAGCCGTGCTCGGCGCCGACCTGTCACAGGCGAAGCGAGCCGTACTCGGCGCCGACCCGTCACCGGTGAGGCGAGCCATGCTCGGCGCCGAACCGGCCGACCCGTCACCGGCGAAGCGAGCCGTGCTTGGCGCCGACCTGTCACCGGCGAGGCGCGCCGTGCTCGGCGCCGACCCGTCACCGGCGAAGCGAGCCGTGCTCGGCGCCGACCTGCCACCGGTGAGGCGAGCCGTGCTCGGCGCCGACCCGTCACCGGCGAAGCGAGCCGTGCTCGACGCCGCTCCAGTCGGCTACCATCGTCCACCGGCCGGCTATCGGACGCGGTCGCCAGGCCGGGGTCGCGCGTCGACAGACGCTACACGGAGGAGGACGCTGGCAGAGTCCACCCGGCCGGAGGCGCACAAGGGAGGTGCCGCGCCCTTCCGGCTCGGAACCGCTCCTTCCGGCTCCCGACGGCCGAGCGCCGACGATTGGATGTCGAACAGCGCGCGGCCGACCCGAGCCACACGCCGCCGCCGAGGCGGGCCAGCAACACGATCGGAGCACCATTCAAATTAATGAGGCGACATGCGGCCGGTGCGAACAATCGGCGCAGGACACTTCGGATGGCGAGAAACGTCTCAGGAAAGGCTAGCGGCTAGAAAAGGAAGGAAAGGCTAGCAGCTAGGGAAGGAAGGGAAGGCTAGCAGCTAGGGAAGGAAGGAAAGGCTAGTAGCTAGAAAAGGAAGGAAAGGCTAGCAGCTAGGGAAGGAAGGGAAGGCTAGCAGCTAGCAGCCGTCGCCGGGAAATCGTCCCGACAGAGAAGACTGCCCATGATGAGCTGATAGCCTTAGCTGATAGCCTTAGCTGATAACCCCGGGAAGTTTGCCACTGATCAGGGATTACGCCAGCCCGTGCAGCCGGGAGGCAGCCCACTAAGCGCTCTGCGCAGCTTTCAGTTGTCAAAAGTTGACCGCCCTCTCCTGGCCGAATGTCACCATCGACAGTGTGACCCAGATACCGAGCCACCCACCGGCGACTGGCACGGTGTGGATGCAGTGCCGCCGAGCGACTGAGCTGCTGAGGACGGGAGTGTCGGTCCGTCGCCGAGAGCCCCCGCCTCCCGGGCCGCGTCAGGACAGAGCTCTGGATCTGGATCTGGATCGCCAGCTCTGGATCCGGTCCGCCGCCAGAGGGCGCTGAAGGAGACCCCGGCTGACGGGCACACGGGACTCTGAGCTTCTGTGCGGGCCAGTCGCTCTCGACACGGGACGGGCTGCGAATGTTGCACACTGCGCACACTAGCGCCACCTTTTCCATACAGAATACACTGATAGCCGTCGAAATGCACGCACACTGCACCGCAGAAGAAATATCGGTGTTGCCCTCACCCGAAATACCAGTTTTTATCCCCACGACTGCAGCATTTAGTTTTATCGCAGCGTCGTATTCGACAGCACAGTTCAATAGCAGATTACAAACCACCTGCGCCTGGATATATCCTGACCTAAATTTACGGAAAAAGCAATGCTACACGACAGTATGTGTGAATGATTGGAATAATTCTGGCCAGTGCACGCAACGAATAAGGGGTGCATAGGCCTTGCCATGTTAAACGCGGCATCCACACGTGGAAAAACTAACAGGCACCGAATATGGCTGCTCTTCAAGCAGAAATGACCTCACAAAGGCATCTTTATTTAGTACGTTATGAATACTATGTGACAAACATCCACCACCCAAACAAAAACAAAAACAAAACATTAACCGTCAGCGTTGGCCATGCTTTACGGGTTCAAAGGGGGTTAAGAGATTGTACCCCTGTTCGCTGGAGTGCTGGTTGCAGGGGTCGTTGGAATGGAACATTTAGGCGATCGTTAAACGATGATTAAATGAGCTTCATTTTGACAGAAACTTCATCCACAAAATTTTAGATAAATTAAAGTTGCCACTTAACTTCATGAGCGCATGAAATGTTGATTGTACTTATCAGCGCAGATATTGACCCCGCAACAGACAAGATTCCACCAGCTGGTAAATATTCCAGTCACATTAGTTCCCTCCCGATCCAAACGTCCAGCGCATCCAGCTATCCGGATCATGCAATATCATTTTGTCTAACAGAAGGCCGCCACGCCGCCGGCATCTACTGTGCTCGGAGGCCGCCGTTTGCAGGCGACGTGTGCCTTGTGTCCGTATCTGGCTTCCACTGAGCGTTCCCCAGCCGTGGCATCGCCCAGCCTGACTGCAGCAGCTCGGCGCCTCCCACGACCACCGTCAGCCAACCTCTGGAACACGACAGCAGCGCGCCGCACGCAAAACGCCGAAGCGGCGCCTTCCGCCCGGCGGCCGACGGCAGCGCCACCCCGCGTACTCACCGCGAACTTGCGTTTATCGGATTCGACGACAGACTGCGAGCGGGCCGCGGATCCTGTCGATGACGCTGCGCACGGCAGACTTGGAGGACTCGGAGCCGGAGCGGGCGCGGTTAGCGCGCCGAGGGCGGCTCCAGCGCGTCGGCCGCCTGCGGCGACGTCGGCAGGGACACGGGCGGGCCCTTTCCGCCAGCCGGGCTCCCCACTATGGAGTGCTGCCGGCGAGAAGGACGAGCGTTAGCGCGCTGGAGTCACGGCGGAGCGGCGTCGGCGTGCAGTCGGATCCTAAAAATCGCCAGGATGAGAGCGGGGGTATTTTGGGTTGCAACGCTGGTTCCGCTGACTACGCTCCTGTTTCCGTTCGTCGCGTTTTGTATTCAACCTCCTGGGACCCGACCGGTACAGAATGGGAAGGGCCAGACCACGTCAACAAGCAACGCTTTCCAGCACTAGTGGGGTACCCTCCTCACCTTAAAATTCACGGGAAGCATCATCTTCTAAAACCTAGGTTGCCCTCATCCTCTCCCCGCCCCACCAGCAAATGGTTAAATGCCACGTAGGGGAAGGAGGAGAGAGCAGCACAGCATCCTTGCATCACCCAGCACAAGTCTGAGTGAGAGTTAACGCACGAGACCGGCTTCTGAAAAGCTTTATCATCAGAAGCGCATCCTCGCCTGTCCAGACTCCCCTCCTGCGCAATCATATGCCTATGGCTATAGACATGACACCACAAACTTCTGAACACTGCACTGGGCATCAGTAGCGAATAACGCACTCTGAATACATTGCGTCCAGGGTATTAACTCCGCTGTGGTGCAAACAAACAGCGCCGCTGTTTGGCTTCACCCGACTGGCAAAAGCCGTTGCATCACCCCTCGTGCGCCAGCAAAATCTGGCGCGTCGCTTATGGCGCGCCAGAACGCGGTTTCTTCCCCGGCGGCAGTTTACCGCGCAACATCAGAATCGATACATCAGAATCGCCGACGAGCCTGACATCATCGCCAGCATGGCACACGGAATATACCGGCTCAAAGGAGGATTATATCACATACACAGCGACTGATGCGTGGAAAGATCACCACGTGCCGCGCTCACCGGCGGATGAGGAAGAGACACTATTCAGGAAGCGATACAAGCGGCCCCTTCGTGCAGCTTCGCTCGTGGCTGGGCTCCGCAACGCTCTCCTGTGTTCGGTGCTGCAGAAGACCTCAGTTGCTGCCACTAGCGCATCAGCAATTTGCGGATGAGGATGGATGCAAAGCAGGAACGTAAAGCAGAAAATCGCATGCGTGGAACGCATACCTGCGCCAAAACATTGGCGTAAACACATACCGTAGGCGTGTGTGTGCAAGGAAGTCTCATGACGTCATAGTCTGACATCATTACCATTAACTGATATTTCCGACAGGTTTTCCTTCTTCCAGGCGGCATAATCATGGTTGATAACATCAATGCAAATGTGTTGCTCAATGAATGCGTGAGGCGTCTACCCCGATAACCATATACGCGTTGCAGGTGCATCTGTATTTGCGTGCCTGCAAGGGTATACCACAATGTATGCGTACAGTCTGGCTTTATATATATATATATATATATATATATATATATATATATATATATATATTATGTAAGCTGAGCACATTCCAGAAGTGGTCATTTCAGCCTTGCTTCCATCCACCTTCGCCAACCGTCAACGAGGGGCAACTCTTCTGAAATCTCACCGGCAAAAGCATTGCAAAGCAACTAACGAGTGACGCAACTTCAGTGGAAACTCTGAATCATCGCCATCGCAAACCAGCACTTACGTACGGCGTTCCCAGCTTCAGTGCACGATTCTCACCTTGGGACGCCTTCATTAAATAGGGCTGCGAAAAGCCGCGGATCACACCAATGCAGCATCATTCCGCCCGGTCCAGGCCCGTCGCATCCTCTCGACACATCCCACGTAAGCATCGCAGGGGAATACCGGAGCGGGACGGGCTCGACGGGGCCAAGCGGCCCACCAACTGGCCGCCCCGCAGGCTCACAGCCTCAGTCTCCTGGAGATACCACCAGAGAGCGCCGAGGCCCCAGGAGTCAGGAGAGACCGCAGGCGAGGGACGGGCTCGACGGGGCCAGGCGGCCCACCAACTGGCCGCCCCGCAGGCTCAGAGCCCCAGTCTCCTGGAGATACCACCTGAGAGTGCCGAGGCCCCAGGAGTCAGGAGAGACCGCAGGCGAGGGACGGGCTCGACGGGGCCAGGCGGCCCACCAACTGGCCGCCCCGCAGGCTCACAGCCTCAGTCTCCTGGAGATACCACCAGAGAGCGCCGAGGCCCCAGGAGTCAGGAGAGACCGCAGGCGAGGGACGGGCTCGACGGGGCCAGGCGGCCCACCAACTGGCCGCCCCGCAGGCTCAGAGCCCCAGTCTCCTGGAGATACCGACTGAGAGCGCCGAGGCCCCAGGGGTCAGGAGAGACCGCAGGCGACGTCCGACGGCGACGACCAGCAAGGTCCAGGCCGCTGCCAGCCGCCTGCCCATCCGGACACCTGCACCTGCCACCCCGCCACTACGACAGCAGGCCAGCCGGGTTCAGGTCGCCGCCAGCCGCCTGCCGCCCCGACGGCAGACCAGCCGCGGCGCCGCGAGCGCCCCCTCTCCCCCCCCCCCCCAGCCCGCCAGCGCGCTGCCCGATCTATAATGCATGGCTCCGTTTGGGGAGCCGAGATTGAAGACAGCTTAGTGCAGAGTCGTGCCCCTGCTGCCGGTCGCAAGGCCACCGCGATTCACGCTGCATTGTAACGAACCTTACGTCAGCGTACTGCACAGGGGCACTGTGCTGCACCTCATTTGTTGGGTAGAGTGCATCCCATCCCTCGTTATAGTGGTGATCAAATCAAGAACATTCGCGGAAAACTTCCTTTTGGCTCACGACACATGTACGACATCTCCTAGCTTGCACTTTTTCGTAAATTACCATTGCGTATTTTCAATCCACTTGTTTTTGCATGCCTCTCTCGATCTCTTACCTGTCGATATTTATTCACAAGCTTTTTCAGGCATGTACAAATTGTCTGCGTATGGGGGACACATGCCTTTGACGACTCTTGAAGACGCCCCTGCATCACTCACCAGCGGCGAGCGTAAAAAGCCGACGCACATCACAAAGCAGCGCTTTGGACCGGGGAGCCGGAGAATGCGGGGGGGGGGGGGGGGCAACGCGACCTGGATAAGTCGATCCATCCGGAGACATCGCCCCGGCAAACCGGAGTGGTACGGCGGTGCCCAGCTCATGCAAGTCATGCCCACGTCAGCCTGAACTTTGCGTGTCGCTAGGCGGAGGCGGCTGGAAGCCGGCCATACGTCACTTCTCAGATTTCGCTCAATTTACATTCCGAATCCTGGCGACGTACGCTGATTGGAGGGTGATTTCAGCGAACAGGAACTGCATCCCGCGACCGGGGGAAGGGGGGATCGGGGGGGGGGGGGTCGACGAGAACAGTCGGCGGACGCCCAGCCGCCGGAGCCAAGAGGGGTTACTGAACAAGTTAAGGTTAGGTTGAGTTAAGCTAGGTTAAGCAAATGTTCAGGCGTCTTCACACACGTGCAACGTTTTGATCAACTTACAGCAAGGGAAACAACAGATGTGAAGCCAGCCATGCCACCCCGGCCAGCGCCTGGAGTCTCAACCCCCCAGCAGTGACGCCTCGCGCGCCGGCATCGCCCGACCGCCTGCCTCCGTCAAAATTCATGGCTGCAGCTTGGCAGCAGTCCGTGAAGCTAGCACGCGCCGACCCAAGGGCGCGCAGCGTGACCGATCATTGGGGAGGTGGAACATGTTTCACGTTCGCTCTTTTCATGCAGCGTCCTCGGCGTGGCGCTTGAGGGGACATCACCCGCCCCGTTCCCCCCGCGCCCCCCCCCCCCCCCCCCCCCTCCCACACACACAGCCGCTCCTGGCAGGACGCCTGGCCGCAGGCTCTCGACACGGGCCGGGGCCCCGGGCGCCGTCCGGCGGGCATAAGCGCCGAACGTGACCACGCGGTCAGCGGGCGGCGCGGCTGACCCGTAAATGCCGAGGCGGGCCCGCGGCACGGCCAGGAGGAAACGCCGCTACTATCACGGCGCTGCGCTTCCGCGCCCCTCGGGGCAGAGCGGCGGATGGACAGAGGGGCAGGGGAGCAGCGGAAGGGCAGAGCGGCGGAGGGGCAGAGGGGCGGAGGAGCAGAGTGGCGGAGGGGCAGAGCGGCGGGGGAGCAGCGGAAGGGCAGAGCGGCGGAGGAGCAGAGCGGCGGAGGGGCAGAGTGGCGGAGGAGCAGTGGAGGAGCAGGGCGGCGGAGGAGCAGTGGAGGAGCAGAGCGGTGGAGGGGCAGAGCGGCGGGGGAGCAGAGCGGTGGAGGGGCAGAGCGGCGGAGGGGCGGAACGCACAACGTCACGTGCTCTGCGTTTGTGTTCCACACACGGCTGCGAACGGCACGATAACGATGCTGACCGCCGCGACTCCAGCCTCCTGAATGGTTAGTGCGACCGATGCGTCACATCACGCATCGTCAAAAGACGAATCCCAACCGGCGCCCGAGTCTAGCCCAAACCGTTGCCCTAGCCCAAACCATTGCGCTTGCCCAAACCATTGCCCTAGCCCAAACCATTGCCCTAGCCTAAACCATTGCGCTTGCCCAAACCATTGCCCTAGCCCAAACCATTGGGGGCGCATTAAGATCTAGGTCCGTTCTCGCCATATCAGGCATCACATTGGAAACACTGGGAGGGCCCCAGCCCCCACCCTCATGCACGAAAGGTTCGCCAGATATCTAGATGCAACAACATGCAACTTAATACGCATGTTGCATACCAGTCAGACACGTGAGCCTGTAGCGCCAGCTCGCAGCCAGAGCACACATTTTTACTCCCAGGTACGCAGCAGGGCTGCACAAAGCTACAGCGCTCACCGCTGAGTCATGCGGTCGCCAACCGAGGAAATTCAGAAGCAAACCACAGTCGGTGCAATCAGCAGCCTTGTGGAGTTAACAGACGCAGATCATCGCAGAGGTCATTATGAGCAAGGGCGCCGAGCAGCAGAACTACTCCCTGCGCTTAACAAAAACACTGCTTTCTTTAGGCAATGTTTCCGCACCAGAGGCATCCTAACCCGGACAGAGGCATCCTAACCCCGGACAAGAGGCATCCTAACCCCGGACAAGAGGCATCCCAACCCCGGCACGCTAACTAACTGACATGGATAAAGCCGGCTGCCGAGAACGAGCGTGTCCCGAATGTGAACAAGGCGCGATGCGTGGCAGAATCTTTCTCGCTCTCTCTCTCTCCTTCCTTCTCTCTCCCGGGCGCGTCCAGACTCCCAAACACCACCGGCATGGGCCGGGCATCACCCAAGACACCATCCCTGGCGCCGGCGCGTGGGGAGGCGCAGGGCGCGGGTGCGGCGCGTCCGAGCGTCACGGTCCCAGAGGCAGTGCAGCCCGAGGTGCCCCGTGCCCCACCGTGCACATGACCGCCAGCGCGCATGGAAGCCCGGTCACGTAGACGCAGCGTCTCAAGGTCACCGCCCGCTCCGCCGCGGATGGGCCGAGGCTCAGCTGTCGGAGAGAACTCAGAGAACCTAGCCCTGTGCACCGCGTCAGTGTATCGAAAGCCGCGCTCACAGTGGGTGAATGCGTCCTGCTCCACTGTCTCGGGGCAGGACATCGCCGCATTGGGTTCTAGATCCGCCTCTGTCTGAGCCCACCCATCCGCCCACCCACCCTGCACTTGTTCCCAGGGCTGTTCCCACACGTGGGTGCGTCCCAAAACGTTGGTGAGTCTGCCCGATTATGAAACCCCGAACAAAACACGCCTTTGCAGTCATTGCGCCCTGCATAACCATCGTCGTCTCTAATGCTGGGCCGTTGAAACAGCGGGGCCACGACACCTCCTCCCGTTTTTTTGCGCCTCTCTCCGCACCCCCGCCCCGTACGTCGGGCCGCCCTGCCGAGCGTGGCTTACCCGCTGGCTGAACTGGAACATGCCCGCCCCCCCGCCGTAGAGTCCCGAACAGCTCAGGATTGCGACTTGGGCGACCGTCGGGGCGCACAACACACCGCTCCGCTGACTGGGCGCCGGACGCCGGCTGGCAGATCGCAGCACTGGGGGCGTGCCGCGGCCCGGCGCGGCTCGCCGCCCGGCGCCGCCGTAGAGGTGGGCAAAGCGCCGCCCGGTACTTGGCCGCCGGCGACGGCATGAGAAGGGATCCCCCTCCAGCAGGCCTGCGGTCCGACGCGAGCGGTGAAGTTTTACCGGACGTGTGATGATACAAACAGTAAGTACAAATGTAGCAGAGACTTTAACCTCGTGCTGATGATCACTACATTGTGACTTCTCGCAGTTCGGCTAGAGGTGGGCAACGTAAGTCGCCGGTACTGAGTACTGAGCGCCGGCGGGCGGCAGCCAGCGTTTCGTATCCGGCCGGTCGGTATGCAGCAGCTGCTCAGCCTCCGCCTGTCCAAAGGCCGACTGTGCTTCGCTACGATGCTGCGGTGACTCAAGCATCGCTCCGTCCATCCAGCCCAGCTCTCTCCAGCGCTGTGTCTGACCACGCTCTGACGTCCGTTGTTGTGAGTGCTGGCGAGCGAATCACCTGGCGCTGATTATTTCTGGGTTCGTCATCGTCCTAAAACACGCAAGCACCGCGGCAGAGGAAGGCACACCCCGGCGGTCTCAGTAACGTGCTGCGACTCTCCGCAGAGCAGCCAAGGCATGCAACATGGCCATCGGTGACACACCAACAAGCCAGCAGGACGCTGGGGCGGACTGCCCGTCTCATCACCGCGACATTTTCGGTTCGACGCCCAACGCTTTACCGGCTGTGTTTCAGACTCCCTCCCACAATCGACTCACAGAGGTGGTAGCCTGCTCTGCGAATGACCACAGCAGGCCCACACGTGCCCAAAACAACAACCCAGCTCCGTCACACCCACGCCATCCGGTTCGCACACAGCCGAGCGCAATAAACTCCGCCGGCGCCGCGCGCCATCCGGTTTGCTCGACACGCCAGCTCGGCCTCGAGGGCCGCCCTCCTGCTGCCTGAACGGAGTAAAGCGTGCAAATCCCCTGTGCATCTCGGCCGGGCAGGCGGCTGTGACGCAACAGCGCCGCTGGGCCCGGCCCGGCGCTGCGCAGAACGAGCTGGCCGCCGACCGCCAGCGGCGGGCAGCTCGACAGAGGGCGGGACGCCGCGCCGCGTCCGCGGGCGGCTCGGGGGGGAGCGGCCCACACACCGAACGCGATGCAATCCAGCGGCTGGAGTTCGGCACCCGGACGTGGCGCAGTACTCGTGTCACAAAAGACTTAGGTGCGGGGAGGAGCAGGAGCAGGCCGCCGCATGCGAGGCCGGCTGATGGTGTTGGATGGAGCGCGTGGCACGTGAGTAGCAGCGACGCCCGAGCCGACCACCAGCCGACCGATGCGACGCCACGGCTCCGGCCAGCCTCCGGGTCAGCCGTCCGGCAGGCCCCCGGGCTGGCGGCGGGCCAGCGTCGCCACCGCGCCTTCCGCGGCTCCCAGACTCTGACCGCCTCCTTCCAGCCGCCTAACTACACGGCTGGGCTTCGGCGCGCGGCGCGGCGCTCCGGTCCGACCGGCGGCCGGTCGGCCGGTCAACGACCCAACAGGCTGTTGTCTACGCCGCCGGGCCCGGACGCCCGCGCCACTTCGTCCGGCCGCCCAGCTTGCGCAACAACGCCAGTTTCGGACAACAAAGATCGGGCGCAATTAACGCGACGGCGTTTGCAGCGCTGTTGCCACGGCCCGGGCAGTGGAGGCGGAGCGATGTGGCAGCGGGTTCGGCGGGCACTAACATCGCTCTCCCTGTCATCGGGGACATGCTTAGCTGCCGTACGAAAAGCTGCAATCGTGGTAAATTCCATTCGAGATATTCCAGTTCAGTGCACAAGTGCAGCCGTTGGACTCCCCGCGGCCAGGGCCGGTCTCCCACCTTTGCTGCCTCGCTCGTGCGACGATCAGACCTTCAACGCGCCGTCGTCGGGCGGCCAGCACTCGGGAGGCTGCGACGCCGGCGCCGGCGGCCTCGGCCACGCGGCCGCGGGGGTGGCGACCGCTGTCACCGGTCGGCATCGTCCCCGACGGGGGGGGGGGGGGGGGGACACGCCCGACAAGAAACCCAACAGTCTGGCGCGACAGGCGGCCGTCACGTGACGCCTCGGATCGCCGGCAGACGTATCCATTATTCAGAGGAGTGTCCGTATCTGGTCGGCGTGTACGTGTACCCGATAGTCCTCAGTTCTGAGAAGGCCGCCCGACACATGAACACGACACAACTCATTGGCTGGTCGACTCAGAATTCACTTACACGTTGTAAGCAGCTTATTTGCCACAATACGAGAGTCGCACAAGGAAACCGAGGAAATGAGTGTTGAGCCATGCCAGGACCCCGTCGCCTACAAACACAGTGGGGTTAGATGCAACTTCGCAATGCGTTATCAGTTTTCCTTACGCCAAGGTTTCGCACGTGGCGACATCGTCCCAGTGCCTTCATTGAGACTTCATTATCACTGGCACACTGTTTTACTTCGGGATTCGAGGGTCGTCACCATCCCCTTCACGGCACCAATCAGAGCATTTTCGTTTCTGTTGTTACACGCTCTGATAACACTTCCAGGAACGTCCGCCGATTCCAGACGCCTTCTCCATAACCCTCACTACTCAACAAAACTCCCGTACATCTCAATGTTATCCGCCATGGTCCTTTTATCCCCCTGCTGCCGGCCGGGTCGTCACCCTAGCCTGACCACGGCGTCAGGCTGGGGTGACAGGCCGCCCGCAGCCCTGACATCAGGCTGGGGTGACAGGCCGCCCGCAGCCCTGACGTCAGGCTGGGGGTGACAGGCCGCCCGCAGCCCTGACGTCAGGCTGGGGGTGACAGGCCGCCCGCAGTCCTGACGTCAGGCTGGGGGTGACAGGCCGCCCGCAGCCCTGACGTCAGGCTGGGGGTGACAGGCCGCCCGCAGTCCTGACGTCAGGTTGGGGGTGACAGGCCACCCGCAGTCCTGACGTCAGGCTGGGGGTGACAGGCCGCCCGCAGCCCTGACGTCAGGCTGGGGGCGACAGGCCACCCGCAGTCCTGACATCAGGCTGGGGGTGACAGGCCGCCCGCAGCCCTGACATCAGGCTGGGGGTGACAGGCCACCCGCAGTCCTGACGTCAGGCTGGGGGTGACAGGCCGCCCGCAGTCCTGACGTCAGGCTGGGGGTGACAGGCCGCTCGCAGTCCTGACGTCAGGCTGGGGGTGACAGGCCACCCGCAGTCCTGACGTCAGGCACGTTCAGACTCGCGTCACCGGACGGCCGCGCAGCACACCTCGCCCGTACCAGCCATTGTACCGACCTGGCGCCGGCCCGCGAACGCAGCCGGACTGCGCTGTGCCATGTGTGTGTGCCCACGGCCCGCACCGGACCGCGCTGTGTCATGTGTGTGTGTCCACGGCTCGCGCCGGACTGCGCCGTGCCACGTGTGTACGCACGGCTCACGCCGCTATCGCTGAGGCCGAGCGGGCCGACGCCGGCAACCCAGAATCGGCACCGTGTTTGCGTTGGGCTATCACAGCGGCTATCGTGTCCGGCGGCCGACCGATCAGGCGCCCAGACTGGTGCGTAAAGGGTACACCAGGCAGATGGCCGACCGATCCGGCACCTAGACTGATGCGTGAAGGGTACACCCGGCCGATGGCCGACCGATCCGGCACCCACACTGGCGCGTGAAGGGTACACCCGGCCCACGGCGCGCGCGACCCGCCAGCAACCGGACGCGGCGCCGCGGGGAGCGATTCCGCGGGTTATGCAGTGGAGATACAAGCTTCCGTTACTTTACGTCGTGTGCGGTTTGGTTGAATTTGAGCACCGCAACAACCATGCAGACAAAAGCCAGACCAGTGAGCAAAAATGGGAACCCACCACACTTCCGTCATTGGACCAGAGTTTTTACCACGAACTCCAGCGGCCTAAAGAATGGCAAGATCGAAAACCGGCACAGAAGCCCTCACAGGCCTGACAGGCGAGACGCGATCTTGGCCCGGCTCAGCCCTGTAAGCCATGTCAGGCACGGTCTCAACACGGCTACAGCGCCAGCGTGGCGCTCTTAATCCCCAAATTAGCTCTTCACGACGTGCGGGCCAAAGACGACACTGCGGCCGATACGTTTACGAGCGGACCACTTCGCTGATGACCCGACGCCGATGGTACTCGCTGGCGGTGCGTCCCGACCCCGGCGGGGACCACCCGCTGGCGGTGCACCCCAGATCCCAGAGGGACCACCCGCTGGCGGTGCACCCCAGATCCCGGCGGGGACCACCCGCTGGCGGTGCGCACCAGATCCCAGCGGGACCACCCGCTGGCGGTGCACTCCAGACCCCGGCGGGACCACCCGCTGGCGGTGCAGATCCCGGCGGGGACCACACGCTGGCGGTGCAGTCCCGACCCGGCGAGACCCGCTGGCGGTGCGGTCACCTGTACCCCCACCCGGGGCTCCGGGATCAGTGAGCTAATGGCGCCGTGCCAGTTCAGGGAAAACCGCCACTGCGCATGACGCCTCGCTGCTGTGGCGTCAGCCGTCTGGCCGATGATATGAATCGCGCGTGGCAATTAATCTGCCGCAAGCCGGCCTGTCTGGCCGTTCAAAGCGGCCGGGGGGGCCGGCCGACACTGCGGTGGGGCGGCCGGTGGGAGCGCCGCGAGTCACGGAGCGTGGGGGGGGGGGGGGGGGCGACTCGTGGCAGACTGCCGGTACACTGAGCTGTGTTCACAGAGTATGATGCGCGGTTCCCGCGAGGTCTCCGCCACACGGCGCCCCATTTACGCGAGGTGAGCGCGCGCCGATTCGACGGAGAAATGGATCAGTCGCGGACAGGCCTCCGCTGAATAGGAGGGCCGATGGTGACTGCTGGCATACAAGGACCCATTCATCCATAAAATGCCCCGCAACACGGGTGTGACACTTAGCCATTGTACTGCCTACTATCCAATCACTGTCATCCCCCTGCTCGCAATCTCCACTTTATTTTCGCACGTTACAGCCGGCAGGCCGGGGCACAACACGCACCAGCCAGCCGTCGGCGGGCACCGGAGTGGCCTTCGGTGTGGCACCAGGAGTAGACCTCATCGCGACCGACATCCCCGCTGCACCCACAAATCCCAGCATCCGTCTACGAGCAAGCGCTTTACGACCCTGTGACATGCGAAACACCCATCGGCCCCGAGTGGATTCAGACAGGCAGAACGGAGGCGCGCGTCGGGCCGAAGGAGAGGCCGGCACGGCGAACAGGAAGAAGCGCGGTAGCGTTGGGAACTCCGCTGGCAACGCACTCTATCGCGCTGTCTGACACCTCCCACCGAGCGACCCGAGTCCGACCGACGGAGGGACGAGCTCGAGCCCGAGGGACGGAGGGACGACCCTAAGGCCAAGGGACGAGCCCAGGCGCAAGGGATGGGCCCAAACCCGATGGACAAAGGGACGAGCCCGAGCCCGAGGGACGAGCCCAAGCCCGAGGGACGGAGGGACGGGCCCGAGCCCAAGGGACGAACCCAAACCAAAGAGACAAAGGGATGAGCCCCAGCCCGAGGGCCGGAGGGACGAGCCCGAGCCCGAGGGACGAGCCCAAGCCCAAGCCCGAGGGACGGAGGGACGGAGGGACGAGCCCGAGCCCGAGGGACAGAGGGAAGGGCCCTGAGTCCGGGGGAAGAGCCGCTATGTCAACGGCCGGGGTCACCAGCAAGCATTATGCGTCACTTTATTTGACATCTGATGGCGCCAGCTGACTTTTCCGCACATGTCTCGCAGTGTGTGGGAAAATGAGCCCGAGGCAAATCACAAATCTGCCTTCCAGTCAGCAAAAGCTAAGCGATTCAGAACTTCACGAGGGTTTCTATCGCTTCCCATGCCTTTTGCATCTACTTATGATGATTCCCCACAGGCCTCCATCATCCTGTCACAGAAAGCGAGTAGAGGTGGTTCAACCTTACAGCCGCCTCCTGGTATGCACCTCTCCGCCTATCCCAGACTTGCGCGTCGCGTGCTTCCCACCAGGGCCCCAGGCTCTTCAACCGCTCGGAGAAAGCTTGAAACAACATTTAGAGGACACAACACGAGACGGGAGCGCCTCCACTGACAACTCCCACAGACCGGTCCGGTATTTTCCAGCGGCGCGCCGCCCGCCGCCACCTCACCTGCAGCGAGTTCTTCATAGACGAGATGATGTTGGGCCGGCGCATGGAGCGCGTGGCGTCCGACTTGGAGCGCGGCCGGAACGAGTCGAGGAACGTGGGCTTCTTGCTGGGCGAGTCGGCCGGCGCGGCCGGCGGCGGCGTCTGCGCGCCGGCCTTGGTCGACTGCGAGACGATGTCGTCCCCCGACTTCCGTCGCTGGCGACTGCCTGCCGACGGGTCAGCTCGTGTCAGGTGGGGTCAGCTGAGGTTAGACGGGTCAGCTCGTGTCAGGCGGGGTCACCTGGGGTCAGGCGGGTCAGCTGGGGTCAGGCGGGTCAGCTAGGATCAAGCAGGGCCAGCTGGGGTAAACTGGGAGCTGGGGTCAGGCGGGGGTCAGCTGGGGCCGAATGAGGCCAGTCAGGGTCAACTGGGATCAGGCGAGGTCAGCTAGGGTCAGGCGGGGTCAGCTAGGGTCAAGTGGGGTCAGCTGGAATCATTCATGCGGGCTCAGGCTGGGGTAGATGGGGCTGGGGCGGGCTGCGGTGGGAGGATGAAAACCCATGTCATATGGGCGAGGGGTCAGACAGGAACAGGTGGGCCATGTGAGTACAGGTGGAATCGGACGGCGTCAGGTGGATTCAAGCAGAGTCAGGCCTGATCTGGTGGGTTTATCTATTTGGGTTCATGTGGGGTCAGACAGGGTCAGGTGGGCGTGGGGTCAGACGCGGTCAGACTGGGTCAGGTGGGGTGAGGTGGCACACGAAGAGGTGGGTTCAGACGGGTCAGGTGGGGTCATATTGCTCCGAGGCTCCGTGTGGTACCGTCGGGGCCGCTGAGGTGCCGGGGACGGTAACACGGCTGACCGGTACTGACGAACTCGGAGAACTGACCTCAACGGGCCAGGTGGGCGTCAGTGTAATCGCAAGGTGATGTATGAGAACCACAGGGGACACGCAAACGAAAGGAAGGTCAGATGAAGGGCACTGCCTGCCTGAGGTCAGGGGGATCAAACACGCACCACACCAGCGGGCCAACCAGCGCGGGACGTGAACGCACGTACCACGTCGGGCCTGCCGCCCCCTGTGGCCTGTCCGCATGGTGCAGGCGGTCGGCCGGGGTCACACGCCAGCTACACCACACAACGCGGACAGGCCGACTGCAGATGACCGCCTTCGCCGGCATCAGTGCACCTACGTTATCTCAGCGTGGGGACAAAGTCCATTCAACCGCCGCTGTGTCTGCCACGCGACGGGGCATGAACGAACTGCCAGGCGACGCGGCTCGCCAGGCCACCACGCGAGTTGACGCAGGGCGACCTTTCTCTTTCCCCTCCCCTCGATCCGAACTAACTTCTGTTGTTCTTTGGTCGAACGTCTCACGACGATCCAGAGTGTTGCCTTTCAGCGCAGAGACGGCGGCGCGGCGCAGACCCGGGCGCGACTTATCGCGCTCATCAGCGCAACTACTGCCAGAGTGTCGTATAAAGCCAAAAAGCGTACGTCGACTCCCAGGTCAACGCCGCCTCATGAGTCAGGCCAGTCCCTCGCTTCGCCGCGGCATCTCACGCAGCCGCTGGCCCGACAGCATCCCAGCCCAATGTGTGCTGGCCGCGCTTAAACGACTCGGTCCGGTTTGACAACCCGACGTCCGGTCCACCCACGGGCGGCTGAAAAACCGCCCGACTCCAGCTCCCCTCGTGGCGCGGCGCGCTCAGATCGGGTTCCAGCCCGGCGCACCACCGGCGGCGCCAGCAGGCCTGACCATCCCAAGGCCAGCCGGCCCGGTACGGCTGCACGGGGGGCGCCGGGGGCGCCGGGGGCGTGGCCTGACGACGGCCAGCCCCCGACTGAGATCGGCTCGGGGCGCACGGCGCGGCCGACAGCTCCGCGCGCCAGACAGGGCCGCCGGCGCAGCGAGACGAGGGGCGAGGGGTGACGGGCGGACTGAGCCCGTCACAACGACGCTGAGCCACGGCGGCGCCCGCGGTGCCTTGAGCTGGTTTGAGGTGCGCAGCTGCAGCGCTGTGAGGAGAGCGTGGGGTTGTCGATGGTTGTCGAGCGGCGAAACGTGTGAGGCGATATCCCACACTCGGAGCAACAAGCCAACTCGGCTTGCAGTCGGCTTCGCGACGACCTCCATAAATCACCGCTGGCCCAGCTGGCACGCTGTTCCCCCTCCTTCATAGAGCCGTCAGCCCAGGTAGCCAAGTTCCTCATCCGTCAAGCTGTCCTCGGAGGACACCCCAATCAATGAGCCGTCACCGGACATCGAGCACTCTCGACCAGCACTGACAGCAGCCACGCCGGAACAAACACAGCCTCCCACGCAGCTGCCACCTTTGCGGTTACTGAAATAGGTCATGACACCTCCTACATTCCCAAGCCTGGCCTATCCCACCAGCAGTCAAGGCCGCATTGAAGAGAACTCGAGCGCGACGTGCCCCGCAGGAAGAACAGCAGCCGGAGTCCTTCAGCAAGCCGAGAGCCACTGAGTACACCGAGAGCAGACGTTCGGTGGCAAGAACCGGGGACGAGAACCGGTCACCACACGCCGGCAGTCACACCTTAGCCACACAGGCACAATCAGTTACACAGCAGCCATACAGGCAGACTCACACCCCAGTCACACAGGCACAATCAGACACACATCAATCTCATACAGGCACAATCAGTCACACCTCAGTCAGACAGGCACAATCAGCCACACCTCAGTCACACAGGCATAATCAGTCACATCTCAGTCACACAGGCACAATCAGCCACACCTCAATCACACAGGCACAATCAGTCACACCTCAGTCACACAGGCACTATCAGTCACACAGCAGCCACACAGGCACAGACACACCTCAGTCACAGAGGCACAACCACTCACACAGCAGTCACACGGGCACAATCAGCCACACCTCTGTCTCAAACAGGCGCAATGAGGCACACTGAATGAACCGATTATAGCACAGCACCGCCACGCCAATTTCCCCGCCAAGGACAACGATGCGGCCCACACGAAGGTGGAGTTTCTGCGCCGGCCGTGGCGTTAGGCCCGGTGCGCGTCTCGTACGGATTTCGTGAGCAAATGTAGCAAACACTGAAAGTGATGAGGTGAGACGTACCTCTGAACATGACTTTGAACATGGCGGAGGACACTCCCGTTCACATGCCGTTATGCAGAACGTTAGCAGGCTGATTTTAGGACTGATGTGTTCTAGCTTGCCTCGGCACCCATTGCGGGGTCCGAACATGACGAGGAATGGCGGAAAAGGTCACGAGGCAGGGAGCACAAAGTTCATCGATACTGACACTACAACGACTTGCTGACCATGAACACATGGATAAAAATGCCGCAAAATAATTTATTGTAAAATATATACAAACGTGCCCTCTACAATTGACCACCCCGGTACTTCTACTTCCAACCAAACCGTCTGTTTGCATTCTCTGCTGTATTTACGAAAAACTGTCAAACTGGTTTCACTGTTTCTCAATTCTGACGCACAAACATTCAGGTATGCACCGAATCGACTCTTCCGTTCCGGGGAAACTACTCAAATATAAACAACGGCACCAGGTATTGTTTCTAATCAGCGACGCCACCAGACAACCCCCAGCGGAGCGATCCGTTAGCTTCGTTGCCCGTCCGGCACACAGGTGGAGCTAGTGTACGAGCCACTCGCATACTTCCAGGGACTGGCGAAGCACCCCACACGACAGAGCCGGAAGCACACCATTATCTTCATATAACCCAATCGCAGTCGAGCGATCCGACCCTCCCCTTCCGAGCGCGCCCCCCGCACGCCCCCACCCCCACACGAGGACCCGTTCCCCGCGCACCACCAGCGTACCTGGAGGACCCGCCAGGTGGCGCGAATGTCCCAGGGACCATGTGCCGGCGCGCGGCCGGGCGCCGCCCTGCGCGCCCGGCTCCGGTGGCGCCATCTGCTCCGACTTGCCCGACAGCGCTCCCGAGCCGGGTGACTCCTCCTCCTCCTGGAACAGGGCACGGGCCACGTCAGGTAGGGCACAGCAGGGCGGGTGTGGCGACGGAGGGCGTGGTCACCGAGACGGAAGGCGCTGCGCAGACGGGCGACACCAGACGACCAGAACAGGGGCACACGCCGAGTGAAGGGCACAGGGCGTGCAGCACACCAGGATCACCAAGTCCAATACGTGACAGTTTAAAACGTGATGAGGGCTTCATCAAAGTTTGGAGCCCTCGGTACGTTCTGTACAGACATTGCACAACGGAGGACGCACCTTGAAAATAAATATCACTGGAAAACACGGCCCCGCGAAGCCCTCATCACACACGCGCCGTAGTCCGGCGAGTCGAGGCGGCTACCTGTTACACCGTGTCTCGGCCAACGATGGCGGACGCAGAGGAGGTCGTACTGTTCATCGCAGTACGTGCGGCGTCTTTTTTCAACCGGTTACGCGAAACACGTCACCACAACCTTCCCATGAAGCGCCAGCGAATGCAGTGACTCACAGAAACGTGCACACAATGTTGGCTGGCTCCCCAGCAGCCGAATCGCACCGGTACCGAACCCTCCCAGCAGCTACGTCCGCGACACCACAGCGTCCCTCACATCGGGGACCGCTCTGAGCTGGTCGCAGTCGGATGGTGCCTCCCGGCTCCGGGCGGCTTTAGAGAGCGTGGGCGCCCTGACGCCGCCAGCCGGCCATAGCGTGATGACCGGGAGCCCACTGGCTCAACTAGCGTCAGCCGCGTGGCACGGACGTGCGCCGACAGTCAATGTCGAGCAGTGGAGGGGGATGACGAGATGGCGACACCCATGACCCCCACGTCAGCGGCGCAGATCGCCGAGGTACGGGGCTTCCTCGCTGAAACGCACGGCGCTGGTGCTTGTCTCCTTGTAGCGATAGCCGGCTTGTCAAATGGTCAAAGTATATACGTGAAATCAATACGCTGCGAGCTGGCAACTGCCCACCACCAGTCTCGCAGTCTGTCTTGAAAGAGCGACGTAGATGACAACAGCGGGTGTTTTCCCGCCCTTTCTGATCGCATCTCTCCACAAATTTCACTCCATCGAAGATCACCGCACATCGTGTCTTTCGGCAGCCTTCCATATTATGCAGATGGCCTGCCGGATCAAATGGCTTCTCCATCACGTAGTCAATAACGGAGGCTCATCATTGAGCGCATTTCAGCATGTCCGGAGCGTGGTCAATACGCAATACCATGGTCTACCTTTGCGCATCAGAATCGACGGAAAACCCTGAGCAATATACCTTAATGGGGTCGGAGCATACTAAAAGAGCCATTGTGTTCCAGCAAGTCGCCTAAGCGTAACGTGCAAACTATCAACACATAATGCGGCAGCATTCCTTTCCTATAATCCTCGGTCCCCAAAGCGTTCGCGGCGCCCCCTCGGCCCACCAGCATCTCTCTATCTCATTACCGCGGGCCAGCCACTTCCAACTTCTACGAGGATCAGGTGCTGTCCCGACGCCTCTCAGTATTCAGGCTGGGAGCCTGCCCCTCCATCAGGAACGAGCCCGGGGCGCGGCCCGCAGACGATCCTCGAGCCCCGGGGCGCGGCCCGCGGACGATCCTCAAGCCACCGGGCGTTTCGGTCGTCCGTCCGATGGCGTCCGATGGCGTCCGATGGCGTCCGATGGCGGCCGCGCGCGACCATCAAAGCGGCGCGATGGCACCGCGAGAACAGATGAATGTGCGGCGCTGGGAGGAAGGGAAGTGTGGAATGTCAGGAGGGGGTGCACAGACCGACAGGGAGTGAGGCAGAAAACACAAGGCATGCGCCGACAGGGCGATCATGAGAGAGGAAGGGGACCATGACGGAGACATCATATCTCTGCATAGGAAGCACACCGGCAAAATCAATAGACACCCACAACCATTACCGCGAACAAAGTGTCGCAGTGGCCACCGGTCCGGACGCCCGCTCCCCTCCCCCAGCCGGTAATCGACCCAGGACTTCAGACTGCCAGCAAAGTCCCCCCCCCCCCCCCCCATCAGCGGGATGACCACGGCGCTGCAGAGCGGAGCCGCAGGGCCGGCCCGGCGCCGCACACCGGGCAGCCGGTAGCCGCGCTTCGGGAGCACGCCGCCGCCCTCGGCCGCCCGGGGAGCCGCGGCGCGCTGGTAGCCCGGCGAGCGGCGGCTGACGGGCACCACCTTAGCTGGAGAACGGTGCTGGCGCGCCGCGCGATCACATTGTGTACGCGCGATGACTGAATATCGCCATGCCTGTAGTGGTCGCATCACACGTGACATGTTCCGTAGTTTTGCTTTTATCTATAATGTTGTGTGCTCTTAACTACGAAAATAAGGTTATATGACGTTGGTGGTGAAGGCCAGCGTCATCAAAGCCTAAAAACCAGGCAAAATGCACCAACAAACAAACCTGCCTCTCGTGTCACCACATGTCTCCCGTAGTGAACTATGCACCAAATCGTCGGATGGATCAGACCACAGGAACAGTCCACAATGTCCCGGTCTGTGCGATGCATCCATGATAGAGGCTTGAGCCTCATCTCATTCAGTGATGTAACCGTGCAAAACCGAAAGAGCCCGGCACGGCAAAAACACGTCTTTTTGCCGAACCTCCGCCCTCCAGCCAAATTACGATATCAGCACTCCATACACCAGCTTAGCAGTTCAGGCCACACGAAAACAGCACGGCTGAGCCGCCCGGTGCTGCACCAGGTCCGGTCCGGCTGCGCCCCGCCGAGAAACGAGGAAACCCTCTCGGCGCCCCGTCAATTACCGCCGAGCGCGCCGCCGGTCTCGCGCGCCCGCTCGGTCGGAATGCCGGCCGCTGCCCAGGTCAGAGCGCAACGCGCATGCGCACTGCGCTCCCACGTGAAAAAGGAGCGGCGGCTGCGTCGGGCCGCTGACATGGGCGGGATCGATGGCGCGCCGGACACCGCTGGAGTTGTCCCGTCGGTGCAGCTTCGGTCCCGGCCCCGCGGCGCCACAGGTGTGTCCGGTGGCCGCGCCGGGTCAGCGGTAACGTGACCGGCGGGGCGGGGCGGCCCGGGCACACAAACACTGGGTCGCGCCGCATCGTCAGCGTGCTACAGCAATGCTCGTGAGAGGCATATGGGCACCACCGTCCGAGTACATTCCACGGCCGTCCGAGGAAATTTCGGAGGATCATTGCGGTCATTTGTGGTTATTCCGGGAGACCATCGCCATTGTCGTATGAGCATCGTGAAACACAAACATTCACCCACAGTTCAATTTCAGCTTTGGGCTCAGGATGCCAGATAACTGCCATCCACCGTCAAATGTTGTACAACAGTGTACAAATCACCGCCCCATCATCGGTCACAGTCCTCGGACAGCCAGTGAGAGGATAAACACCGGGCTGCTGGAGTTATCGGAATGAGCAGCACGTAACCGTGGCGGCTGCCTCAATATTTGCAGCCTCCAGTGACGTCAGCCGCGGGCAAGTCTTCGGGATCGGCGTGCGCTGGATTCCACTCCGGTCCAGATCGGCATGCGCCGGATTCCACTCCGGTCCGGATCGGCATGCGCTGGATTTCACTCCGGTCCGATCGGTTACGGGCCCCTTGTTTCGATTACCGTGGCACAATTTTCAGCCAGTACCGATCCCGGCTCCGGATCGATTTCGATGGGATCGATTCCGATGACGACAGCTTCGGAGATTAAGTGCTCCGTGACCTCCACATAGCCTACATTGGACATACCTTTCCACAATATGACAGCTACACATCCAGCGATTTACTTTCTTGTGCGTATGACAGCTGCCACAATACGAATGCTCGCTGATACTACACTACGAGAGTACTTTTCTATTGATTTGACAACCTTTGACTCATAGAACGCAACGAACTCAACTCAAACTCTGACTCCCACATCTCGCAAAATGTTAAACGCACGCTCCGTGACCCATCCAGCGCCGAGGCGCGCCATGGTCGGCCCGTGAACGCCCGGCCAGTTCAATGGCGACATTTCCGCTCTCTGATCACTGACGTCCCCATACGAACTGTACCGCGGGGCCTGCTGCCAGCGGGCTCCACCATCCGAAGACCCACAGGCGGCAGCGCCCTCCGCGCGGCCGTCCCGGCGGCGGCGGCCGGACTGCCCCCCCCCCCCCCCCCCCCCAGCCACAGCTGCCCGCTGGCAGATGCCTGCCCACTGATGCGTCATTGATGGCAAAGTGGAGCTCGAGAAAAGCAGCGTGATCGCGGGTGTAATGCTGTCACAGGGTTACATCCAAACCTGGAGATGAAAAAATATTAGCTTGCTCTCGTTTTTGACGCGGTGGTTGCAAACATATCATCATTTGCAGCCCAAATCGCATGTTAAGGCCTTCAGCGAGATTGGAGAACAACGTGGCATGTCCCCCAGACCTGTGGTGGTATCATGGAAAAATGAAAACGGACTTATTGCCGTCTAGCGCTGTGAATAACAAATTCCTATTTTCGAAAACACACAAGGGTTATCTTTCCCTGAGTGCTACTTTTTAAAATATAAGAAAAAACAAGACGACCATATTTCCGAAGACCTGATCTCCCTCCGTGTGACGATGGAGTATCGCGCCCAGCTGACCTCGTCATTGCAGCCTCTGAGTTCGTGTGACATACCAACCCGGCAATGCGCCAACGGACAGCAGACACCGCACATTCTGGACGTCTGCAATCACTCACTGAACTCATAGAAGGGGAAGGCCAGCTCAGTCTACAAGCGTGCGCAAAACGGAGCAGCGGCGTAACAGAGGGCGGGGAAGTGACGTTCAACGCACGCAAATCCGAGAAAGGAGGCAGCAGCGGCCCCATACACAGTTCTCAAGAAATCGCTACAGGCCATGCCATTAGGCCAAATGTTTGCTTCCGTTGCTCTATTTTCGGCCACAATGTAGCAGCGCAACACAAATAACGGAGAAATAACTTTGACGATTACCATCGAAGCGGATGATTGGTAATCGTTCATCGTGGCGAGGATTCGATCTACGTATTGATCAATACGACACTGCCAGTGGTCTCTGCATTTCCTTAGTATTTTTAGCAGGCTATCCAGCTTGAAGTTTCTGTTCGATTATGCATACATTGGACAATGGCCAAGACGTAATGTACTAGTGGCAAAAGTGCTCACAACGTACAACGGTGCTCCACGACCGAACAGCAACCGGTCTCATCTTCCATGTGTGTGCCGAAACTTGTTGCTTTATGAACTTCCCGCTCACGAACGGCCAACGCGAAGTGACCTACCCGGAGCTCCGTTCCTGGTTCAGCCAGGCCTGCTCCGAACAGCGGCAATGTCACGGGTCACTTCTCCAACCGTTTACCACCGTCAGGACGCGGCTGCAGTACGCACTTGTTCCCTCTCAGCTCTCCTACAGAGGCAAGAGGGACCGCGCCAGTGCCTGCACCAATCAGGGCTCGCATCCGGCTGGAGGGCCCCTCAGAGAGCGCTCGCGAACGGATGTGCTTCATCGCGGCAGATGGAGCGAGCGGTGACACCACCTCCGATGCCGAGAGGCCGACGGGCCCACAGAGCCTGCCCGACACCGCGCCGGGGATGCCTCCCCCGATCGCAGCCCCGATGCCGAGAGGCTGACGGGCCTACACAGCCCGCCCGACACCGCGCCAGACATGCCTCTCTCGATCGTCGCGAGCCGCCAGGAGACGCCATCGAATCAGCGGGGCTGTCGTCTCAGCGTCAGCTGACTGAGGCGCCCAACACAAGCACGACCGATGCCAATTGTGTGGGGAACGGTCGAGAACGAAAACAAACCCCAGCCCGGGATACTACGCTGGAGTCAATGACGCGACGCTACCAGCGTAGTAACTCTCCGGGAAAGACCTGGCACGCCCGACTCGTCAGCTTCCGTTTTCAAATATGAAACAAGGCATGGCTGATTAATGGAACTGGCGTTTCACGAAGGTGAAGAACACGATCCGTGGAAGACACCAAGAGAGAATTAACCCTCACAAAAGCAGAGCATTACCATAATGATCGGTCACATGTTTAGTAGAATGGCTCCAACAAACGATCAAATCGATCAAATAAAATAAACATAAAAAATAAACAACGATCAAACAAAAAAACAGATCAGATCAAAAAACGATAAAATGCTGCGTGGCTGGCCCCCAGCAGGCCTTGCCATGCTGACGTTGCAGGGAAGAACGATCGTGACCAGACCGCCACGAAGTAACGTCTCTACCTCGACTTCAGCAGGCTCCAAGCTGCTGGAGGGGCCGCTGGTCAGCAGCCTTGCAGCCGGCGCTGCCCGCCGCCGTACCAGCGGCCCCTCCTCGTCCGCGGTGCCACCGCACCAGGCCCGTTGCCCGCCGCGGCCGGTTCGCCCTCATCAAGCGCACCCAGCCGGCGGGCGGGTCACAGCGACTTACCCGCCCGGGCAGAAATAGATCACGCCCGCTTACAACATCCAGCCACCGCCGGCTGGCAATAACATGGTCGCCTCGACCGCGGACGACGCGTGGGGGGAAGGGAAGAGGGGGAGCGTCCCAGGCCTACCGTCACCACGATGGAGACCTTCCTGCGGCGCACGAGCACACCCTTCTGCTCCTGGTGGCCCATGGCCGGGGCCGCGACCTCGGCGTATCGAGCCGCGCGGCCGCAGACCGACGGCAGTGGCGGGATGGGCGGGGGCGTGGCCGTGGCCGGCGACGGCGCTCCTCCTCCCGCTCCTTTCCACACGCCGGTCGGGGCAGCCGCGGACGACGAGGGCGCACCGGCCAGCTCCCGTCGCACACTGGAGAGCATTCACAGGCCTCACTGGCGGCGAGACACGGCGCCCAGCGGCAGCAACAGCGCCCGCGTCCCCAGGGGCCACTGGCGGCCCAGACTGGGGTCCACCGCCGCCGCCGGCCGAAATAAACCGCACGACCCGGCAACGCGGCTGGCGGCCGGCGCCGGCGCACACGTGGCCCCCGCGCCCAGGCCGGGGCGGCGCTAGCAGCGGCGGCGCGCTGCCAAAGACAGCAGTCGCCGCCGGCCGGTGGTTCGCCGAGACTCCGGTCGGCTGACCGACGATTCATCGTCCGCCCCCCCCCCCCCCCCCGCCTCATGTCGACAACAGCAAATATCTGATCTTGTACATGCCGCATGGCGTTTTCACGGACCTGCTCGTGATTCTGCTCACTGGGCATGCTTGCACTTCGGCCGGTTCCCAATAGCGATCAGGAACTTTCGCCGCCTCGGCCATTCGTGGACGATTTAGCGACGGGCGTAAATTTGACGTCACGGTCCCTGGCGTACAAATCTGGGCGACAGAAATTCAAAATTCGTTCATCCGGCTTTGCTCCGAGGTTGTGCTCTTACTTCCACCGGAGCGCAACGCCTTCATTCCAAGTGACCGCTCTGTGGGCGGGAGCGCCCATGCGTGACCGGCAGCGGCAGGCCAGTCGCGATCGCAGCGTCCAGGTCAAACCGGCCAGGGACCGGCTCCGGGCGTCGGCCGAGCTGGCTGCCTGCGGCGCGCCGCCGTCACTCACACACCGGTGCACTGCCCCGGGTCAGGGCAGCGCCGCCGTCACTCACACACCGGTGCACTGCCCCAGGTCAGGGCAGCGCCGCCGTCACTCACACACCGGTGCACTGCCCGGATCTGGGCAGCGCCGGTCTCGCCCCGGGAAGGGGCAGACAGCGTCACAGACAGCATCGCAGACAGCGCAGAGCCATTCACTCATTTCTGACAGGGCAGTGTCGCTCGAGGGCAAAGTAGGGCCGTTACCGGCAGGGCACGGTGTCGCTCCGGGTCACGCACCGACCCCGCGGGCTCGGCCTGGTTCCGACGCTCGCCGCCGGACACGGGGGATGCCAACTCGGCACGCGATGGGGCCTGACCCCGACTCCCGCGGGCGGTGGCGGTCAGGTCCCAGTGCGTGCATCGCCGCCCGTGGTGCGGGCACATGTGACCAGTGATGGATGAGCTCGACGGAAAGGGCGTGACCGCGGCCGGCTCGCACCGACGGGGCACACTGCCAACGCCGCGTCCCAGTACTCGGTAGATGCCTGGATTTTTAGCACGGATATTTCCGCCGGGTGCAGAGTGCTGGATCTTGATCTCTCAGATCCTGGAACGTGCTTCGCCGGGGGGAATGTTTCACTTTCGCGCTATGTTTGAACTGGGCGACTTGGACTGCAGTACGATGCGAGACCCACGCGAAATACCTAGTTACATGTTGTGCAGCGTTTTTTTCCACGCGTGTGACGGTTTCGTTATATTTCGGACTCATTTCGCCGCGGCGCACTGCCCATGTCCGCGGTGCGCCAACCGTCTAGTCACGCAGAGGCCGGTGGCGTCTGGTGCCGCCGGCCGACCGACCGACCGACTGGCACACCAATTATACAAACAGGCCGACGAACAGGACGCGGCCCTGAACGGGGCCGCGTCGTCCGCCGGGCCGTAAACAGCGCGCCGCCGCCCGCCGCCGCCGCCGCTGACCGGGCTCGTACGACGCCGAGCGCGGCGGGCGGCCGGACGCGGGCCAGCCCGCCGTCGACACTGCCGCCGCTGTCGCCGGTCGTCGCTGACCGTCTCACACGGCGCAGAGCGGGGGAGCGGCCGAGCGCGGGACGGTCCGCAGTCGACACCGCCGCCGCTGCCGCCGCTGTCGCCGCCGTCGCTGGACCCGTCTCGCACGGCGCGGAGCGGGGGAGCGGCCGAGCGCGGGACGGTCACCCGCTGTCGCCCGCCGCCGCTGACCCGGCTCGCACGGCGCGGAGCGGGGGAGCTGCCGAGCGCGGGACGGTCAGCCGCTGTCGCCCGCCGCCCCCGACCCGGCTCGCACGGCGCGGAGCGGGGGAAGCGGCCAAGTGCGGGACGGTCAGCCGCCGACACCGCCGCCATTTCAACGCAGGTGAACCAGCTCCCAGTGTCGTCAGCCGGTCACGAGCGCCGAGGCCGAGCGCCGCAGTCCAGGTAGCCAATCGTAAAACGAGCAGTTCTGGGGCGTACGGCATCGGAGAGCGTGTGACGCGCGTTCCATTAACCGGTTACTGATGCAAGCCCAAAGAGCGCTTAATGGTTGAATATTTCGCTTCTCGGAGCCAGCGTGCCAGTGCCAACTTGCTGAACTTTAAAAGGAGACACTGAAGAAAATGCACGCCAGCATCCCAAAACTAGCAAATTGAGGGGGGGGGGGGGGGATCACACGAACGAGCTCGGACGAAGCAGTCCCCATCATCCCCTGAAGTGAGCCACGCGAGCAGCTGAAGCGAACCAAAGCGAAGCTGTCTACCACGGCGGCAAGCTCTGCACATTGCCTGCAGCGACAGAGAACGGGTCAACCGGCAGCGGCTGAAGACAGGCCGTCTCCGAAACTAGTCCCGAGCCGCGCACCCCATGAATCACCCGGCTGGCAGCCTGCCCCCGAGCACGTGCCCCCCCCCCCGCATCCTCCGAGAGGCTGCTGAGTGGGGCTTGAGGGCGGCTTTGGGCGCCGCCGCGGCAGGTGCGGCTTGCAGCCAGACGGGTGCTGCCGCCCGCTCTAACGCCGCCGGCCGGCACGGTGGAGGGGTGTATCGTCGCCTCCCCGGCCCTCCCCGCCGGGAGGGGGGGGGGGGGGCTACTCTGGCGGGCACTGAGACGGGACAGACGGTAGGAGAGCCGTTTCCAGCACGGAGAGTCCAGCTGGGGCGAACGGCCCCGAGTAGGACTCTCCGCCCACAGAGCGCCGCGTGCGACGCATTCACCCCGACGGGCGCCCGGCGGGTGAAACTTTACAATGCCGCGGACCCTTTTAGTGAGAAATCTGTCCCACATCGGCTAGATTCTGCACCAGATGTCTGCGCTAAGTGGCCAACAACACCCAGACGACCCTAATTTAAACACGGTCAGGAATGGTAAACAAGTCGCGCAGTCGTCACCAGCGGCACCAACGACGCACAGTCACGTCACACAGCCGCTTCACCCAACGCCGGCGGTGCCACGACGAAACCCCGTCACCACTGCCTTGCGCCGACACCACCGCCTGTCAACACCACCGCCTGCCGACGCTACCACCTGCCGGACACCACCGCCTGCCGACGCTACCACCTGCCGGACACCACCGCCTGTCGACACCACTGCCGGTCGAAACCACTGCCTGCCGACACGACCGCCTGCGCTAGCACCACCGCCTACCGACACCATTGTCTGCCGACACCATTGTCTGCCGACACCACCGCCTGCCGAAACCGCTGCATGCCGAAAACACCACCTGCGCGAACGTCGCTGCCTGCGTCGGACGTACTTTGACCCGGTGGAGCGGACCGCAGCCGTTGCCCTGGCCGCCGGTCAAGGTCGCCGCGTGGGCACGGGGTCGCGCGAAAGTCGCCGCCTGCCCGGCCGGCCGCCGGCTGACGCTCGGGCTGGCAGCGGCCGGCAGGTCTCGCCAGCTCACTGGGGCACCATGGCGGCAGCGGGCCCGTCGGCAGCACGCCCCACACCACGCACCGCACCTTCCGCCCTGCGCCGCCTCCTCCGCACGTGTCGGGCGCGACCGGCGGCGCGCGCGGCCCGGCCGGCACCCAGAACTGGCCGGCGGCGCGGCGCGCACACAACGGACCACCGGCGCTGGTCACAGGCGAAAACAGCCGCACGCAAGTCCGCTGGGCGACGCACAGTGGGCCACCGCGACGGAGGGCAGCTATTGCGGCAGCGCGGCGCGACTCTGCCCGCCCTGCGCGCGGCCCGCCGCCCGAGTGTCGACAACCGGTTGTTGGGGCGCCACGGGCGAGCCCGCCGGCTGTTTTAAGCACTTGTTTGGCACTGGTATGACGTTTAATCTCCAACAAACAGTGCGAGCCGATTGGCGTCCGCAGAGGCGGCTTCAGGACGCGCGGCGGGCTTGTGGCTACGGGGCGGCCGCGGCGGGTGCGAAGTGGTGCAGTGACGACCCTCCGAAAAGTCAAAACGGCCAGGGCAATTCGCGAGTTCCGACAGTGGCAATCCCGCCGCGTAATGCCATTGTTGTATTTGAATTAGATTGCATTCCTTCACAGGCTGCTCGTGGGGCTTGCCACAGCAAACCTGGCGCCGGCCGAGGTGGAAGATTGCACGCACTAAGACTGCACACAGCACCCAAAACGCGGTAACGAATACGGTGTCAGGGACGTTGCGCAACATCGGAGATCATAACTGGCTGTCAGCCACTCGACGCCTCTGCGCGCTACATTGCCGGCGGCGGGATGATATTACGCAAAACGCTCGACTCGAAGCCATTTAACAAGCGGAGAGCAGATAGGCGGTAATGTATCCGACCTTCGTATCACCGTCAATAGACTTATGATGGGTCCACGGACCCTTCCACCATAAGTCATTCCTAACATGTTAGTGCTCATTTTTGTGGTTAAATCCAATCACAATGCCGATAATGTATTGGAAAATCCGGAAATAATTGTATAGGCCGTTTGACCATTTCCTACAAAACCGGTGAGAATGTATGTGTAGTAGAGAGCAGTTTTTTAGATAGACTTAACGTCGAAACGTATCATGAACAGGCCTAAAGGTAAGCATGACCATGGAAAGGACGAGATGCTCATTTTCTATAACTCCCCTGCGCTTCCTCGAGAGATCCTTCTCTGTTGCAAACATCCATCAACTCCAAGACGATCGCAGACTTGTCTCCCAGCCCAGCCATAAGACATACGCTGCGGGGGCTTCGAGACCCATGCAAGCTGAAGACCACCGCTGACACGACGTGCGGCCACCGCTGGAATTCGCTGCTCAGTTTATTTCCAGGGTTAGAATATTTGGACACGTTCACTATAATGCTTTGTTTGGAATATGCCGAATTTTTACACGTGAGCTTCCATCGTATTCAGGCGAGGCTGGAACGACTGTGGCGTAAGCACACCCCTCGTCCATTGCATTAAGGATTCGGATAAGTAACCTCGAACGGAGCAGGTTAAGGTGATCGGGGTGGCGCCTTTTGCTGAAACCAACAACGAAATCAATCAGCTTGTTCCACTCACATGCAAAAGAAAACTTGAAGAGATTGCCTGCGGTAAAATCAGCACGTTGCCAATTTGAATGAAACTACAAACGCAAGTACAAAGTAACCGCACTTCCTGATTTTCGGCATTGTCTGCCTTTCGCTTCTTTACACTGCGAGAAGTCCGCGAAGCTGTGTCTTCAGCACTGTCCCTGCAGCCCAATACAGCACGGCGCACCAGTTCAGTGAAATCACATCAAGTGCTTCCATCTATTACCAATATCGATTTCGTTTTTCAACATTTGCAGAGGCGGAAGTTCCCCCCAAGCATTCGAATACCGCGAACTCGTGCGCGCATCGAGATATCGAGCAGCAAATCCACACTCTGGGCAAGCACCAGCTCTCAGAAAGGCGCTCGCGCCAATCTGACTGCGTAGGCGTCCACAGACTTCGCCGACCGCCGAGGGGACCAGTCTGGCCAGACGGTGGCGGCCAGGGGTGAGAGAGGGACACGAACTCGAGCCGGCCAGCCAAATAAACAGACGCGCTCAGTCGCCTGGTGACCAGAGAACTGCCCCCAACTAGGACGACTCCAGAGTCGTGTTGAGTTGTTAAAGCATACAATCATCGCACAGCAGACAGAGCATGCCTTCCGGTATTCAAACGCACGGCAGACTTGGAGCGTCGGTGTCGTGGATACGCCCACCGTGAACATCTGGCAACGGCTGGGCGATAGGGACGACGAAAGCCCGGCGGACCAGTCTCCTCCGAGGCTCACTCCGAGGCAAGCTTCTACCATATGGATTGCTGAATGTCTAACATGCTACGCTTACAAAAAGACCCGGCTAGTGGCAATCCTCAAAAACCTGCCAAAAAAAGAGTGACTAACAATCACTGAGCATCATACTGTAAAGCGCGCCTGAGGCATACGCGGCACACAATCAGCACGTCCGTGTCGCTTGAATGCTGAAGCTAAAAACCAGGTCCCAAACACTCACACTTCTATCTCATTTCAAATATGACAGCCTCCATGCGTGTGTTAGCCAGTAGCAAATCAGAGACCTGAGTGACCAAACGGCACGATATGTTCCAGCTGGAGTTATGGCGGTGCTGGCGAGGTCTAATTTATGCTCTGCGCCGAGGTCAGCATGTGAAGGTCATGATGGGCTGACGTTTCGGCATTTAGAATAGCGTCGCCTGTCTACAAATAAGATGTGTATGCGTCAAACACGATCGCCACAAGAGCAGCTCGGTTTATAACGTCTATTTAATAAGCCGACAGGTGTCTGACCGCGGGCCGGTAACACCAAAACGAATCTTATCAGACAAACATGATCTTTGCGGTTGATCAGCAAGGAGCCCAATGAAAAATCCGCGAAAATCCATGTTTGCAAATGCAATAAAAACACCCCAAGGCTGGTAATCAAGCTGGCTTGCTGGCCGTATCGAACCACAGCATCTGGCGGCGTACGGGCGGTGGAACTCCGCTCGGCAGAACGGAAATTCGCCTTGCAACGCGAGGAGAAGTCGGAATTTCCTGGAATGTGAACATTTTAGTATCCCAGAAGATGACATTTTAGTATTCTGTACAGCGGGCTCCAATTCATATGAGCGGAGACCGAGGATGACTACGGGACTTGATTTAACGATCCCGTTAGACGTATGTCGTACGTCCATGGAAACAACTATGAATGGCAAGCAGGACCCAGCCGCGGTCGTAAATAGCTTGTCCGCTGTGACGTTCATGACCACAGCAGCTACGTGCGCCGAAACACTACATCATGACTCAACAATCCGCCCGCCCGCCCCGGCCGCCCTGCTCAAGATAAAAACAGCCGATCCGCCGCCTGGAGTGTATCCTCGCCCGGCACTGAGAAAAGAAACAGCAGCCGAGCAGGGGTTGTTTTCAAGTGGAGGCGACTCGTGCCCGAGCCGGCGGCGGCGGCGCTGTCTGAAAACACGCCGGGTGCAAGAGCCGCCCGGTCCGATAACACCCCTGAGTATCGACCCGCGGACGCCCTTTGTCCCGTGTCCATGTCACACCAAAATCAATAGCCCACTTCTGCGGCCGTCAGGCCCCGCCAAACAGAGCCGGGCTTCGCAGCGTCTCCGCGCCAGCGACGGCTTAGGGTCACACGGCTTCGGACACAAATCAGGGAAACGACCTCCGCTCTGCTACAGGCGGGCACCGTCTGGACATCTGCGGACGGAGTTGTCGACCGAGCGACGAGCGCAGCCTGCCGAGCGCGACTCAAGTGCCCCCGGGACGGGCTCGGACGAGCGGTTCGCCTCCAGGGCACTTGGCTCGCGTTAACTCCCCTGTCATGGATCAGTCGCCCCCAGCCCTAGAGGGCACGATAAATGCGCGCCACACTGCGCACGGAGCGGAAACGCCTTGAACACTGCTCTCTCCGCCACATCCACAGATGTGCAGGGCGGGCTGCTGCTCGTCATGTTCAACCTCTGAACTGTCCGGAAGCACAGCCCGACTTACGCGGGGGGGGGGGGGTCGGAACGGCTTGCTCAGGTGCTTTGCTTCCCCCAGTCGGCTGGTCGCGCAGCGTCGTGGCCAGCTGGAGAGACCACGTCTCGCATAGCTGCTTCATGTCATTATCATACCTTCATAACTGTTCGCACAACTGGCAAACATCAATCGCCCATATGGCAGCCACGACTTCAGCAAGATTTACAGGATAACGGCTACAGTACAAATTTCGACAACGTGCTGGAAAATTCCCATCATTTCTTACGGGAAAA
This sequence comes from Pollicipes pollicipes, assembly GCF_011947565.3. Taxonomy (NCBI): domain Eukaryota; kingdom Metazoa; phylum Arthropoda; class Thecostraca; order Pollicipedomorpha; family Pollicipedidae; genus Pollicipes; species Pollicipes pollicipes. The sequence continues at coordinate 32,395,485 of NW_023596461.1, read as the reverse complement.
AGACCCGAGTCCCCACCACTCACCCACAACGGCCTGATCGATAACTGATAACCTGCCACACACTGTCACGCTGAGAGCAGCGACTCGTATGCCTTCCACAGCAGTTCGGCTGGAGCGGGTCCGCAGGTGCAGTGGCAAGCGCTGGACTGCACCCGGCGCTCACGGCGCCCGCAGCGTCCCGAAGGAGGGATGCGTCTTTAAAACAGCGCGTGGGCGCCGTGACGGCCCAGTACACGGCAGCCACCTGTGCCCCGGCCTCATTTGTCTTGAGCGTCGGCCGGTGGGACCGTCGGCACTCCAGGGGTTGCCGTAGTGCATCAGGTGACCCGCTGCGGCATCGTAATCCGCGCAGGGTGACAACATTGGTGTCAACTCTGACGCCCATGGATGGCGCGTTACCAGACCGATCAGGGTCGGCGGGCTCCCGCACGCAGCCGGCTCAACACGACGCTGGCGTCGGCGATCAGGGAACAGTCGGGATACGGCAAGCAGCCGCCAATGACGGCAGGCAGTTCGGCCGGTGTTGGGACGCTTCCCATGTGCCAAATGAAGGGAACTGGTCAGACTGCATTGCTACTGAACAGCAACGGGCACACCCCATTGCTAGCCCGCCTTTCTGCCACGTCCCTGCGGATCAGTAAAGGGTTTGTCGACCTCCAGATACCGCATCTTGTGCGTCACTTCGGTCACTTCCTTCGGGCCCAAGAAAAAGTTGATTCGGTCGCGCCTTCGTATCATCATCATCATCGTCGTCGTCGTCGTCGTCGTCGTCATCATCGTCATCATCATCGTCAGCATCATCATCATCGTCGTTATCATCGTCAGCATCATATCATCATCATCAACACAACAACACAACCACAATAATAATAATAATAATAATAATAACACCGTTGCCACCACGAGCTAATCAGGGTCTAAAAAACAAACGATCCTCAAGGAGACAGTGGGGGGAACCCAGCCTCTGTCTCAATTCTTTCTATACAACGCCTAACCGTGACGTTCAGCTGTTCCAGAAATAGCACGGCGTCTGTTCCCTCCCCTGCCTCACCCATACGCATCCGCTACCGCCGTCTGCGCGTACTTAAGCCTACAGGTTCCAGGCGAAGGCGCAGATCACTCTGGTCGGTGAGCTCGGGGGCCTAGGACATTTTCAAAACACTTGGCCCCTCTAGTGTGTTTGCCTTGATAGAACGGTGTCACGATAGATTGCACCCCAGTAACTTTCGATGTATGGCTGCGCTGATGGTTCTTGAAACCCTTTAACCCGGATGAGGGCCTCTCTCACATGCTCAGCAACGTAGCCCACGCCTCCCACGCAGCCATTGCTCAACTCTAGTCGAGCCTCGTCAGGTTCCGGGGCCCCATTTAGGCCCAGATGCCCCAGGGACTAAAGAGGACCAGAAACTGGCGGTTCTCGCAGCCCACAGAAGACACAACCACTGAAGAGCGGCGGTGGAGCGGGCCACTTATCCCCCCGCATTGCCTGCCAGATCATAATAGCAGGGTCTGGGTACTGAGAAAAATCACCATCTGGGTTGC
>NW_023596461.1:32331819-32392943 GCF_011947565.3 Pollicipes pollicipes | reverse complement strand
TTCTGCGCAGCACCCACCGCGAAACACGTGGACACAGCTGAGCGCCGCCGACGCCGCGGCGTCCGGACGCGACCTGTGACCCCGCGACTTCGGCACGCGCCGCGGCAGCCTCGGCGCACATGTCCCGGCATCTGCGGCCGGTGCAATAAGATAACCTTGGGGTGACCTCAGCAGCGCCAGGTGAGTAAGACCCCACCTCAAGCCGCGTCACTGCCCTCTGTCGCCGGCGCCGGCACTGGCGCCGCAAGACAGACAGGCGGATCCCACCGCGCGTTGGGGCTCGAAGTGAAGTGCGCCGCTTGCTGCTGTGCTGAAGCTGGGTGGGGGGGGGGGGGGGAGGCAGGTGCTGGGCCTCGGAATGTCACGCGCTTCCGCTATTTTTCGTTACGTCATCGACGACCCGTTTGAGACGTCGAACATTTTTTATCAGCATACACACGGCTGAGAAGCACACAAAACGCTTCAAACAGCATGATCTAAGCGAGAGACCCTACGCACCAAACCGATGTTCTCCGCCTCTACATTCACGCACCACACAGGTTTAGCGCAGCCACAGCAAGGTTCCACAACCGAGCACAGCCAGAAACTGTCTCCACAGCAGCCACGGCCGGTGAATGGGTGTACTGCCGCTGCCAGCACCGGACCATGCTCGGGCGCCGGTTCCACCTGGGCTGACGCAGTCGACCTTCAGACACGCTGCCCTGTGTCAGCTTCTCCGTCCAGGACATGACCGACATCGAGCAGCGAGCGGCCAACGCGCCTCACTCCAGCTCTCAGCTGGGAGCCCCGAGAGCCCAGGGGCATTATACCACCCTCGCCCCCCCCCTCTTATCGGCACCACAACCAAGCCACGCACCACGGTCGCCACATCCTGACGTCACCCCCCCCCCCCACCCCCCCCCCCCTACCCGCCGACCGGCCGCTGCAACGGCGGCTGGCCTGCCACCAGCACCGCCATGTGACTCCCGAGTCCACCCCGGAGAAACCCCTACTCGCAGAGACATCGCCGCCGGCTCTGTCATTACCGGTACCGGGGGTCGGCCAGCCTCATGCAGATGAGGCGGCGTTGGTCCAGGACGGGGTGAGGCGCACGAGGCCCGACACCCGGCGGGACTCTGAGGACCCTGACTCCGCCCGCCGCCGCACAACGCGCCGCCGGGGGCAGCCGTTTTAGCAGGCACCTGGCAATGAGCCGTGAATTGTCGGTCCGACTTAAAAAACTCCGTTGTCCGACGGCTAAGAGTGCCGCCCGGCCGGCGCTGATCCCTGTCCAGGCCAGGTGGGCGGAGAGCAAACAGCCGGGCGGCAAGGAGCCTTGGAGAGCTTGACTAACCCTCTTCGCGCGACGCGGCCGAGTCTCAACTCTCCTTGGAGCGCAGCCCGGCCCGGCGGCTCGCAGCGAGCTTGGAAGCCCTCCAAATGCCGGGCCCTGCAGGGCTCAGGGACAGGGCCAGGCAGGTGCGCGACACGGGGTCGGCGTCACGCGAGCTGCGAACCGTGAGACGCACTGAAGCGGCGTTAGATTACGGGCACACTTGACGGGCGCCAAACGATTGCCACTTCGAACGTGATTAATGCGCCACTTACTCCCGTCAGTAGACCACGTTCACACGCTCAAAAACCGTGTTCGCTGAGCGACATGTCACGACATATTGCCAATAACAGTCACATCGGAGAGCTAAGTGTCACAACACCAACACGGCCCGGCCTCGCCCTCGCTTCAATATCGACGTCAAGGGGCGGCAGCACAGCGGCGCTTTCAACGGCTCAGTTGGAGAACATGGACAAAACCGCGCGGCTGACGGACAAACATGGGAGCGTGACGTACAATCCTCCTCCATTGCCCGTTGGTCGGCCATGCGATTTTTTCCCAGAATTCCACTCTGTAACACGCGGGGCGACCGCAGCACGACGCGGTTCCTGGCGCGCCGAATATATGAGTTAGTGTTGTTTTCTGGCCTCATGAGATTGCACGCCTTGCTGCGGTAAGCTGCGGTGGAAACAGCACGCCAAACATTACCCGACATGCAGGCGCGCGGGCCACGATTCTCTTGAGCAGATGGCTCGGAGCTTGGCCAGCACCATCGCATCAGCACCGATTTTTTACTTCCTGTCGGGGCTATCTATGGCGATAACCATAAAATTCGGGCCTAAGGGGGAGGGGGGCCAACGGGCGACCGGGAATAAGATCAAGGTAAGAGGATAGAAACATTTGCAAACCTTGAAGCTATTGTTCAGCCCGTCGGACGTTTTGTCCACCCAAAGTAAAACCCCACGACACAGCATAAAGTCGACAAACTCTCATACACTAACATCCCCACCATGAATCCCTCACAGAGTTTTACAGCACATCCGACCCGCCATGTCGTAAGCTCGTCACAGTGACTCCCCCCCCCCCCCTCCCTCTGGGGCCTAGCGACACCTCCTCTCCATCAAGGCCGGTCGGTGGTCCTCTGCCGGAGCCGCTGAGGCTGTTGATCACCCCCAAAGAGCGCGAGCCGACGAACCCGGAGCTGGCGGCGTGACCCAGCGCGCGAGCACCGGTCAGACCGGCTGGCGCCGGGCGCGCCGGGCGCACCACCCCCGGCCCGGCCCGCCGGCCCGCCGCGCCGCCCGCCGAGCCCCGTAAACACACACCGCCGCCCCGCCGCACGCATTGCGAATGAAGCTGATCAGGCCGTTGGCGCCAGGGTAAGCCTCTCGGAAATCCGCCGTCAAAGCGGGGGCGCTGACGGCGGCCTGCCCAACCAGCCGCGGCCGAGCGGCGGACACCACGCGTCCAAAGCGCAGCACACGGTGCTCCCTGCCCGCTATGTCAGATCTTGGACCACACATGAGACTGACAGGAGCAACCGACCTAGACCGCGCGCCACTCGGTCCCTGACGTCAGGGCTAACCGACGGCACGTTCAGACTGCAACCCGGCGAATAACTGAGTTCAGTGGTAAGCGGATGACTACCACGCATTATCACTGGAGGCAACACAGCCGACCAGATCCAGACGGGGGATGCATCAATGTTGTTGAGGCCACTGTTTGATCAACTGGAGGATATCGATAGCGAGCGATATGTGAATGCTAATGCCTGGACGAAAGCCCACGCATAAGTCCCACAGACAAAGCATCAGCAAGAAACGCCCCGTTTTTAACCTATCGGCGGCGTCCGAGACTGATAACCATGAGTGGAGTCACCACAAGGACGCGGCTGTGGACACCGAGTGGCTCCGTAGCGGCAGGTGTGCTGCCCACGATGAGCATGAGAGAAACAGGCATTGGTGATGCACCTTCTTCTTGGGAGGAGCTCGCCGCAAGAGGCTGTGCAGACCGCCGAGTGACGCGGCTCCATTTTGTGTGGCTTATACCCCCCCCCCCCCCCACAGCATACTAGTAGTGCAGCAGGGTTTGTTTTGCGCACCAGCACCGGACACCGCGCTGGTATTTTCGCCACCGCTGTGATCGGAACAAGCCAGTCCTCTTCGATAGCACACCAGTACCGCCGGTACCACCGGTATCGCCGGTTAACACCCACGCTCCGTTGCGCCCCGTCATTGCACTCGCGTACGTCCCGTGCACCACAACAGGTGGTTCCCAGCCTCACTTCATCGCAATGCATGCGATAACGTCGTGTCAATTGTCCTCAATGGATTCAGCCCGACGGGTGCGCCGGCCGACAGACGATCGTTCGGCGGAGGTGGGAAATGTGCTACCATCGCCGTTTGTTTCCCGATATGCTGGCCTGGGTCATTCACAAGCCTTTCGCACTCACTACCAACAATCATTTTCCATTGGCAAATCTTACTGAATCAACCCGCAGGCGCACAGGAGTCGGGCAGGCGTTGAAGTGGACCGCGTGACCTTTCTCTCAACACAAGACATGTGACCACACGTTCACCACAAACCAAACACGTTCAACATACGCCGTCCCTGCTCAAACCAAAACACCCATCCCAGCAGCCTCCTCCAGCACCCTCGCCACGCCCACCTGGTACGGCCGGCACCTGCCACAGCGCCGGCCGCCGCCAGCACAGCCGGGAAAATCCGAGGTCCGGCCGGCCAGGTCCCGGCCAAGCCGGCCGGCCCGGCTGGAATCCAGCGGCGCCGCCGCGGCCCGGACCTGTGCCGAACACGGCCGCCGCCGCTGGGGGGCCGCGGCGCGCGCCGCCGCAGCTGGGGCACTGGCGACCAGCGCCGGGCAGGAGAGCACCCCGGCCGGCGGGCAGCGGACGCGGCCGACAGGGCTCTCCAAAGGCGCCGGCCACTCTGTGATAACGCCGCTGTGACAGCTGCTATGGCTGTAACGCTCTCTTCGGTGTTTCATGTTATTTCATGAAAAGCCAAACCGACTGATAATGTGCCGCATGTGTCCTACAGCGCTGCACAGACTGAACGTTCCAAAGTTGCTAACAAACTTCGATTTAGGTCCCACCTCTGTTTGGTGTCCTCCCAAACGGTTGGCACTACCATCGCTCTGCAGTGTTTGGAAGACACACCTTAACTGCGAAGTGTCATCTAGAAGGTCCCACCCCTGTTTGGCGTCTTCCCAAATGGTTGACACTACCATCGCTCCGCAATGTTTGGAAGACACACCTTAACTGCAAAGTGTCATCTAAAAACGAGCTTCTTGTTTTTGCAGTACCATGCTACAAGTGTAGTAACGCTTCTCCTTATGTTTTCAGTTGTAATAAACCTTTCAACTTGTTCATATTTCCTAAGAACTCCGGAAGTACGGCACCCACCAACTGAACGCGGCGAACAGCTCATCAGACGGCGGATCCTAGAGACCAGTGTCACCAATCTCGTGCGTTAATGCCTCGGGCTATCGATCTCCCCACCATCGATCTATCGTATGTCGAGCGATCATTCCAATCTCGTTTACCGCGGAACCCGAAACCCGGAAGACTTGTGTTACCAGTGTGCTACGGCCAAGTGCTCACGACCGCGTCGCAATCGCCACCCCAGCGGCTTCGGTACTCCTGGACACACCGCTGTCAGCGAGGCTGGGCAGAGCCGGCAGACAACGCTGACGTCAATCGCCCTTCTCCACTTTCGATGCGCCTTCTGTGCACAATGTGCGGCCATGGTCGGGCTGGCGGGCAGCAGAACGCTGTCACGACTTCGGACAGGTTCGCCAAGGTCTGTCAACGGAAATGTCGGCGCTCCGCGAGGGACATGCCCTCAGTGCACGCGTCGGCCGCCGCGGACCGTCTGCGGCCATCTCCAGCGCGGGAGAGGTACGCCCACTGCAGAGCACGGCCACCGCAAATCCGCGAGACAATGTCCGGCGAGTCCACGGGTCTCGCGCTCTGGATGAGACGCGTTAATGTTCCCGAGCTGAAGGAGGGCTGCGGAGCCGCCCGAAGAACTGATCTCCGATCTTCCCCGTCCCTTCTCCACTCTGATTCCTGCCTCGAACCGCCCGCGGTCGGCAGACCGCTTGAATTTGATGTTTTGGCAGTTTGAATTTGATGTTTTGGCAGTTTGAATTTGATGTTTTGGCAGAATTTGCTTGAATTGTCTTTAATGGGTTTATCCCGAATTGTTTGCGTGGGTCGCTTCGAGTTTGGAACACTTACGAAGCCGAGCTTGTTGCGTGCATACCCAACCCACCATCCAAGGCCCGTGCCGTATCCGGTACAGGTACCGGATCCGTCCATCGGACGGCCCCGTCTCCGGTCTCTCCGTGGCACAAAACTGCGGAGAGTTTCAACGTGTCGCGGTGCTACGCCCGCGGCTGAACCCCACCAAACCTAGACCGGAATTTGTCGAATTCCTGTGGAGCATGGCCAAGCACGATTCCCGTGAAGGCATTCGGGTAAGCCGGACTCTCGGACTGGGAATATTGCCTGGAATCACCAGTGAACCAGCAAAAGGTGCATACAGAGGACAGCACAAATTTTGACTCGGACAGATGCAGTGCGTTGTCATCGCGTTGCATTTCAGAATGGTGTCACCAGAATCGAAGACATTCCAATCGACTCGAGAGTTGAGCCAGGTCTTGCGCCGAAACTGGCGCCGACTAAAGCCACGATGCGCCGCCCGGAGTCCGTCGGAGCCAGTGTCGCGCGCCGCCGGTCTCCGGCGCAGTCGTGGCAGCCAGCAGCAGTCCGCCTGCCGGGCGCCCGGAGCTCTCACGCGCTCCCATCCGCCGCGTCCGCTGACTCCGCCTTCGTCCGCCGGACACCCGGAGCTCTCACGCGACCCTCCGCTGCGTCCGCTGCCCTCGCCCCTGGCCCGGCATCGATCGGCCCCGTCCACGCACAATCGGCGTGCCGGGAAGCCCGACCGCGATGGCCGACGCCGCCAGCGGTCCGCCCGGCCCATAAGTACCCGTTCCTCACATAACGCCCTGCGCCGATTACGCGCTGTGCAGATCGCGCGCTCAGCGCAGATCACGCGCTCCGCAGACCACGCGCTCCGCAGATCGCGCGCTCTGCGCCGATCACGCGCTGTGCAGACCACTCCCCCCGCGTCCAGTCACCAGACGGCAACGGCCTAATGGGATTCCCGACGCCTCATGCAAAATGTATTGCGGATTGTCGCACGGCGCCAGGTCACGGCGCGACTGTTTGCGAGGGGCCTCGCCTGGCTGGTGTGACAACTGGACGGTTGTGCCCCAAGCATGACATGTAGACACAGATGATGACGCAGCGAGCCCGGGCCGCGCCAACAGCACGTAGCGACCCCGACGCGCTGAGCAAGGTGAAGATGGTGGCACATCTCTGCAGGCGGAGCAGTTGACAAATAGGGGGTGAATTCGGCGTTTTGGTGATTCAAAACACGTCTGAGGTTCAGTTTCGAGGGCAAGGCAGACACACACAATCAAAATTCGTGGGGCGTTGCTAGATTTTCTGGACAAATATGTCAGCGGAGACCAGAGCCCAAATACCCACGTGCCTTCCCGCATCAGAGAAGCACGCGCGATCGCACGTCTGACCACGCACTGGCCGATAACATACGGCGTCGTCTCATTCCAGCCATAGGCGCTCCAGACTGGGCGTTCCACTAGGGCGAGCTGTCGGGGCGATCACCAGCGGGGAGACGGAGCCTCCCGCCGGCCGCGCACGCACCGCAGATCCGAGCGATGGCGGCCCGGTGACGCGCTTCAGAGCCTGCAGTCCGGCTCGAGAAGGCTGGCCGGAGCCGATTCGGCGATGCGAGGCTTGGTGGAGACAGATTTTGAGATGCGAGCTGTTCATCAGGAAGGAATAGCTGGCCGAAGACAGACAGAGGGGGAGATAAGTGTGTCCCACGCTCTGCGCCGGCCGTCCACAGGCTCGTATCAGGACGCGAGTGGGGAGCCGCCGACTGCCAGCCGTGCTGACCAGTATCGGATATCCCATCGGCCCGCGGCCGGCGCGGTGGCGGCAAGGGGATCAGCCAGCAGACATCCCACGCGCGGTCGTGGATCAGCCCACGCTGCCTCGTACGGCGTCGTCCTTGTCTCTGATTGGCGGAGCCGAGCCGCCACGAGATGATGACCACGCGCGGAGCGCCAGGGCCGTGTGGGCGTCATTCGTCATCAATTAGTCATACGTGGAGGTGAGCCGTAGCGCGGCGCGTGGATTGGATCCCGCGCTACCTGCAGCGTCACCGTTGGAAGGATCGCCGGCGCTCACTGCCCGCTCACAGTTCGTGGAATCGTAAGCGCTGCCTTCCCCGCCAGCGGCTGAGGGCTGCGACAAGACAATACCCGGACTTGGAGCTGCTCCTGCTTTCGTCGGCGCTGGAGATGTCGAGTGAACGGGCCGGGAACCGGCTCCCGCACCGACATCCCGATTGCACTGCTGCACGGCGCCTGGAAATGTCGGGGTCTTCGGGTTGCAGTCTCGCACGTCAGCGGAGGCGGAGAGAACTCGCAGCAGTCGGTGGTGAGACTAGAAACTCCCAGACTTCCGAAACCAGCACTCCACAATAACACCACCATCGCCAGGAAAGGAGGTGGCCGAGGGTACACGCAGCAGCCAACAGTGGACTGCGCCGCGCGGGGCGTCAGGCTCGGCCCTCTTCCCTGTGCCGCGCGGCAGAGGGGTGAGGACGGAGAGCCACAGGCCGCGCACGGCAGTCACACTCGTAGTAACGCTATGCTCGGCACGGCGCCTCGACGAATGGGACCAGCACGGACACCGAGCAGACGGCTGCGGCTCCAGCCGTGCTTCTTGCACTGCACGATACCCTTGCCAACACCCGTGACACGAACGCCTTCAGCACCGGCAGACCACTCCTTGCAGACTATCTGGCCATCCAAGGCCTGGGCCTCATGTATCCCACACGACTATTCTACTGCGCCTCAGTCTTGCACACCCAGCGGCCCCGCGCGCCGCCGCCACGTCGCAGCCGGTCGCGTCGCCCCACCAGTCAGATCTCGCGCGCCCCACCTCATACATGCCCGAGCAGCTCCTGTTTCGGCACGCGTGCGGTCGCCGCCGCCCATCTGCATAGCGGCGGCTCCTCGGCACGGCCGGCGCCCCGGCCCGCAGCCGGCGGCGGGGCTCCATCACCAGCGACGGGCGTCCGACGGCGCGGCGCGAGCTATCGGCCGCCGTATCTCCGGGGGCCGGGCGCCACCGCCAGCGGAGAGGTGACGGTGGCGGTCGGAGGCCCGCCACCGGCACCATGTGTGTGTCCAGGCAGCTGTCGGCACGGCCGCTGCACACAGCCGGCGGCGGAGCGCAAGGGTCCCCGGGGGCCGCGGCGGAGGGCACCGCCCCGCACCGCTGGCCGGCGGCGGCGGCGAGGCGCGCGGGGCAGCGGCCCGATGTCGAGTCTGTTGGACGCCGGCCGGTTTGGGCGGGCGGTGCTGGCGGGCCGGTCTTTTGGCACAGAGGTCGGCCGGCGGCGGCGATGCACCTCGGTGGCGGTGCCGGCCACTGTGGGGGTCACTGGGATCACGGTGTGGGGCCACCGAGATGACGGATAGCCGACACGGGCCGACCAAACACAACAGAGGGGCCCCGCCGGCGGTCGTCTGTCGTGTCGCGGACATAGATACAAGGCTTCGCCTGTCCGCGACCCGGGAAGAGACTTCATCTCACCGGCTGCAGGCGCGCCAGGACCGGCTTTCCAACAGAGGAGAGGACTACACCTCTGCACAGGAGACAGAGGCTCTATCTTTCCACGAGGGACCGACGCTTCAGTTCTCCGCGGGGAGGAAGCCTCACGGGGAGGGGATCTCCACAGGGGAGGGCACGGCATCCCTCCTCAGGGGATCGCGGAAGGGTGGTGCTCAAGCTGCGCGGCTGGGGCGCCAAAGGTTCGGGGTTCTGAAGCCCCACGGGGAGGGGGTCTCCACAGGGGAGGGCGCAGCATCCCTCCTCAGGGGATTGCGGAAGAGTGGTGGCCAAGCTGCGCGGCTGGGGCATCAAAGGTTTGGGGTTCTGAAGCTTCAGCAGCTGAGTGCGTCGTGGGCCCCGAACGACACACACGTCTCCATCAGTTAGGAGGCTTAGTTCTCCACAGCCACCTCTTCGCACGGATGGAACACCCTCGCTGCTTCACATATCATTTGGAACAGTCAAAAGGGCACAAATGCGGATGTGCCGACGTGGGTGGCGAAACCGCAGAGGGAGGACGACGTGACGGAGATGGGGAAGGAAACGCGCCATCCCAATTATTCATACATTCAGCATTGCGAATGTGGTCTTGCTTAAAAGGGATGGGCATCCAACACCGTCACCTCCTCTATTCATCAGCCCGGGGTGCCGCACCTGTGCGCCGAGCATGATCAACCATTTTTGCAGCCGCCAGTTGCGCAACAGGCGCCCCTCTCGTGTGCCGGATTCGAATTCCGGTGTAAAGCATACGGTCAACGCGAGCGGACAGAGGACCGCGTCAAGCCATCCCGTGCCCAGTCGCAAACAAACAGGTTTGGAATACCACCGTCAGCCGGTCAGCGCCCCCCCCCCCCCCGCACTCTCAGCGCGCGGCGGGGCGCCGGCTGAAGGGGCGGACTTGCGGGCTCGGACGCTCGCTGACGCTCCAGGGGACGTGGACGCCTCGCGGCGAGACGAGGCGAAGTCACGGAGGTCGATCACGTCCGGTCCCACCGGTTGTCGCTCGCTCAGAGGCGGGCGCGTGGGAACACAGGCCAAATCCTGGCAGGCTGCCCGACGACTTCAAGGCCTGGCGGCGCACGCGACACGAGAGCCGATCCGTGGCTGGCCGCCCATGCACGCGACGACAGCCACTAACGGCAGCCCCGGTCCTCACTCGCCTCGAGGGAAACACCGCCAAGCTCGGAGCATTTTCGACGCCGGTGGGGGGGGGGGGGGGGGGGAGTGGCAAGGCGCTGCCGACGTTCCACGTCAGGAGCGCGTGTATCCAGCCGGGGTCACCATCAGTCACCAGCCGGGGTCACGCCACTGTCGGGGAATCCATGACGTGGAGAGACCAGGATCAAGACACCTACACTCCTGCAACGGTCCAGCGCACGGAGAAATCAGACCGAATCTTCCCTTTGCTTCTTACGGATAGTGCTCAGAAACCGGACAATCCAGGGTGAGCCTCCCACACGTCCGCGGACGAGGATAGCGGGAAGCGACAAACCGGGCCTGCTGCCTGTTTCGGAGAGTTGCCAGATCTGAGAACGGCTCCCGACTGACGAGAGACGTCTGAGAACGGCTCCTGACTGACGGGACACGACAACCAGCTGGCCGGAGGCTGTTTGCAAAGCTCTATTGACCACCGCAGCCGGATCACACCCACGATCATACTTTGCTTCGGTCCCACGACCGTGGGACGTGGACCGAGTCCCACAGTCACCAGCTTCTAATGACCTAAGACCTAAGACCTAAGACCTATGACCCATGACCAATGTCCTACGTCCAGCACTGAGCGGCAGACCTCAGTCCTCGCGACGCAGCGACCGTCACAGCCTCCCCACAGCGGCAACAGCCGGCGCGGCTCGGCCGCCGCGCACCGCCGCCAGCCGCTTACCGAGTCGCCGGCGTCGGCGGAGCGCGGCTGGTGGTGCCGCGACGTGATCTCGGGCGACTCGGGGATGCTCAGCGGCACGGGGCTGGGCGAGCCGGCGTTCAGCAGCGCCGCCTGCTCCGACTTGAGCGCCTTGCGCCGTTGGTAGATGTCCTGGAACTGCTTGACGTTGGCGTCCACCGAGTTGCGACGCACGCCGTTGGAGCGCAGCGCGCCGTAGATGCGCAGGCCGGGGTCGACCGAGGAGCGGCGGCCCTGCTGCGGCAGCGAGCGACTGCCCTCGGCCGAGCCGCGCCGGCCGCCGGCCGCCGCCGGCCGGCCCACGTCCACCGAGCCGCTGCGCTGGCGCGGCTGGCCGGGCGGCAGCAGCAGGCCGCCGGCGCCGACGCCCGGCGGCGGCGACGGCTCGTCGCCATCGGGCTCGCGCGAGCCGCGCCGCTTGTACAGCTGCTGGAACTGACGCAGGCCGCCCTCGAAGAACTCGGACGCGCGCCGGCTGGGACTGAGGCCGCGGTTAGGCGAGCGCGAGCCGGACCCGGACGGCACCGGCAGCCGCTCCAGCGTCTGGCCCTTGCCACCGGAGCCGCCCGACAGCTGCTTCAGCCCCGCGTAGGCCAGCGACGACGGGTCCAGCGACTGGCTGCGCCCCTTCTTCTGCGGCGCGTTCACGTCCAGCGTGTGCTTCTTCTTGCGGAAGAGCGCGGCCATAGCGGCTGGCGGCCGGCGTGCAGTGGCGCCGAGGACGATCCGGGCAGCACTGCCAGGCGGCCGCTAATGCCGCATAATCCGCGGCGCCGCCGTTCTCAGCCGCACCGCCATAAATACGTCTGGCCGCCGGACGAGTTTACAGCGGCACGTGCACACGTCGGGGCGGCCGTGGCCGCGGCGCTATCTCACCAGGCGTCGCCGCGCACTGCTCGTAAAGTCAGTCCGGTATCGGGCGATAGCACTGGCGGCGCTGGGCAGACTGCGGCGCGCCTCGGCCGTCGTCAGCGGGCCCGGCGCACGGAGTGCCGCCCGGCCGCCGCGGACGACCGGTCCTGCGTCCTTCGGCGGCGCGTGACGCGCGCGCGGCGGCACAGTCGGCGGCGCAGGCGGCGGCGGCGGCGGCCACGCAGCGGCGGCCGGTGCGCGGCCGCCCCCTGGCTCCACCCCCTTCACCTGGCGCTCAAGGTCGCGAGACGGTGCCCCGCCGACCGCGGCCGGCGTCCCCTCGAGCCGACCGAGCCGCTGGCGCTGACCGACGGAGCTACTGAGCGCTGAGCGCCGGCGGCCGGCGGAGGGTGCGGCGGACTGGGCCAGCCAGCCGGCGCCGCCGCATCGACAAGCCGCCACCGCCGCCGGATAACCCGGGCGGAGCTGGCCGGCGCGCGCCGACCAATCGGGCCGGTCGGGCCCGGCCGCGGCCGCCGCAAGAGGTCGCGGTCGCGACCGGTCGATGCCTGCCCCGACCTAGCGCCGCCCGCGCGCGACACCCGCCACTCAGCACGAGGGGGAGAGTCGGCATCGCGGCCGGGGCCCAGCGTGTCGCGGCGAGGGGAGACACGTGGGCCGACGACCGCTCATGGGGGTACGGTCGGCGCAGGCGCGGCGAGGAAACACGGCACCAGGCGGCTCTCACGGCCGACGCGGACGAACACCGGGCATTGGAGCCACGGACGTCATGCAAAGCCCACGCGGAAAAGAGGGGGAGGGACGCGTGCGTGCGTGCGTGCCTGCGTGTATATGTGTGTGTGTGTGGTTCGCAGCAGGCGACCGAAGAGACGAATCGACGGTAGAATAGCTTATCACCACTGCGATTACGGTGGCTGCAGAGGACGAATCTGAGTACGGACAGCTCACGGCTACCGTCGGCTTGCCGCAGCCGGAGCAGGGCGGGGATCGCCCGGAGCCGATGCGACCGCTCCCAGGCGCGGGGCGGCAGTCGTCGCGACAGAGCCGTCGCACGCGGCGCCCCGAGTGAGGCGCGGAGGCCGTGAGGTCGGTCGGAGCGCCCTGCATGGCGCCGAGCATCAGCGGAGTCGGGAGCAGAGCTCAGCGCGAACTCTGAGCCGACTGCGGACCGACCGGAGCTGGAGCCCTGAGCCAGCGCGAGCCCGACACGGCGGAGATCTCAGCCCGGTGCACGTTGCGCGCCGCTGGAGCCCCGAACACTTCTCCGTTGTGATAGTCACCTCCGACGTCTGCGAGACGGCGGACAGCGGTGTGGGACGGCCGACAACGGCGTGGGACGACGGACCGCGGTGTGGGACGGCGGACCGCGGTGTGGGACGGCCGGCAGCGGCGTGGGACGGCGGGCAGCGGCGTGGGATGGCCGACGGCGGCGTGGGACGGCTGACAGCGGTGTGGGACGGCGGACCGCGGTGTGGGATGACCGACAGCGGCGTGGGACGGCGGACCGCGGTGTGGGACGACCGACAGCGGTGTGGGACGACCGACAGCGGTGTGGGACGACCGACAGCGGCGGGGGACAACCGACAGCGGCGTGGGACGGCGGACCGCGGTGTGGGATGGCCGACAGCGGCGTGGGACGACCGACAGCGGTGTGGGACGGCGGACCGCGGTGTGGGACGGCCGGCAGCGGCGTGGGATGGTCGACAGCGGCGTGGGACGGCGGACAGCGGTGTGGGACGGCGGACCGCGGTGTGGGATGACCGACAGCGGCGTGGGACGGCTGACAGCGGTGTGGGACGACCAACAGCGGTGTGGGGCGACCGACAGCGGTGTGGGACGGCGGACCGCGGTGTGGGACGACCGACAGCGGTGTGGGACGACCGACAGCGGCGTGGGACGGCGGACCGCGGTGTGGGACGACCAACAGCGGCGTGGGACGGCGGACCGCGGTGTGGGACGACCGACAGCGGCGTGGGACGGCGGACCGCGGCGCAGGGCGGCCGACCGGGCGGGTTGCCCGGCTCCGATCGTCCCAGACCCCCGGACCGCCCCGATCGGCCGTCGTGCCGTCCGGAGCCGCGGCCGCAGCCGCCGCCGGGGGCCACACACCGCATTTTGCCGGGAACGGAGAACAGCCGAAGACAGCTCCCAGAAACCGTGGCAAGCAATAGCAATGACATTGGAAACAAACAACGTCGCTGGAGACGCCGGGAGTCACGCCGGCTGGGGCACCGGCTGGCGGGGACGGGCGACGGTATGAGGACGGCATGCACCGTCCCCGGAAGACGGAATGTGCCGACCTCGGAGGACAATGTGCGCCGCTCCTCAGTCATTCCTCCGACGACCCTGACGACGGCCGGAAACCACGGCAGGACCGGATGCGGCTGATCCCGACACCCCCAATCGATCGGTCCGACGCTCCGAACCCCGCACATACCGACAGCGCCGTGAAGCGGGGGCTAACACCGGAGCCGCTGACGCGACAGCTGATCCATCACCGCACCAAGCAACAGTGACGTCAGCGATACCCCCTCCGCCACAAACCACGGCGTGCCGTCATGATCTCTCGCTCGTCTTCCGCACGAGGGCGGAGAATGCGGCCTGACAGGCGCGACAGCGGCCGCGCCACCTTTCATTGAAGTCGTCTTAATTTCATCATCATCTTCCGCCGAAGATCTCCGTCCTGGCTGCTTTGGGACGTCGGCTTTTCTCAGTATTCTCCATTCGTTCGCCCCGGCGCCCGTTGTGTCGCAGGGGAAGGAAAAGGACCGAGGGGGGCGCGGGTAAAGGCGAGATGACCTGCAGGCACGCCGGCCCCGCGTCGCCTGACCCCAAACCGCCGGAGACCAGTGAGGCCTCGTGCGCGCCCCGTGCCACAGCGGACACCCAGTGCCTGTGCGGCCGACGGCGGCCAGTGAGGCCTCGTGCGCGCCCCGTGCCACAGCGGACACCCGGTGCCTGTGCGGCCGACGGCGGCCAGTGAGGCCTCGTGCGCGCTCCGTGCCACAGCGGACACCCGGTGCCTGTGCGGCCGACGGCGGCCAGTGAGGCCTCGTGCGCGCTCCGTGCAGCAGCGGACACCCGGTGCCTGTGCGGCCGACGGCGGCCAGTCAGGTCAGGTCAGGTCACCGGAGCCGCGTGACTTGGATGAAGGGTCGCCTTCCGGCATCACGTCACGCCGGCGGCATCCGTCACGTCACCCTCGGGCAGACCGCAATATCTCGGCATCAGCCGGCTCGACTCTGCCGTCCGATGGCCGGTCCACCTCACCGCTGACGTCACGCCAGATTAGCGCGATAAATTATCGGGCCGGATTCCACACGACCGCCCGGCGCAATAGGGGTTCTCCTAATCACCTGAGGACGGCAGCCCAGCGCACAGGCTGGCAGCGCACTCCGCCAGAGAGACAGGCCAGCCGCCGCTCAACGGCAAGCGTGCAGAACGGACACCCCACGGAGCCTCGAAGCTGGTTTTTACCTCCTTTTTCGCAAAAAAACAAAGTTCACCAGCACAGCAAAAATCCTTGACATTTCGCGCCGCCAGAAGTCACGATAGGGATCATCCCTGCGGGCTTAAGGGCGGCCGAGGCGCCGTTATCGCCGGCTAATCAAGTGGTGCGGTGCCGGGGCTGTGCGTCCACCGCGCCCCACCGCGGGCAGGGTCAGGTCCGGCAGCGCCGCGCCGCCGGGCCTGGCCCCGACCTCTCCGCCGGGCCTGCTCCAGGTCTCTCCGCCGGGCCTGCTCCGGGTCTCTCCGCCGGGCCTGACCCCGACGTCTCCGCCGGGCCTGACCCCGACCTCTCCGCCGGGCCTGCCCCCACATCTCCGCCTGACATGACCCCGACCTTTCTGCCGGGCCTGCCCCAAACCTCTCCGCCGGGCTTGATGGCGACCCCTTCGCCGGGCCTGACCCCGACCTCTCCGTCGGGCCTGACCCCGACCTCTCGGCCGGGCCTCTGTGACCGCGTCCCGCCGGGGGTGGAGGGGCCCCTCCGCGGGTCAGCACGCGCCCCGCCACCGTGCTGTGTCCAGCCCCGAGAGATGGCGGGAGAGGTCATAGTGTCACGGGGGCTTTTCACAAGCTGCTATCACTACCCTGAAATAAGTTTACCTTTAATGCGAAATAATTATCTCGCTGTTTAGCTCACGACTACCAATATCACTCCCAAGGGACTAACAGAGGAAAAAGAAAACGAAGTTATGTTTTCCCGGAGTAACGTCTCAAAACCTATTATCTCAGCCTGCATGGCATGTCCCAATAAAAACAGCGCCATATCTATGATCACCTCCCATGTAATCGTCTCTTCCTCCACATTTTGTCAGTGCTGTCGATGACCCATGATCACCCTCCTATTTCTTTTCTTAACACCGCTCCTTCTTTCTTACCTCTCTCTCCACGGGCACACATATAAACAACGTCCAGCCTCCACCCCCCCCCCCCCCCCGAATGGCATCTATAGAGCCCAGGGCAATCAGCATCTCTGTCGGGCTCGGACCCCGGTCATATTCGGACCCGACACATCAGCCCACATGAGCCCTTCCTACACATCCGCCCCGGAGGCCCAGACCCCGCCTCGACAGCGCCAGCCGGCCATCCGCAGTCCCGCAGCCAACCGAGCACATTCGCCCGATGAGAATTGGCGGCGGCCGGGCGGAAACGGGCCAAATGCGTCCGCCGGCGCCATTAATCTCACAATCCCCGCCGTGCAGCTAGGCGCGCGCTTTTGTTGGCGGGTGCGGTGTGTTCTAATGCAATCGCGATCCTCGCAGGGGAGCATTGTTTACAGAGGAAACAGTCACGGCACGGCGGACCGCTGACCCGCCGTCACGAGGGCTGATGCTGGAGCACGGTATCAGTCTACAGGCCCTTACACGGAGGTCACGAACTTCGTTCCGTTGACAAAAGGGGCACGAGTCTTGACCGAGATCTGTACTTAGAGCCGGCGACCAGTAACAGGCCATTGTCTGACCTGCGCATGTAAACAAATGTTCATGCGGGGTGCCGGTAAAGAGCGCCAACATCAATCATTCTTATCTGACGATGTGCGCAGGTTCTGCCGTCCTAACCGTCTGCTTCCTACGTCAGTCGCTTGACCGAGCCGCTAAAAGACGCCGCGGGCAAGATTCGAACCTGGAGCCCCTGGTCGCGAGGCCGGCGTCCGGACAGCGCCCCTGACCGGCACCACAATACGAAACTAATGGCCGTTCTCCGCCGCCCGGCTGCCCCTGCCCCATCACGTCCATGTCGTCAGCTCGCCACGGGTCACGGGTCACGGGTCACAGGTCACGTGTCAGGGGTCGCCGGTCACAGGTCACCGCACACCAGCCGGGGTCACCGGTACGGCGCGTTACATGGTCACGTAGCGACGTGACGCTCCTGATCGAACCGCTGCCGAACGCCACACGTCACCGGTCGAGGCACAGATAGTGTGATATTGTGAACGACCGATGCCTGAAACCATTATTCGTTTTCCCTCGGTTGCAGGGCTTGAGAGTTGCAGTGATGATGGGTGCTTGGTACCATTTTAATCGCTTATTAGAGGCGGACATCGCATTGTCGTTGACTTTGTCACGTTCCATCGACGTGTTTGGCGTAAGGTCCCGAGAGCTTGCATAACAGTGCAACACTGGCACAAACCACGTAAATCGGGCTACTGCGAAGCGCAATTATAGGAATGCATGTGGTGCGTTCATTTTTAGAAATCTCAACCCGCTTATGACGCATCATTGCACCTGTCGCGCTGATAAGGTCGTCTTTTGATTCTGCACGCATAGTCGCACCGGCTAGCACACAACATCTGCAAAATAAGAGGTTGTACGGTAGATAATTAGGGACGTGTGACTAATAGATGGATGCATGTCATCGCAGACTCAAACACGTCTAATCCAGTCAGATTCCCTACACAAAATGAATGACGTGGGCAGGAGTGTAACCGAGGGGATACCGGGATCCCAGGACCGCTCCCCCGAAGTCTCAAGATCAGCATATAATTCTTTAAACTGTTGATTTGGATATAAGCACATCTTTGAAACAGCAGGGAAAACTTGCATTTACGCCCTGAATACCAGGCAAAATTCGCCAATACTGTGCAAAGGCTGGCATTTTCTTTAACGCCAGCAGATGCGAATAAATCTTATTCCACAAATACCTACGTTAAGCAAGTTGGCTCAAATACAGCTGCATCCGCACGATGGTGAGAGTAACTCTACACACACAGTGGTGGCTTCCAAACATTTCAAGCATCAGCACCTCTTGACGTTAACGATTGCTTATGCCTCGATCGGGTTGCCTTTTACCTGAGATAATTCGTCTTAACAACTGCACTTGACCTCTGTGGGAACATAACATTATTGGTCGTACAAAACACTATGCAGGTGTGAGCAAACACATCTCCTGTCAGGGTGCCTAGGAGACGACCAGGTGGCAGGAATGTACCAGGCGTCAGGAGGTATCAGGAGGCCCCGTCCCACAACAGGCCCTGACTGGGCGCCTGGATGTGGGCCGTCCGCTGGCTGCTGGTCGGCTGCTGGTTACGGGATTACCGCATGTACCAGCACAATCCTTAACGATATGCAACACCTCCAACGGCAAATAAGCAACCGGTTTAACATGTCTCTCCCGGTTGTACGGCGTCACTCAGAAAGCTTAACCATCATCCGCGCAGGGCGAGTCGTAATCAGGACCCAATCAGCGGCGGGAAGCTCCACCCTTCAGCCAGACTGGGTTACGGCCATTATGACTTGACTCTGTCCCTGACCGCCGCCGACAATTTCCTGTCTGTTCAGCAGGGGCTAATGCGGCTCTGGCCAGTCGCACCACTGCGCTGGGACGAGCGTTGATTCGACACAATGAGGCCCGTCTGACCTGCATGAAAGCCTTCTGAAGGGCACGCCTGATCCGTGACCCCATAACTATACGAGGAACCCGTTAGGCGAGCAGGCGAGGCACTGTAACGGATCAAATTCAATCCGCCGGCTTCACCAGCCCGTCCTATAACAGGGCTTTTCCGATTATCACGGTCTTGTGATGCCAGGGCGCAACACATGCCCGGTTAGAAAATCATCACACCAGCCTGAAAAAAATCGAACTTCAAAAGCATGGTTTGACGTTGCAGCCGTTGTTCATGCCGTTTCGCCAAATTAGCTCGCCTGACGATTTTTAACACGCTGAATTGTAAGGTTTGTGCACAAAACTCGTACCGCTGAGCCACAGCCCGATGCCAGGACACCTATGCAGGAATGGAGGGGGGGGGGGGGGGGGGCTGAGAACCCTCAACATTTGTGGTGAAGGGTCCTATGGCGCATTTGAGGCCCGCGGCGCACAACCACAAGCACAACGCTCATAAAGAGGCTACATGTGGAAATCACCGACCGGCGTCTCTAAAATCTAAACCTAACTGGTCGAAATCAGAGGAGACGCCAGATTTTGGGAAGGGCTAGGCCGCATCCCAAACGTGCTACATCCTCTCCGTCACCCCCATTCTCCACCCGCGCTCGCCTTTACAGTCCTAGCGCCGACTAACGCGGGCAAGGCAAATTTCCCACCTGAAGATCAGAACTCCCTGCAGCTAGGCACATCGATCAGGTCCACAAGAGCAAGACAGTGACGAACGCCGACGGAGACAGCACCGCCACAGCGCAGTCAGAAGCAAAGCTTGTTGCCACGCGAGAGAGGACGGCCCTCGGGCCGACACGTGCATACGAGACGGATGGCCGGCGAGCGGCGCAGACGGCGGGCTGACACTGGCACATTCTGCACGGCCGGCGTCCACGGCCGGCGCTGACCACGGCCGGCCGGCTGGCCAGCGGCCTGCCTGCCCGATGCCCACCAGCCGCCAGGCCGCGGTCGGACGGCTGGTGGCGTCAGAGGGCCCCGACAAGCGGAAGCAGGACCCCGGGGGAGATGCCATCACGGCGCAGAATTTGCTGACTTCAGTTCGATGACGATGCGCAGTACAATTAAGAGCGAAACCTGTCCATGCAACTCGGCCTTCTTTCTGCGGTTAGGATGAAGAGGCCTCGGACGGGGCTCTGGCGGGGCTCCTTAGGAGCCCCGAGGTCTAGCAGCGGTGGGTTTTCCGGCGCGCTGACCAATCAGCGGCCGGCATCGGAGACGGCCGTGCGACGCAGGCCCCGGCGGCGGGCGCGGCGGCCGCGCGGTACCTCCGCCGCCCCCGCCGCTGCAGAGGAAAGGCACGGCGCTCTTCCGGCGCGACCAGCCCCAGCCATCGCTGCCGCAGATGACGACAGGGATGACGCTCGCTGAGAGGTGTGGCGGGATGGCTTTAAGATGCCATGCGCGGAATCGGTGGGGGATGAAATGATGGCCACCGTGCATACCGTGTGTGGATAGATGCCGGTTTACACAAAACCAGCCGGTGCTGAATGCACTGCAGTTCGTGCGCTCCTAACGCGTATGCCGAGCGCTTTAAGGGGTGCGGTGGGGGTGAGGGCAGATCTTTTCACACATTTTTATTTTGTTTTAACGTAGGCCTATGGCAACATTACAAACAGAAATGTTCATAAAAAATCCCATATCACTGCTGGGCGCCACTCATTTTTTGGTAAGTGACGACCACAGCTGCCAAGCAGACTGCCAGTTTCCTATACCATGGTACAGCACGGCGTGCGTTACCTTCAGCTCAATCTCTTCACCTCCTCAGCAATCCTTCGCGCTGGCACTGGCAAGCCGCAACAAAAGACAGCACCGCGGGATTACCCCCTGCGGCAGCCACCCGAGCACGGACATCGGAGCGACAGACAGCTCATGCCTCGATTACGTGCCGCGCCGTCGCTGGGATTACGTCCCGGGCGTGGGGGGGGGGGGGGGGGGGCAGCCGCCCCCTGCGGCCGGCCGGACCGGACCTGTACCGCCGGCAGCGGGCGGCGGCGGCGGCCGTCCGACAGCCGACGAAGGGCCGCCGGCGGGTCACGCGCAGTCCGTGACCGGCCGTAATGGCGCACCATTCACGCTCCCGAGGCGCGGACGGAAGCGGGCACGGCTACCCCGCCGCGGCGGCGCTCGGCGCTCGCAAGCCGGCGCCCCCAGGTCACGTGACCGGCTGCTGCACGAACGCGATCTACTCGGCGCGACCCGCTCGGGGCGACCCCCTCAGCACGACCAGCAGCCGTGTGAGCGTTGATCTCGCAGTTGAAGATCAGGAACGAATTGCTACCCCCATCGCCGACGAGGCGATCATTTGGGACCAGGAGCGGAACGCGCATCGAGATGATGCAATCCCAAACCTTCAAATGCTTGTTCTGGCAAAAATTGTACCCGACACAAGCCGCGCCCCATATACTAAATACAACGCTTCCAGTTCCCTGTTCCGCGGCGGTTTTTCGAACTAAAATAGCATGTGCATGATATGACTTTTGCACCACCATTACGACAAAATGCAAAATTCGACCCTGATGCCTGCCCGTCTTCCCTCCCCTTCGCCCCCTCCCCCCCCCCCCCTCCCCCCCAATCACAGCGTTCTACTCTCACGCGATCAGTCTCGAGTGCTACGATTGCAGTATCTGCTGCTGCCTTCACACCGAGCCGTTGTTCAACACCGGGGGCACTATAAAGATAAGCCGGTCGGTGAGAGACGCCGTTGTCTGCTACGGACAGAGCGTACGGCTGTCGGGCGCACCGAGTACGCCGCGCGTCACGTGCCCACCAGCCAGTGGTGCCCTCGCCGTCGAGTGTAGGTCGGCGTTCGGGCGTCGCGGTTCGGCCGGCGGCGGGAGCGTCGCACAACCCGGCACGGCGCCGACCGGTCACCGGTGAGGCGAACCGTGCTCGGCGCCGACCTGTCACCGGCGAAGCGAGCCGTGCTCGCCGCCGACCCGTCACCGGCGAGACGAGCCGTGCTCGGCGCCGACCTGTCACCGGCGGAGCGAGCCGTGCCCGGCGCCGACCCGTCACCGGCGAGACGAGCCGTGCTCGGCGCCGACCTGTCACCGGCGAAGCGAGCCGTGCTCGGCGCCGACCCGTCACCGGCGAGACGAGCCGTGCTCGGCGCCGACCTGTCACCGGCGGAGCGAGCCGTGCCCGGCGCCGACCCGTCACCGGCGAGACGAGCCGTGCTCGGCGCCGACCTGTCACCGGCGAAGCGAGCCGTGCTCGGCGCCGACCCGTCACCGGTGAGGCGAGCCATGCTCGGCGCCGAACCGGCCGACCCGTCACAGGCGAGGCGAGCCGTGCTTGGCGCCGCCCTGTCACCGGCGAGGCGCGCCGTGCTCGGCGCCGACCCGTCACCGGCGAAGCGAGCCGTGCTCGGCGCCGACCTGCCACCGGTGAGGCGAGCCGTGCTCGGCGCCGACCCGTCACTGGCGAGGCGAGCCGTGCTCGACGCCGCTCCAGTCGGCTACCATCGTCCACCGGCCGGCTATCGGACGCGGTCGCCAGGCCGGGGTCGCGCGTCGACAGACGCTACACGGAGGAGGACGATGTCAGAGTTCACCCGGCCGGAGGCGCACAAGGGAGGTGCCGCGCCCTTCCGGCTCGGAACCGCTCCTTCCGGCTCCCGACGGCCGAGCGCCGACGATTGGATGTCGAACAGCGCGCGGCCGACCCGAGCCACACGCCGCCGCCGAGGCGGGCCAGCAACACGATCGGAGCACCATTCAAATTAATGAGGCGACATGCGGCCGGTGCGAACAATCGGCGCAGGACACTTCGGATGGCGAGAAACGTCTCAGGAAAGGCTAGCGGCTAGAAAAGGAAGGAAAGGCTAGCAGCTAGAAAAGGAAGGAAAGGCTAGCAGCTAGGGAAGGAAGGGAAGGCTAGCAGCTAGGGAAGGAAGGAAAGGCTAGTAGCTAGAAAAGGAAGGAAAGCCTAGCAGCTAGGGAAGGAAGGGAAGGCTAGCAGCTAGCAGCCGTCGCCGGGAAATCGTCCCGACAGAGAAGACTGCCCATGATGAGCTGATAGCCTTCCCCGGGAAGTTTGCCACTGATCAGGGATTACGCCAGCCCGTGCAGCCGGGAGGCAGCCCACTAACCGCTCTGCGCAGCTTTCAGTTGTCAAAAGTTGACCGCCCTCTCCTGGCCGAATGTCACCATCGACAGTGTGACCCCGATACCGAGCGACCCACTGGCGACGGGAACGGTGTGGATGCAGTGCCGCCGAGCGACTGAGCTGCTGAGGACGGGAGTGTCGGTCCGTCGCCGAGAGCCCCCGCCTCCCGGGCCGCGTCAGGACAGAGCTCTGGATCTGGATCTGGATCGCCAGCTCTGGATCCGGTCCGCCCAGAGGGCGCTGAAGGAGACCCCGGCTGACGGGCACACGGGACTCTGAGCTTCTGTGCGGGCCAGTCGCTCTCGACACGGGACGGGCTGCGAATGTTGCACACTGCGCACACTAGCGCCACCTTTTCCATACAGAATACACTGATAGCCGTCGAAATGCACGCACACTGCACCGCAGAAGAAATATCGGTGTTGCCCTCACCCGAAATACCAGTTTTTATCCCCACGACTGCAGCATTTAGTTTTATCGCAGCGTCGTATTCGACAGCACAGTTCAATAGCAGATTACAAACCACCTGCGCCTGGATATATCCTGACCTAAATTTACGGAAAAAGCAATGCTACACGACAGTATGTGTGAACGATTGGAATCATTCTGGCCAGTGCACGCAACGAATAAGGGGTGCATAGGCCTTGCCATGTTAAACGCGGCATCCACACGTGGAAAAACTAACAGGCACCGAATATGGCTGCTCTTCAAGCAGAAATGACCTCACAAAGGCATCTTTATTTAGTACGTTATGAATACTATGTGACAAACATCCACCACTCAAACAAAAACAAAAACAAAACATTAACCGTCAGCGTTGGCCATGCTTTAAGGGTTCAAAGGGGGTTAAGAGATTGTACCCCTGTTCGCTGGAGTGTTGGTTGCAGGGGTCGTTGGAATGGAACATTTAGGCGATCATTAAACGATGATTAAATGAGCTTCATTTTGACAGAAACTTCATCCACAAAAATTTTAAATAAATTAAAGTTGCCACTTAACTTCATGAGCGCATGAAATGTTGATTGTACTTATCAGCGCAGATATTGACCTCGCAACAGACAAGATTCCACCAGCTGGTAAATATTCCAGTCACATTAGTTCCCTCCCGATCCAAACGTCCAGCGCATCCAGCTATCCGGATCATGCAATATCATTTTGTCTAACAGAAGGTCGCCACGCCGCCGGCATCTACTGTGCTCGGAGGTCGCCGTTTGCAGGCGACGTGTGCCTTGTGTCCGTGTCTGGCTTCCACTGAGCGTTCCCCAGCCGTGGCATCGCCCAGCCTGACTGCAGCAGCTCGGCGCCTCCCACGACCACCGTCAGCCAACCTCTGGAACACGACAGCAGCGCGCCGCACGCAAAACGCCGAAGCAGCGCCTTCCGCCCGGCGGCCGACGGCAGCGCCACCCCGCGTACTCACCGCGAACTTGCGTTTGTCGGATTCGACGACAGACTGCGAGCGGCCGCGGATCCTGTCGATGACGCTGCGCACGGCAGACTTGGAGGACTCGGAGCCGGAGCGGGCGCGGTAGCGCGCCGAGGGCGGCTCCAGCGCGTCGGCCGCCTGCGGCGACGTCGGCAGGGACACGGGCGGGCCCTTTCCGCCAGCCGGGCTCCCCACTATGGAGTGCTGCCGGCGAGAAGGACGAGCGTTAGCGCGCTGGGGTCACGGCGGAGCGGCGTCGGCGTGCAGTCGGATCCTAAAAATCGCCAGGATGAGAGCGGGGGTATTTTGGGTGCAACGCTGGTTCCGCTGACTACGCTCCTGTTTCCGTTCGTCGCGTTTTGTATTCAACCTCTTGGGACCCGACCGGTACAGAATGGGAAGGGCCAGACCACGTCAATAAGCAACGTTTTCCAGCACTAGTGGGGTACACTCCTCACCTTAAAATTCACGGGAAGCATCATCTTCTAAAACCTAGGTTGCCCTCATCCTCTCCCCGCCCCACCAGCAAATGGTTAAATGCCACGTAGGGGAAGGAGGAGAGAGCAGCACAGCATCCTTGCATCACCCAGCACAAGTCTGAGTGAGAGTTAACGCACGAGACCGGCTTCTGAAAAGCTTTATCATCAGAAGCGCATCCTCGCCTGTCCAGACTCCCCTCCTGCGCAGTCATATGCCTATGGCTATAGACATGACACCACAAACTTCTGAACACTGCACTGGGCATCAGTAGCGAATAACGCACTCTGAATACATTGCGTCCAGGGTATTAACTCCGCTGTGGTGCAACAAACAGCGCCGCTGTTTGGCTTCACCCGACTGGCAAAAGCCGTTGCATCACTCCTCGTGCGCCAGCAAAATCTGGCGCGTCGCTTATGGCGCGCCAGAACGCGGTTTCTTCCCCGGCGGCAGTTTATCGCGCAACATCAGAATCGATACATCAGAATCGCCGACGAGCCTGACATCATCGCCAGCATGGCACACGGAATATACCGGCTCAAAGGAGGATTATATCACATACACAGCGACTGATGCGTGGAAAGATCACCACGTGCCGCGCTCACCGGCGGATGAGGAAGAGACACTATTCAGGAAGCGATACAAGCGGCCCCTTCGTGCAGCTTCGCTCGTGGCTGGGCTCCGCAACGCTCTCCTGTGTTCGGTGCTGCAGAAGACCTCAGTTGCTGCCACTAGCGCATCAGCAATTTGCGGATGAGGATGGATGCAAAGCAGGAACGTAAAGCAGAAAATCGCATGCGTGGAACGCATACCTGCGCCAAAACAATGGCGTAAACACATACCGTAGGCGTGTGTGTGCTAGGAAGTCTCATGACGTCATAGCCTGACATCATTGCCATTAACTGATATTTCCGACAGGTTTTCCTTCTTCCAGGCGGCATAATCATGGTTGATAACATCAATGCAAATGTGTTGCTCAATGAATGCGTGAGGCGTCTACCCCGATAACCATATACGCGTTGCAGGTGCATCTGTATTTGCGTGCCTGCAAGGGTATACCACAATGTATGCGTACAGTCTGGCTTTATATATATATATATATATATATATATATATATATATATATATATATATATATATATATATATATATATTATGTAAGCTGAGCGCATTCCAGAAGTGGTCATTTCAGCCTTGCTTCCATCCACCTTCGCCAACCGTCAACGAGGGGCAACTCTTCTGAAATCTCACCGGCAAAAGCATTGCAAAGCAACTAACGAGTGACGCAACTTCAGTGGAAACTCTGAATCATCGCCATCGCAAACCAACGCTTACGTACGGCGTTCCCAGCTTCAGTGCACGATTCTCACCTTGGGACGCCTTCATTAAATAGGGCTGCGAAAAGCCGCGGATCACACCAATGCAGCATCATTCCGCCCGGTCCAGGCCCGTCGCATCCTCTCGACACATCCCACGTAAGCATCGCAGGGGAATACCGGAGCGGGACGGGCTCGACGGGGCCAGGCGGCCCACCAACTGGCCGCCCCGCAGGCTCACAGCCTCAGTCTCCTGGAGATACCACCTGAGAGCGCCGAGGCCCCAGGAGTCAGGAGAGACCGCAGGCGAGGGACGGGCTCGACGGGGCCAGGCGGCCCACCAACTGGCCGCCCCGCAGGCTCACAGCCTCAGTCCCCTGGAGATACCACCTGAGAGCGCCGAGGCCCCAGGAGTCAGGAGAGACCGCAGGCGACGTCCGACGGCGACGACCAGCAAGGCCCAGGCCGCTGCCAGCCGCCTGCCCATCCGGACACCTGCACCTGCCACCCCGCCACTACGACAGCAGGCCAGCCGGGTTCAGGTCGCCGCCAGCCGCCTGCCGCCCCGACGGCAGACCAGCCGCGGCGCCGCGAGCGCCCCCCCCCCCCCCCCCAGCCCGCTGCCCGATCTATAATGCATGGCTCCGTTTGGGGAGCCGAGATTGAAGACAGCTTAGTGCAGAGTCGTGCCCCTGCTGCCGGTCGCAAGGCCACCGCGATTCACGCTGCATTGTAACGAACCTTACGTCAGCGTACTGCACAGGGGCACTGTGCTGCACCTCATTTGTTGGGTAGAGTGCATCCCATCCCTCGTTATAGTGGTGATCAAATCAAGAACATTCGCGGAAAACTTCCTTTTGGCTCACGACACATGTACGACATCTCCTAGATTGCACTTTTTCGTAAATTACCATTGCGTATTTTCAATCCACTTGTTTTTGCATGCCTCTCTCGATCTCTTACTTGTCGATATTTATTTACAAGCTTTTTCAGGCATGTACAAATTGTCTGCGTATGGGGACACATGCCTTTGACGACTCTTGAAGACGCCCCTGCATCACTCACCAGCGGCGAGCGTAACAAGCTGACGCACATCACAAAGCAGCGCTTTGGACCGGGGAGCCGGAGAATGCGGGGGGGGGGGGGGGGGGCAACGCGACCTGGATAAATCGATCCATCCGGAGACATCGCCCCGGCAAACCGGAGTGGTACGGCGGTGCCCAGCTCATGCAAGTCATGCCCACGTCAGCCTGAACTTTGCGTGTCGCTAGGCGGAGGCGGCTGGAAGCCGGCCATACGTCACTTCTCAGATTTCGCTTCAATTTACATTCCGAATCCTGGCGACGTACGCTGATTGGAGGGTGATTTCAGCGAACAGGAACTGCATCCCGCGACCGGGGGAAGGGGGGATCGGGGGGGGGGGGGGGTCGACGAGAACAGTCGGCGGACGCCCAGCCGCCGGAGCCAAGAGGGGTTACTGAACAAGTTAAGGTTAGGTTGAGTTAAGCTAGGTTAAGCAAATGTTCAGGCGTCTTCACACACGTGCAACGTTTTGATCAACTTACAGCAAGGGACACAACAGATGTGAAGCCAGCCATGCCACCCCGACCAGCGCCTGGAGTCTCAACCCCCTAGCAGTGACGCCTCGCGCGCCGGCATCGCCCGACCGCCTGCCTCCGTCCAAATTCATGGCTGCAGCGTGGCAGCAGGCCGTGAAGCTAGCACGCGCCGACCCAAGGGCGTGCAGCGTGACCGATCATTGGGGAGGTGGAACATGTTTCACGTTCGCTCTTTTCATGCAGCGTCCTCGGCGTGGCGCTTGAAGGGACATTACCCGCCCCGTTCCCCCCGCGCCCCCCCCCCCCCTCCCCCTCCCACACACACAGCCGCTCCTGGCAGGACGCCTGGCCGCAGGCTCTCGACACGGGTCGGGGCCCCGGGCGCCGTCCGGCGGGCATAAGCGCCGAACGTGACCACGCGGTCAGCGGGCGGCGCGGCTGACCCGTAAATGCCGAGGCGGGCCAGCAGCACGGCCAGGAAACGCCGCTACTATCACGGCGCTGCGCTTCCGCGCCCCTCGGGGCAGAGCGGCGGAGGGGCAGAGGGGCAGGGGAGCAGCGGAAGGGCAGAGCGGCGGAGGGGCAGAGGGGCGGAGGAGCAGAGTGGCGGAGGGGCAGAGCGGCGGGGGAGCAGCGGAAGGGCAGAGCGGCGGAGGAGCAGAGCGGCGGAGGGGCAGAGTGGCGGAGGAGCAGTGGAGGAGCAGAGCGGTGGAGGGGCAGAGCGGCGGGGGAGCAGAGCGGCGGAGGGGCAGAGCGGCGGAGGGGCGGAACGCACAACGTCACGTGCTCTGCATTTGTGTTCCACACACGGCTGCGGACGGGACGATAACGATGCTGACCGCCGCAACTCCAGCCTCCTGAATGGTTAGTGCGACCGATGCGTCACATCACGCATCGTCAAAACACGAATCCCAACCGGCGCCCGAGTCTAGCCCAAACCATTGCCCTAGCCCAAACCATTGCGCTTGCCCAAACCATTGCCCTAGCCCAAACCATTGGGGGCGCATTAAGATCTAGGTCCGTTCTCGCCATATCAGGCATCATAAAGGCTTTCCACATTGGAAACACTGGGAGGGCCCCAGCCCCCACCCTCATGCACGAAAGGTTCGCCCGATATCTGGATGCAACAACATGCAACTTAATACGCATGTTGCATACCAGTCAGACACGTGAGCCTGTAGCGCCAGCTCGCAGCCAGAGCACGCATTTTTACTCCCAGGTACGCAGCAGGGCTGCACAAAGCTACAGCGCTCACCGCTGAGTCATGCGGTCGCCAACCGAGGAAATTCAGAAGCAAACCACAGTCGGTGCAATCAGCAGCCTTGTGGAGTTAACAGACGCGGATCATTGCAGAGGTCATGATGAGCACGGGCGCCGAGCAGCAGAACTACTCCCTGCGCTTTACAAAAACACTGCCTTCTTTAGGCAATGTTTCCGCACCGGACAACAGGCATCCCAACCCCGGCACGCTAACTAACTGACATGGATAAAGCCGGCTGCCGAGAACGAGCGTGTCCCGAATGTGAACAAGGCGCGATGCGTGGCAGAATCTTTCTCGCTCTCTCTCTCCTTCCTTCTCTCTCCCGGGCGCGTCCAGACTCCCAAACACCACCGGCATGGGCCGGGCATCACCCAAGACACATCCCTGGCGCCGGCGCGTGGGGAGGCGCAGGGCGCGGGTGCGGCGCGTCCGAGCGTCACGGTCCCAGAGGCAGTGCAGCCCGAGGTGCCCCGTGCCCCACCGTGCACATGACCGCCAGCGCGCATGGAAGCCCGGTCACGTAGACGCAGCGTCTCAAGGTCACCGCCCGCTCCGCCGCGGATGGGCCGAGGCTCAGCTGTCGGAGAGAACTCAGAGAACCTAGCCCTGTGCACCGCGTCAGTGTATCGAAAGCCGCGCTCACAGTGGGTGAATGCGTCCTGCCCCACTGTCTCGGGGCAGGGCATCGCCGCATTGGGTTCTAGATCCGCCTCTGTCTGAGCCCACCCATCCGCCCACCCACCCTGCACTTGTTCCCAGGGCTGTTCCCACACGTGGGTGCGTCCCAAAACGTTGGTGAGTCTGCCCGATTATGAAACCCCGAACAAAACACGCCTTTGCAGTCATTGCGCCCTGCATAACCATCGTCGTCTCTAATGCTGGACCGTTGAAAACAGCGGGGCCACGACACCTCCTCCCGTTTTTTGCGCCTCTCTCCGCACCCCCGCCCCGTACGTCGGGCCGCCCTGCCGAGCGTGGCTTACCCGCTGGCTGAACTGGAACATGCCCGCCCCCCCGCCGTAGAGTCCCGAACAGCTCAGGATTGCGACTTGGGCGACCGTCGGGGCGCACAACACACCGCTCCGCTGACTGGGCGCCGGACGCCGGCTGGCAGATCGCAGCACTGGGGGCGTGCCGCGGCCCGGCGCGGCTCGCCGCCCGGCGCCGCCGTAGAGGTGGGCAAAGCGCCGCCCGGTACTTGGCGCCGGCGACGGCATGAGAAGGGATCCCCCTCCAGCAGGCCTGCGGTCCGACGCGAGCGGTGAAGTTTTACCGGACGTGTGATGATACAAACAGTAAGTACAAATGTAGCAGAGACTTTAACCTCGTGCTGATGATCACTACATTGTGACTTCTCGCAGTTCGGCTAGAGGTGGGCAACGTGAGTCGCCGGTACTGAGTACTGAGCGCCGGCGGGCGGCAGCCAGCGTTTCGTATCCGGCCGGTCGGTATGCAGCAGCTGCTCAGCCTCCGCCTGTCCAAAGGCCGACTGTGCTTCGCTACGATGCTGCGGTGACTCAAGCATCGCTCCGTCCATCCAGCCCAGCTCTCTCCAGCGCTGTGTCTGACCACGCTCTGACGTCCGCTGTTGTGAGCGCTGGCGAGCGAATCACCTGGCGCTGATTATTTCTGGGTTCGTCATCGTCCTAAAACACGCAAGCACCGCGGCAGAGGAAGGCAGACCCCGGCGGTCTCAGTAACGTGCTGCGACTCTCCGCAGAGCAGCCAAGGCATGCAACATGGCCATCGGTGACACACCAACAAGCCAGCAAAACGCTGGGGCAGACTGTCCGTCTCATCACCGCGACATTTTCGGTTCGACGCCCAATGCTTTACCGGCTGTGTTTCAGACTCCCTCCCACAATCGACCCACAGAGGTGGTAGCCTGCTCTGCGAATGACCACAGCAGGTCCACACGTGCCCAAAACAACAACCCAGCTCCGTCACACCCACGCCATCCGGTTCGCACACAGCCGAGCGCAATAAACTCCGCCGGCGCCGCGCGCCATCCGGTTTGCTCGACACGCCAGCTCGGCCTCGAGGGCCGCCCTCCTGCTGCCTGAACGGAGTAAAGCGTGCAAATCCCCTGTGCATCTCGGCCGGGCAGGCGGCTGTGACGCAACAGCGCCGCTGGGCCCGGCCCGGCGCTGCGCAGAACGAGCTGGCCGCCGACCGCCAGGCGGCGGGCAGCTCGACAGAGGGCGGGACGCCGCGCCCCGTCGGCGGGCGGCTCGGGGGAGCGGCCCACACACCGAACGAGATGCAATCCAGCGGCTGGAGTTCGGCACCCGGACGTGGCGCAGTACTCGTGTCACAAAAGACTTAGGTGCGGGGAGGAGCAGGAGCAGGCCGCCGCATGCGAGGCCGGCTGATGGTGTTGGATGGAGCGCGTGGCACGTGAATAGGCAGCGACGCCCGAGCCGACCACCAGCCGACCGATGCGACGCCACGGCTCCGGCCAGCCTCCGGGTCAGCCGTCCGGCAGGCCCCCGGGCTGGCGGCGGGCCAGCGTCGCCACCGCGCCTTCCGCGGCTCCCAGACTCTGACCGCCTCCTTCCAGCCGCCTAACTACACGGCTGGGCTTCGGCGCGCGGCGCGGCGCTCCGGTCCGACCGGCGGCCGGTCGGCCGGTCAACGACCCAACAGGCTGTTGTCTACGCCCGCCGGGCCCGGACGCCCGCGCCACTTCGTCCGGCCGCCCAGCTTGCGCAACAACGCCAGTTGTCGGACAACAAAGATCGGGCGCAATTAACGCGACGGCGTTTGCAGCGCTGTTGCCACGGCCCGGGCAGTGGAGCGGGAGCGAGTGGCAGCGGGTTCGGCGGGACACTAACATCGCTCTCCCTGTCATCGGGACATGCTTAGCTGCCGTACGAAAAGCTGCAATCGTGGTAAATTCCATTCGAGATATTCCAGTTCAGTGCACAAGTGCAGCCGTTGGACTCCCCGCGGCCAGGGCCGGTCTCCCACCTTTGCTGCCTCGCTCGTGCGACGATCAGACCTTCAACGCACCGTCGTCGGGCGGCCAGCACTCGGGAGGCTGCGACGCCGGCGCCGGCGGCCTCGGCCACGCGGCCGCGGGGGTGGCGACCGCTGTCACCGGTCGGCATCGTCCCCGACGGGGGGGGGGGGGGGACACGCCCGACAAGAAACCCAACAGTCTGGCGCGTTCGGCGGCCGTCACGTGACGCCTCGGATCGCCGGCAGACGTATCCATTATTCAGAGGAGTGTCCGT
This sequence comes from Pollicipes pollicipes, assembly GCF_011947565.3. Taxonomy (NCBI): domain Eukaryota; kingdom Metazoa; phylum Arthropoda; class Thecostraca; order Pollicipedomorpha; family Pollicipedidae; genus Pollicipes; species Pollicipes pollicipes. The sequence goes on along the minus strand of NW_023596461.1, from coordinate 32,360,843 downwards.
ATCTGGTCGGCGTGTACGTGTACCCGATAGTCCTCAGTCCTGAGAAGGCCGCCCGACACATGAACACGACACAACTCATTGGCTGGTCGACTCAGAATTCACTTACACGTTGTAAGCAGCTTATTTGCCACAATACGAGAGTCGCACAAGGAAACCGAGGAAATGCGTGTTGAGCCATGCCAGGATCCCGTCGCCTACAAACACAGTGGGGTTGGATGCAACTTCGCAATGCGTTATCAGTTTTCCTTACGCCAAGGTTTCGCACGTGGCGACATCGTCCCAGTGCCTTCATTGAGACTTCATTATCACTGGCACACTGTTTTACTTCGGGATTCGAGGGTCGTCACCATCCCCTTCACGGCACCAATCAGGGCATTTTCGTTTCTGTTGTTACATGCTCTGATAACACTTCCAGGAACGTCCGCCGATTCCAGACGCCTTCTCCATAACCCTCACTACTCAACAAAACTCCCGTACATCTCAATGTTATCCGCCATGGTCCTTTTATCCCCCTGCTGCCGGCCGGGTCGTCACCCTAGCCTGACCACGGCGTCAGGCTGGGGTGACAGGCCGCCCGCAGTCCTGACATCAGGCTGGGGTGACAGGCCGCCCGCAGCCCTGACGTCAGGCTGGGGGTGACAGGCCGCCCGCAGCCCTGACGTCAGGCTGGGGGTGACAGGCCGCCCGCAGTCCTGACGTCAGGCTGGGGGTGACAGGCCGCCCGCAGCCCTGACGTCAGGCTGGGGGTGACAGGCCGCCCGCAGTCCTGACGTCAGGCTGGGGGTGACAGGCCACCCGCAGTCCTGACGTCAGGCTGGGGGTGACAGGCCGCCCGCAGCCCTGACGTCAGGCTGGGGGTGACAGGCCACCCGCAGTCCTGACATCAGGCTGGGGGTGACAGGCCGCCCGCAGCCCTGACATCAGGCTGGGGGTGACAGGCCACCCGCAGTCCTGACGTCAGGCTGGGGGTGACAGGCCGCCCGCAGTCCTGACGTCAGGCTGGGGGTGACAGGCCGCTCGCAGTCCTGACGTCAGGCTGGGGGTGACAGGCCACCCGCAGTCCTGACGTCAGGCACGCTCAGACTCGCGTCACCGGACGGGCCGCGCAGCACACCTCGTCCGTACCAGCCATTGTACCGACCTGGCGCCGGCCCGCGAACGCAGCCGGACTGCGCTGTGCCATGTGTGTGCCCACGGCCCGCACCGGACCGCGCTGTGCCATGCGTGTGTGTCCACGGCCCGCGCCGGACCGCGCCGTGCCATGTGTGTATGTCCACGGCCCGCACCGGACCGCGCTGTGCCATGTGTGTATGTCCGCGGCCCGCACCGGACCGCGCTGTGCCATGTGTGTGTGTCCACGGCCCGCACCGGACCGCGCTGTGTCATGTGTGTGTGTCCACGGCCCGCACCGGACCACGCTGTGTCATGTGTGTGTGTCCACGGCCCGCACCGGACCGCGCTGTGCCATGTGTGTGTGCCCACGGCCCGCACCGGACCGCGCTGTGTCATGTGTGTGTGCCCACGGCCCGCACCGGACCGCGCTGTGCCATGTGTGTGTGCCCACGGCCCGCACCGGACCGCGCTGTGTCATGTGTGTGTGTCCACGGCCCGCACCGGACCGCGCTGTGCCATGTGTGTGTGCCCACGGCCCGCACCGGACCGCGCTGTGTCATGTGTGTATGTCCGCAGCCCGCACCGGACCGCGCTGTGCCATGTGTGTGTGCCCACGGCCCGCACCGGACCGCGCTGTGTCATGTGTGTGTGTCCACGGCCCGCACCGGACCGCGCTGTGCCATGTGTGTGTGCCCACGGCCCGCACCGGACCGCGCTGTGTCATGTGTGTGTGTCCACGGCTCGCGCCGGACTGCGCCGTGCCACGTGTGTACGCACGGCTCACGCCGCTATCGCTGAGGCCGAGCGGGCCGACGCCGGCAACCCAGAATCGGCACCGTGTTTGCGTTGGGCTATCACAGCGGCTATCGTGTCCGGCGGCCGACCGATCAGGCGCCCAGACTGGTGCGTAAAGGGTACACCAGGCAGATGGCCGACCGATCCGGCGCCTAGACTGATGCGTGAAGGGTACACCCGGCCGATGGCCGACCGATCCGGCACCCAGACTGGCGCGTGAAGGGTACACCCGGCCCACGGCGCGCGCGACCCGCCAGCAACCGGACGCGGCGCCGCGGGGAGCGATTCCGCGGGTTATGCAGTGGAGATACAAGCTTCCGTTACTTTACGTCGTGTGCGGTTTGGTTGAATTTGAGCACCGCAACAACCATGCAGACAAAAGCCAGACCAGTGAGCAAAAATGGGAACCCACCACACTTCCGTCATTGGACCAGAGTTTTTACCACGAACGCCAGCGGCCTAAAGAATGGCAAGATCGAAAACCGGCACAGAAGCCCTCACAGGCCTGACAGGCGAGACGCGATCTTGGCCCGGCTCAGCCCTGTAAGCCATGTCAGGCACGGTCTCAACACGGCTACAGCGCCAGCGTGGCGCTCTTAATCCCCAAATTAGCTCTTCACGACGTGCGGGCCAAAGACGACACTGTGGCCGATACGTTTACGAGCGGACCACTTCGCTGATGACCCGACGCCGATGGTACTCGCTGGCGGTGCAGTCCCGACCCCGGCGAGGACCACCCGCTGGCGGTGCACCCCAGATCCCAGCGGGACCACCCGCTGGCGGTGCACCCCAGATCCCGGCGGGGACCACCCGCTGGCGGTGCGCACCAGATCCCAGCGGGACCACCCGCTGGCGGTGCACTCCAGACCCCGGCGGGACCACCCGCTGGCGGTGCAGATCCCGGCGGGGACCACCCGCTGGCGGTGCAGTCCCGACCCGGCGAGACCCGCTGGCGGTGCGGTCACCTGTACCCCCACCCGGGGCTCCGGGATCAGTGAGCTAATGGCGCCGTGCCAGTTCAGGGAAAACCGCCACTGCGCATGACGCCTCGCTGCTGTGGCGTCAGCCGTCTGGCCGATGATATGAATCGCGCGTGGCAATTAATCTGCCGCAAGCCGGCCTGTCTGGCCGTTCAAAGCGGCCGGGGGGCCGGCCGACACTGCGGTGGGCGGCCGGTGGGAGCGCCGCGAGTCACGGAGCGTGGGGGGGGGGGGGGGGGCGCCTCGTGGCAGACTGCCGGTACACTGAGCTGTGTTCACAGAGTATGATGCGCGGTTCCCGCGAGGTCTCCGCCACACGGCGCCCCATTTACGCGAGGTGAGCGCGCGCCGATTCGACGGAGAAATGGATCAGTCGCGGACAGGCCTCCGCTGAATAGGAGGGCCGATGGTGACTGCTGGCATACAAGGACCCATTCATCCATAAAATGCCCCGCAACACGGGTGTGACACTTAGCCATTGTACTGCCTACTATCCAATCACTGTCATCCCCCTGCTCGCAATCTCCACTTTATTTTCGCACGTTACAGCCGGCAGGCCGGGGCACAACACGCACCAGCCAGCCGTCGGCGGGCACCGGAGTGGCCTTCGGTGTGGCACCAGGAGTAGACCTCATCGCGACCGACATCCCCGCTGCACCCACAAATCCCAGCATCCGTCTACGAGCAAGCGCTTTACGACCCTGTGACATGCGAAACACCCATCGGCCCCGAGTGGATTCAGACAGGCAGAACGGAGGCGCGCGTCGGGCCGAAGGAGAGGCCGGCACGGCGAACAGGAAGAAGCGCGGTAGCGTTGGAAACTCCGCTGGCAACGCACTCTATCGCGCTGTCTGACACCTCCCACCGAGCGACCCGAGTCCGACCGACGGAGGGACGAGCTCGAGCCCGAGGGACGGAGGGACGGCCCTAAGGCCAAGGGACGAGCCCAGGCGCAAGGGATGGGCCCAAACCCGATGGACAAAGGGACGAGCCCGAGCCCGAGGGACGAGCCCAAGCCCGAGGGACGGAGGGACGGGCCCGAGCCCAAGGGACGAACCCAAACCAGAGAGACAAAGGGATGAGCCCCAGCCCGAGGGCCGGAGGGACGAGCCCGAGCCCGAGGGACGAGCCCAAGCCCAAGCCCGAGGGACGGAGGGACGGAGGGACGAGCCCGAGCCCGAGGGACAGAGGGAAGGGCCTGAGTCCGAGGGAAGAGCCGCTATGTCAACGGCCGGGGTCACCAGCAAGCATTATGCGTCACTTTATTTGACATCTGATGGCGCCAGCTGACTTTTCCGCACATGTCTCGCAGTGTGTGGGAAAATGAGCCCGAGGCAAATCACAAATCTGCCTTCCAGTCAGCAAAAGCTAAGCGATTCAGAACTTCACGAGGGTTTCTATCGCTTCCCATGCCTTTTGCATCTACTTATGATGATTCCCCACAGGCCTCCATCATCCTGTCACAGAAAGCGAGTAGAGGTGGTTCAACCTTACAGCCGCCTCCTGGTATGCACCTCTCCGCCTATCCCAGACTTGCGCGTCGCGTGCTTCCCACCAGGGCCCCAGGCTCTTCAACCGCTCGGAGAAAGCTTGAAACAACATTTAGAGGACACAACACGAGACGGGAGCGCCTCCACTGACAACTCCCACAGACCGGTCCGGTATTTCCAGCGGCGCGCCGCCCGCCGCCACCTCACCTGCAGCGAGTTCTTCATAGACGAGATGATGTTGGGCCGGCGCATGGAGCGCGTGGCGTCCGACTTGGAGCGCGGCCGGAACGAGTCGAGGAACGTGGGCTTCTTGCTGGGCGAGTCGGCCGGCGCGGCCGGCGGCGGCGTCTGCGCGCCGGCCTTGGTCGACTGCGAGACGATGTCGTCCCCCGACTTCCGTCGCTGACGACTGCCTGCCGACGGGTCAGCTCGTGTCAGGTGGGGTCAGCTGAGGTTCGGCGGGTCAGCTCGTGTCAGGCGGGGTCACCTGGGGTCAGGCGGGTCAGCTGGGGTCAGGCGGGTCAGCTAGGATCAAGCAGGGCCAGCTGGGGTAAACTGGGAGCTGGGGTCAGGCGGGGTCAGCTGGGGCCGAATGAGGCCAGTCAGGGTCAACTGGGATCAGGCGAGGTCAGCTAGGGTCAGGCGGGGTCAGCTAGGGTCAAGTGGGGTTAGCTGGAATCATTCATGCGGGCTCAGGCTGGGGTAGATGGGGCTGGGCGGGCTGCGGCGGGAGGATGAAAACCCATGTCATATGGGCGAGGGGTCAGACAGGAACAGGTGGGCCATGTGAGTACAGGTGGAATCGGACGGCGTCAGGTGGATTCAAGCAGGGTCAGGCCTGATCTGGTGGGTTTATCTATTTGGGTTCATGTGGGGTCAGACAGGGTCAGGTGGGCGTGGGGTCAGACGCGGTCAGACTGGGTCAGGTGGGGTGAGGTGGCACACGAAGAGGTGGGTTCAGACGGGTCAGGTGGGGTCATATTGCTCCGAGGCTCCGTGTGGTACCGTCGGGCCGCTGAGGTGCCGGGGACGGTAACACGGCTGACCGGTACTGACGAACTCGGAGAACTGACCTCAACGGGCCAGGTGGGCGTCAGTGTAATCGCAAGGTGATGTATGAGAACCACAGGGGACACGCAAACGAAAGGAAGGTCAGATGAAGGGCACTGCCTGCCTGAGGTCAGGGGGATCAAACACGCACCACACCAGCGGGCCAACCAGCGCGGGACGTGAACGCACGTACCACGTCGGGCCTGCCGCCCCCTGTGGCCTGTCCGCATGGTGCAGGCGGTCGGCCGGGGTCACACGCCAGCTACACCACACAACACGGACAGGCCGACTGCAGATGACCGCCTTCGCCGGCATCAGTGCACCTACGTTATCTTGGCGTGGGGACAAAGTCCATTCAACCGCCGCTGTGTCTGCCACGCGACGGGGCATGAACGAACTGCCAGGCGACGCGGCTCGCCAGGCCACCACGCGAGTTGACGCAGGGCGACCTTTCTCTTTCCCCTCCCCTCGATCCGAACTAACTTCTGTTGTTCTTTGGTCGAACGTCTCACGACGATCCAGAGTGTTGCCTTTCAGCGCAGAGACGGCGGCGCGGCGCAGACCCGGGCGCGACTAATCGCGCTCATCAGCGCAACTACTGCCAGAGTGTCGTATAAAGCCAAAAAGCGTACGTCGACTCCCAGGTCAACGCCGCCTCATGAGTCAGGCCAGTCCTCGCTTCGCCGCGGCATCTCACGCAGCCGCTGGCCCGACAGCATCCCAGCCCAATGTGTGCTGGCCGCGCGTAAACGACTCGGTCCGGTTTGACAACCCGACGTCCGGTCCACCCACGGGCGGCTGAAAAACCGCCCGACTCCAGCTCCCCTCGTGGCGCGGCGCGCTCAGATCGGGTTCCAGCCCGGCGCACCACCGGCGGCGCCAGCAGGCCTGACCATCCCAAGGCCAGCCGGCCCGGTACGGCTGCACGGGGGGCGCCGGGGGCGCCGGGGGCGTGGCCTGACGACGGCCAGCCCCCGACTGAGATCGGCTCGGGGCGCACGGCGCGGCCGACAGCTCCGCGCGCCAGACAGGGCCGCCGGCGCAGCGAGACGTGGGGCGAGGGGTGACGGGCGGACTGAGCCCGTCACAACGACGCTGAGCCACGGCGGCGCCCGCGCTGCCTTTGAGCTGGTTTGCGGTGCGCAGCTGCAGCGCTGTGAGGAGAGCGTGGGGTTGTCGATGGTTGTCGAGCGGCGAAACGTGTGAGGCGATATCCCACACTCGGAGCAACAAGCCAACTCGGCTTGCAGTCGGCTTCGCGACGACCTCCATAAATCACCGCTGGCCCAGCTGGCACGCTGTTCCCCCTCCTTCATCGAGCCGTCAGCCCAGGTAGCCAAGTTCCTCATCCGTCAAGCTGTCCTCGGAGGACACCCCAATCAATGAGCCGTCACCGGACATCGAGCACTCTCGACCAGCACTGACAGCAGCCACGCCGGAACAAACACAGCCTCCCACGCAGCTGCCACCTTTGCGGTTACTGAAATAGGTCATGTCACCTCCTACATTCCCAAGCCTGGCCTATCCCACCAGCAGTCAAGGCCGCATTGAAGAGAACTCGAGCGCGACGTGCCCCGCAGGAAGAACAGCAGCCGGAGTCCTTCAGCAAGCCGAGAGCCACTGAGTACACCGAGAGCAGACGTTCGGTGGCAAGAACCGGGGACGAGAACCGGTCACCACACGCCGGCAGTCACACCTCAGCCACACAGGCACAATCAGTCACACAGCAGCCATACAGGCAGACTCACACCCCAGTCACACAGGCACAATCAGACACACATCAATCTCATACAGGCACAATCAGTCACACCTCAGTCAGACAGGCACAATCAGCCACACCTCAGTCACACAGGCACAATCAGTCACACCTCAGTCACACAGGCACAATCAGCCACACCTCAATCACACAGGCACAATCAGTCACACCTCAGTCACACAAGCACTATCAGTCACACAGCAGCCACACAGGCACAGACACACCTCAGTCACAGAGGCACAACCACTCACACAGCAGTCACACGGGCACAATCAGCCACACCTCAGTCTCAAACGGGCGCAATGAGGCACGCTGAATAAACCGATCATAGCACAGCACCGCCACGCCAATTTCCCCGCCAGGGACAACGATGCGGCCCACACGAAGGTGGAGTTTCTGCGCCGGCCGTGGCGTTAGGCCCGGTGCGCGTCTCGTACGGATTTCGTGAGCAAATGTAGCAAACACTGAAAGTGATGAGGTGAGACGTACCTCTGAACATGACTTTGAACATGGCGGGGGACACTCCCGTTCACATGCCGTTATGCAGAACGTTAGCAGGCTGATTTTAGGACTGATGTGTTCTAGCTTGCCTCGGCACCCATTGCGGGATCCGAACATGACGAGGAATGGCGGAAAAGGTCACGAGGCAGCGAGCACAAAGTTCATCGATACTGACACTACAACGACTTGCTGACCATGAACACCTGGATAAAAATGCCGCAAAATAATTTATTGTAAAATATATACAAACGTGCCCTGTACAATTGACCACTCCGGTACTTCTACTTCCAACTAAACCGTCTGTTTGCATCCTCTGTTGTATTTACGAAAAACTGTCAAACTGGTTTCACTGTTTCTCAATTCTGACGCACAAACATTCAGGTATGCACCGAATCGACTCTTCCGTTCCGGGGAAACTACTCAAATATAAACAACGGCGCCAGGTATTGTTTCTAATTAGCGACGCCGCCAGATAACCCCCAGCGGAGCGATCCGTTAGCTTCGTTGCTCGTCCGGCACACAGGTGGAGCTAGTGTACGACCCACTTGCATACTTCCAGGGACTGGCGAAGCACCCTACACGACAGCCGGAAGCACACGATTATCTTCATATAACCCAATCGCAGTCGAGCGATCCGACCCTCCCCTTCCGAGCGCGCTCCCCGCACGCCCCCACCCCCACACGAGGACCCGTTCCCCGCGCACCACCAGCGTACCTGGAGGACCCGCCAGGTGGCGCGAATGTCCCAGGGACCATGTGCCGGCGCGCGGCCGGGCGCCGCCCTGCGCGCCCGGCTCCGGTGGCGCCATCTGCTCCGACTTGCCCGACAGCGCTCCCGAGCCGGGTGACTCCTCCTCCTCCTGGAACAGGGCACGGGCCACGTCAGGTAGGGCACAGCAGGGCGGGTGTGGCGACGGAGGGCGTGGTCACCGAGACGGAAGGCGCTGCGCAGACGGGCGACACCAGACGACCAGAACAGGGGCACACGCCGAGTGAAGGGCACAGGGCGTGCAGCACACCAGGATCACCAAGTCCAATGCGTGACAGTTTAAAACGTGATGAGGGCTTCATCAAAGTTCGGAGCCCTCGGTACGTTCTGTACAGACATTGCACAACGGAGGACGCACCTTGAAAATAAATATCACTGGAAAACACGGCCCCGCGAAGCCCTCATCACACACGCGCCGTAGTCCGGCGAGTCGAGGCGGCTACCTGTTACACCGTGTCTCGACCAACGATGGCGGACGCAGAGGAGGTCGTACTGTTCATCGCAGTACGTGCGGTGTCTTTTTTCAACCGGTTACGCGAAACACGCCACCACAACCTTCCTATGAAGCGCCAGCGAATGCAGTGACTCACAGAAACGTGCATACAATGTCGGCTGGCTCTCCAGCAGCCGAATCACACCGGTACCGAACCCTCCCAGCAGCTACGTCTACGACACCACAGCGCCCCTCACATCGGGGACGGCTCTGAGCTGGTCGCAGTCGGATGGTGCCTCCCGGCTCCGGGCGGCTTTAGAGCGCGTGGGCGCCCTGACGCCGCCAGCCGGCCATAGCGTGATGACCGGGAGCCGACTGGCTCAACTAGCGTCAGCCGCGTGGCACGGACGTGCGCCGACAATTAATGTCGAGCAGCGGAGGCGGATGATGAGATGGCGACACACATGACGCCCACGTCAGCGGCGCAGATCGCCGAGGCAAGGGGCTTCCTCGCTGAGACACACGGCGCGCTGGTGCTTGTCTCCTTGTAGCGATAGCTGGCTTGTCAAGGGTGATCCAACAAAGTGGAGGGCACGGGAGATGGATGAGATTAAAAGCCTCGAGGACAGCGAGCTGGCCCACAGCGTGGCGATGAGTCAAAGCATATATGTGAAATCAATACGCTGCGAGCTGGCAGCTTCCCACCACCAGTCTCGCAGTCTGTCTTGAAAGAGAGACGTAGATGACAACAGCGGGTGTTTTCCAGCCCTTTCTGATCGCATCTCTCCACAAACTTCACTCCGTCGAAGACCACCACGCATGGTGTCTTTCGGCAGCCTCTCATATTATGCAGATGGCCTGCCGAATCAAATGGCTTCTCCATCACGTAGTCAATAACGGAGGCTCATCACTGAGCGCATTTCAGCATGTCCGGAGCGTGGTCAATACGCAATACCATGGTCTACCTTTGCGCATCAGAATCGACGGAAAACCCCGAGCAATATACCTTAATGGGGTCGGCGCATACTAAAGGAGCCATTGTGTTCCAGCAAGCCGCCTAAGCGCAACGTGCAAACTATCAACACATAATGCGGCAGCATTCCTTTCCTATAATCCTCGGTCCCCAAAGCGTTCGCGGCGCCCCCTCGGCCCACCGGCATCTCTGTTTCATTACCGCGGACCAGCCACTTCCAACTTCTATGAGGATCAGGTGCTGTCCCGACGCCTCTCAGTATTCAGGCTGGGAGCCTGCCCCTCCATCAGGAACGAGCCCCGGGGCGCGGCCCGCAGACGATCCTCGAGCCCCGGGCGTTTCGGTCGTCCGTTCGATGGCGTCCGATGGCGGCCGCGCGCTACCATCAAAGCGGCGCGATGGCACCGCGAGAACAGACGAATGTGCGGCGCTGGGAGGAAGGGAAGGGTGGAATGTCAGGAGAGGGTGCACAGACCGACAGGGAGTGAGACAGAAAACACAAGGCATGCGCCGACAGGGCGATCATGAGAGAGGAGGGGGACCATGACGGAGACATCATATCTCTGCATAGGAAGCACGCCGGCAAAATCAACAGACACCCACAACCATTACCGCGAACAAAGTGTCGCAGTGGCCACCGGTCCGGACGCCCGCTCCCCTCCCCCAGCCGGTAATCGACCCACGACTTCAGACTGCCAGCAAAGTCCCCCCCCCCCCCCATCAGCGGGATGACCACGGCGCTGCAGAGCGGCGCCGCAGACCGGGCAGCCGGTAGCCGCGCCTCGGGAGCACGCCGCCGCCCTCGGCCGCCCGGGGAGCCGCGGCGCGCTGGTGGCCCGGCGAGCGGCGGCCGACGGGCACCACCTTAGCTGGGGAACGGTGCTGGCGCGCCGCGCGATCACATTGTGTACGCGCGATGACTGAATATCGCAATGCCTGTAGTGGTTGCATCACATGTGACATGTTCCGTAGTTTTGCTTTCATCTATAATGTTGCGTGCTCTTAACTAAGGAAACAAGGTTATATGACGTTGGCGGTGAAGGCCAGCGTCATCACAGCCTAAAAACAAGGCAAAATGCACCGACAAACAAACCTGCCTCTCGTGTCACCACATGCCTCTCGTGGTGAACTGCGCACCAAATCGTCGGATGGATTAGACCACAGGAACAGTCCACAATGTCCCGGTCTGTGCGATGCATCCATGATAGAGGCCTGAACCTCATCTCATTCAGTGATGTAACCGGGCAAAACCGAAGAGCCCGGCACGGCAAAAACACGTCTTTCTGCCGAACCTCCGCCCTCCAACCAAATTACAATATCAGCACTCAATGCACCGTTCAGGCCACACGAAAACAGCACGGCTGGGCCGCCCGGTGCTGCACCAGGTCCGGTCCGGCTGCGCCCCGCCGAGAAACGAGGAAACCCTCTCGGCGCCCCGTCAATTACCGCCGAGCGCGCCGCCGGTCTCGCGCGCCCGCTCGGTCGGAATGCCGGCTGCTGCCCAGGTCAGAGCGCAACGCGCATGCGCACTGCGCTCCCACGTGAAAAAGGAGCGGCGGCTGCGTCGGGCCGCTGACATGGGCGGGATCGATGGCGCCGGACACCGCTGGAGTCGTCCCGTCGGTGCAGCTTCGGTCCCGGCCCCGCGGCGCCACAGGTGTGTCCGGTGGCCGCGCCGGGTCAGCGGTAACGTGACCGGCGGGGCGGGGCGGCCCGGGCACACAAACACCGGGTCGCGCCGCATCGTCAGCGTGCTACAGCAATGCTCGTGAGAAGCATATGGGCACCACCGTCCGAGCACATTCCACGGCCGTCCGAGGAAATTTCGGGGATCACTGCGGTCATTTGTGGTTATTCCGGGAGACCATCGCAATTGTCGTTGTATGAGCATTGCGAAACACAAACATTCACCCACAGTTCAATTTCAGCTTTCGGCTCAGGATGGCAGATAACTGCCATCCACCGTCAAATATTGTACAACAGTGTACAAATCACCGCCCCATCATCGGTCACAGTCCTCGGACAGCCAGTGAGAGGATAAACACCGGGCTGCTGGAGTTATCGGAATGAGCAGCACGTAACCGCGGCGGCTGCCTCAATATCTGCAGCCTCCAGTGACGTCAGCCACGGGCAAGCCTTCGGGATCGGCATGCGCTGGATTCCACTCCGGTCCGGATCGGCATGCGCCGGATTCCACTCCGGTCCGGATCGGCATGCGCTGGATTCCACTCCGGTCCGATCAGTTACGGGCCCCTTGTTCCGATTACCGCGGCACAATTTTCAGCCAGTACCGATCCCGGCTCCGGATCGATTTCGATGGGATCGATTCCGATGACGACAGCTCTGGAGATGAAGTGCTCCGTGATTTCCACATAGCCTACATTGGGCATGCCTTTCCACAATATGACAGCTACACATCCAGCGATTTACTTTCTTGTGCGTATGACAGCTGCCACAATACGAATGCTCGCTGATACTACACTACGAGAGTACTTTTCTATTTGATTTGACAACCTTTGACTCATAGAACGCAACGAACTCAACTCAAACTCTGACTCCCACATCTCGCAAAATGTTAAACGCACGCTCCGTGACCCATCCAGCGCCGAGGCGCGCCATGGTCGGCCCGTGAACGCCCGGCCAGTTCAATGGCGACATTTCCGCTCTCTGATCACTGACGTCCCCATACGAACTGTACCGCGGGGCCTGCTGCCAGCGGGCTCCACCATCCGAAGACCCACAGGCGGCAGCGCCCTCCGCGCGGCCGTCCCGGCGGCGGCGGCCGGACTGCCCCCCCCCCCCCCCCCCCCCCAGCCACAGCTGCCCGCTGGCAGATGCCTGCCCACTGACGCGTCATTGATGGCAAAGTGGAGCTCGAGAAAAGCAGCGTGATCGCGGGTGTAATGCTGTCACAGGGTTACATCCAGACCTGGAGATGAAAAAATATTAGCTTGCTCTCGTTTTTGACGCGGTGGTTGCAAACATATCATCATTTGCAGCCCAAATCGCATGTTAAGGCCTTCAGCGAGATTGGAGAACAACGTGGCATGTCCCCCAGACCTGTGGTGGTATCATGGAAAAATGAAAACGGACTTATTGCCGTCTAGCGCTGTGAATAACAAATTCCTATTTTCGAAAACACACAAGGGTTATCTTTCCCTGAGTGCTACTTTTTAAAATATAAGAAAAAACAAGACGACCATATTTCCGAAGACCTGATCTCCCTCCGTGTGACGATGGAGTATCGCGCCCAGCTGACCTCGTCATTGCAGCCTCTGAGTTCGTGTGACATACCAACCCGGCAATGCGCCAACGGACAGCAGACACCGCACATTCTGGACGTCTGCAATCACTCACTGAACTCATAGAAGGGGAAGGCCAGCTCAGTCTACAAGCGTGCGCAAAACGGAGCAGCGGCGTAACAGAGGGCGGGGAAGTGACGTTCAACGCACGCAAATCCGAGAAAGGAGGCAGCAGCGGCCCCATACACAGTTCTCAAGAAATCGCTACAGGCCATGCCATTAGGCCAAATGTTTGCTTCCGTTGCTCTATTTTCGGCCACAATGTAGCAGCGCAACACAAATAACGGAGAAATAACTTTGACGATTACCATCGAAGCGGATGATTGGTAATCGTTCATCGTGGCGAGGATTCGATCTACGTATTGATCAATACGACACTGCCAGTGGTCTCTGCATTTCCTTAGTATTTTTAGCAGGCTATCCAGCTTGAAGTTTCTGTTCGATTATGCATACATTGGACAATGGCCAAGACGTAATGTACTAGTGGCAAAAGTGCTCACAACGTGCAACGGTGCTCCACGACCGAACAGCAACCGGTCTCATCTTCCATGTGTGTGCCGAAACTTGTTGCTTTATGAACTTCCCGCTCACGAACGGCCAACGCGAAGTGACCTACCCGGAGCTCCGTTCCTGGTTCAGCCAGGCCTGCTCCGAACAGCGGCAATGTCACGGGTCACTTCTCCAACCGTTTACCACCGTCAGGACGCGGCTGCAGTACGCACTTGTTCCCTCTCAGCTCTCCTACAGAGGCAAGAGGACCGCGCCAGTGCCTGCACCAATCAGGGCTCGCATCCGGCTGGAGGGCCCCTCAGAGAGCGCTCGCGAACGGATGTGCTTCATCGCGGCAGATGGAGCGAGCGGTGACACCACCTCCGATGCCGAGAGGCTGACGGGCCTACACAGCCTGCCCGGCACCGCGCCGGGGATGCCTCCCCCGATCGCAGCCCCGATGCCGAGAGGCCGACGGGCCCACAGAGCCTGCCCGACACCGCGCCGGGGATGCCTCCCCCGATCGCAGCCCCGATGCCGAGAGGCCGACGGGCCCACAGAGCCTGCCCGACACCGCGCCGGGGATGCCTCCCCCGATCACAGCCCCGATGCCGAGAGGCCGACGGGCCCACAGAGCCTGCCCGACACCGCGCCGGGGATGCCTCCCCCGATCGCAGCCCCGATGCTGCCCCCGATGTAGGGGGCCGACGGGCCTACACAGCCCGCCCGACACCGCGCCAGACATGCCTCTCTCGATCGTCGCGAGTCGCCAGGAGACGCCATCGAATCAGCGGGGCTGTCGTCTCAGCGTCAGCTGACTGAGGCGCCCAACACAAGCACGACCGATGCCAATTGTGTGGGGAACGGTCGAGAACGAAAACAAACCCCAGCCCGGGATACTACGCTGGAGTCAATGACGCGGCGCTACCAGCGTAGTAACTCTCCGGGAAAGACCTGGCACGCCCGACTCGTCAGCTTCCGTTTTCAAATATGAAACAAGGCATGGCTGATTGATGGAACTGGTGTTTCACGAAGGTGAACAACACGATCCGTGGAAGACACCAAGAGAGAATTAACCCTCACAAAAGCAGAGCATTACCATAATGATCGGTCACATGTTTAGTAGAATGGCTCCAACAAACGATCAAATCGATCAAATAAAATAAACATAAAAAATAAACAACGATCAAACAAAAAAACAGACCAGATCAAAAAACGATACAATGCTGCGTGGCTGGCCCCCAGCAGGCCTTGCCATGCTGACGTTGCAGGGAAGAACGATCGTGACCAGACCGCCACGAAGTAACGTCTCTACCTCGACTTCAGCAGGCTCCAAGCTGCTGGAGGGGCCGCTGGTCAGCAGCCTTGCAGCCGGCGCTGCCCGCCGCCGTACCAGCGGCCCCTCCTCGTCAGCGGTGCCACCGCACCAGGCCCGTAGCCCGCCGCGGCCGGTTCGCCCTCATCAAGCGCACCCAGCCGGCGGGCGGGTCACAGCGACTAACCCGCCCGGGCAGAAATAGATCACGCCCGCTTACAACATCCAGCCACCGCCGGCCGGCAATAACATGGTCGCCTCGACCGCGGACGACGCGTGGGGGGAAGGGAAGAGGGGGAGCGTCCCAGGCCTACCGTCACCACGATGGAGACCTTCCTGCGGCGCACGAGCACACCCTTCTGCTCCTGGTGGCCCATGGCCGGGGCCGCGACCTCGGCGTATCGAGCCGCGCGGCCGCAGACCGACGGCAGTGGCGGGATGGGCGGGGGCGTGGCCGTGGCCGGCGACGGCGCTCCTCCTCCCGCTCCTTTCCACACGCCGGTCGGGGCAGCCGCGGACGACGAGGGCACACCGGCCAGCTCCCGTCGCACACTGGAGAGCATTCACAGGCCTCACTGGCGGCGAGACACGGCGCCCAGCGGCAGCAACAGCGCCCGCGTCCCCAGGGGCCACTGGCGGCCCAGACTGGGGGCCACCGCCGCCGCCGGCCGAAATAAACCGCACGACCCG
Source organism: Pollicipes pollicipes (assembly GCF_011947565.3). Classification (NCBI taxonomy): domain Eukaryota; kingdom Metazoa; phylum Arthropoda; class Thecostraca; order Pollicipedomorpha; family Pollicipedidae; genus Pollicipes; species Pollicipes pollicipes. The sequence continues at coordinate 32,345,187 of NW_023596461.1, read as the reverse complement.
GCAACGCGGCTGGCGGCCGGCGCCGGCGCACACGTGGCCCCCGCGCCCAGGCCGGGGCGGCGCTAGCAGCGGCGGCGCGCTGCCAAAGACAGCAGTCGCCGCCGGCCGGTGGTTCGCCGAGACTCCGGTCGGCTGACCGACGATTCATCGTCCGCCCCCCCCCCCCCCCCCGCCTCATGTCGACAACAGCAAATATCTGATCTTGTACATGCCGCATGGCGTTTTCACGGACCTGCTCGTGATTCTGCTCACTGGGCATGCTTGCACTTCGGCCGGTTCCCAATAGCGATCAGGAACTTTCGCCGCCTCGGCCATTCGTGGACGATTTAGCGAAGGGCGTAAATTTGACGTCACGGTCCCTGGCTTACAAATCTGGGCGACAGAAATTCAAAATTCGTTTCATCCGCTTTGCTCCGAGGTTGTGGCTCTTACTATTCCACCACGGAGCGCAACGCCTTCATTCCAAGTGACCGCTCTGTGGCGGGAGCGCCCATGCGTGACCGGCAGCGCAGGCCAGTTCGCGATCGCAGCGTCCAGTCAACACCGGCCAGGGACCGGCTCCTGGCGTCGGCCGAGCTTGCTGCCTGCGGCGAAGCCGCCGTCACTCACACACCGGTGCACTGCCCCGGGTCAGGGCAGCGCCGCCGTCACTCACACACCGGTGCACTGCCCCAGGTCAGGGCAGCGCCGCCGTCACTCACACACCGGTGTACTGCCCCGGGTCAGAGCAGCGCCGCCGTCACTCACACACCGGTGCACTGCCCCGGGTCAGGGCAGCGCCGCCGTCACTCACACACCGGTGTACTGCCCCGGGTCAGGGCAGCGCCGCCGCCACTCACACACCGGTGCACTGCCCGGATCTGGGCAGCGCCGGTCTCGCCCCGGGAAGGGGCAGACAGCGTCACAGACAGCATCGCAGACAGCGCAGAGCCATTCACTCATTTCTGACAGGGCAGTGTCGCTCGAGGGCAAAGTAGGGCCGTTACCGGCAAGACACGGTGTCGCTCCGGGTCACGCACCGACCCCGCGGGCTCGGCCTGGTTCCGACGCTCGCCGCCGGACACGGGGGATGCCAACTCGGCACGCGATGGGGCCTGACCCCGACTCCCGCGGGCGGTGGCGGTCAGGTCCCAGTGCGTGCATCGCCGCCCGTGGTGCGGGCACATGTGACCAGTGATGGATGAGCTCGACGGAAAGGGCGTGACCGCGGCCGGCTCGCACCGACGGGGCACACTGCCAACGCCGCGTCCCAGTACTCGGTAGATGCCTGGATTTTTAGCACGGATATTTCCGCCGGGTGCAGAGTGCTGGATCTTGATCTCTCAGATCCTGGAACGTGCTTCGCCGGGGGGAATGTTTCACTTTCGCGCTATGTTTGAACTGGGCGACTTGGACTGCAGTACGATGTGAGGCCCTCGCGAAATACCTAGTTACATGTTGTGCAGCGTTTTTTCCACGCGTGTGACGGTTTCGTTATATTTCGGACTCATTTCGCCGCGGCGCACTGCCCATGTCCGCGGTGCGCCAACCGTCTAGTCACGCAGAGGCCGGTGGCGTCTGGTGCCGCCGGCCGACCGACCGACCGACTGGCACACCAATGATACAAACAGGCCGACGAACAGGACGCGGCCCTGAACGGGGCCGCGTCGTCCGCCGGGCCGTAAACAGCGCGCCGCCGCCGCCGCCGCCGCCGCTGACCGGGCTCGTACGACGCCGAGCGCGGCGAGCAGCCGGACGCGGGCCAGCCCGCCGTCGACACTGCCGCCGCTGTCGCCGTCGTCGCTGACCGTCTCACACGGCGCGGAGCGGGGGAGCGGCCGAGCGCGGGACGGTCCGCAGTCGACACCGCCGCCGCTGCCGCCGCTGTCGCCGCCGTCGCTGACCCGTCTCGCACGGCGCGGAGCGGGGGAGCGGCCGAGCGCGGGACGGTCCACCGCTGTCGCCGCCGCCGCTGACCCGGCTCGCACGGCGCGGAGCGGGGGAGCTGCCGAGCGCGGGACGGTCAGCCGCTGTCGCCGCCGCCCCCGACCCGGCTCGCACGGCGCGGAGCGGGGAAGCGGCCAAGCGCGGGACGGTCAGCCGCCGACACCGCCGCCATTTCAACGCAGGGTGAACCAGCTCCCAGTGTCGTCAGCCGGTCACGAGCGCCGAGGCCGAGCGCCGCAGTCCAGGTAGCCAATCGTAAAACGAGCAGTTCTGGGGCGTACGGCATCGGAGAGCGTGTGACGCGCGTCCATTAACCGGTTACTGATGCAAGCCCAAAGAGCGCTTAATGGTTGAATATTTCGCTTCTCGGAGCCAGCGTGCCAGTGCCAACTTGCTGAACTTTAAAAGGAGACCACTGAAGAAAATGCACGCCAGCATCCCAAAACTAGCAAATTGAGGGGGGGGGGGGAATCACACGAACGAGCTCGGACGAAGCAGTCCCCATCATCCCCTGAAGTGAGCCACGCGAGCAGCTGAAGCGAACCAAAGCGAAGCTGTCTACCACGGCGGCAAGCTCTGCACATTGCCTGCAGCGACAGAGAACGGGTCAACCGGCAGCGGCTGAAGACAGGCCGTCTCCGAAACTAGTCCCGAGCCGCGCACCCCATGAATCACCCGGCTGGCAGCCTGCCCCCGAGCACGTGCCCCCCCCCCCCCCCCGTCATCCTCCGAGAGGCTGCTGAGTGGGGCTTGAGGGCGGCTTTGGGCGCCGCCGCGGCAGGTGCGGCTTGCAGCCAGACGGGTGCTGCCGCCCGCTCTAACGCCGCCGGCCGGGCACGGTGGAGGGGTGTATCGTCCGCCTCCCCGGCCCTCCCCGCCGGGAGGGGGGGGGGGCTACTCTGGCGGGCACTGAGACGGGACAGACGGTAGGAGAGCCGTTTCCAACACGGAGAGTCCAGCTGGGCGAACGGCCGAGTAGGACTCTCCGCCCTACAGAGCGCCGCGTGCGACGCATTTCACCCCGACGGGCGCCCGGCGGGTGAAACTTTACAAGGCCGCGGACCCTTTTAGTGAGAAATCTGTCCCACATCGGCTAGATTCTGCACCAGATGTCTGCGCTAAGTGGCCACAACACCCAGACGACCCTAATTAAACACGGTCAGAAATGGTAAACAAGTCGCGCAGTCGTCACCAGCGGCACCAACGACGCACAGTCACGTCACACAGCCGCTTCACCAACGCCGGCGGTGCCACGACGAAACCCCGTCACCACTGCCTGCGCCGACACCACCGCCTGTCAACACCACCGCCTGCCGACGCTACCACCTGCCGGACACCACCGCCTGCCGACGCTACCACCTGCCGGACACCACCGCCTGTCGACACCACTGCCGGTCGAAACCACTGCCTGCCGACACGACCGCCTGCGCTAGCACCACCGCCTACCGACACCATTGTCTGCCGACACCATTGTCTGCCGACACCACCGCCTGCCGAAACCGCTGCATGCCGAAAACACCACCTGCGCGAACGTCGCTGCCTGCGTCGACGTACTTTGACCCGGTGGAGCGGACCGCAGCCGTTGCCCTGGCCGCCGGTCAAGGTCGCCGCGTGGGCACGGGGTCGCGCGAAAGTCGCCGCCTGCCCGGCCGGCCGCCGGCTGACGCTCGGGCTGGCAGCGGCCGGCAGGTCTCGCCAGCTCCACTGGGGCACCATGGCGGCAGCGGGCCCGTCGGCAGCACGCCCCACGCCACGCACCGCACCTTCCGCCCTGCGCCGCCTCCTCCGCACGTGTCGGGCGCGACCGGCGGCGCGCGGCCCGGCCGGCACTCAGAACTGGCCGGCGGCGCGGCGCGCACACAACGGACCACCGCCGCTGGTCACAGGCGAAAACGGCCGCACGCAAGTCCGCTGGGCGACGCACAGTGGGCCACCGCGACGGAGGGCGGCTATTGCGGCAGCGCGGCGCGACTCTGCCCGCCCTGCGCGCGGCCCGCCGCCCGAGTGTCGACAACCGGTTGTTGGGGCGCCACGGGCGAGCCCGCCGGCTGTTTAAGCACTTGTTTGGCACTGGTATGACGTTTAATCTCCAACAAACAGTGCGAGCCGATTGGCGTCCGCAGAGGCGGCTTCAGGACGCGCGGCGGGCTTGTGGCTACGGGGCGGCCGCGGCGGGTGCGAAGTGGTGCAGTGACGACCTCCGAAAAGTCAAACGGCCAGGGCAATTCGCGAGTTCCGACAGTGCAATCCCGCCGCGTAATGCCATTTGTTGTATTTAAATTAGATTGCATTCCTTCACAGGCTGCTCGTGGGGCTTGCCACAGCAACCTGGCGCCGGCCGAGGTGGAAGATTGCACGCACTAAGACTGCACACAGCACCCAAAACGCGTAACGAATACGGTGTCAGGGACGTTGCGCAACATCGGAGATCATAACTGGCTGTCAGCCACTCGACGCCTCTGCGCGCTACATTGCCGGCGGCGGGATGATATTACGCAAAACGCTCGACTCGAAGCCATTTAACAAGCGGAGAGCAGATAGGCGGTAATGTATCCGACCTTCGTATCACCGTCAATAGACTTATGATGGGTCCACGGACCCTTCCACCATAAGTCATTCCTAACATGTTAGTGCTCATTTTTGTGGTTAAATCCAATCACAATGCCGATAATGTATTGGAAAATCCGGAAATAATTGTATAGGCCGTTTGACCATTTCCTACAAAAACCGGTGAGAATGTATGTGTAGTAGAGAGCAGTTTTTTAGATAGACTTAACGTCGAACGTATCATGAACAGGCCTAAAGGTAAGCATGACCATGGAAAGGACGAGATGCTCATTTTCTATAACTCCCCTGCGCTTCCTCGAGAGATCCTTCTCTGTTGCAAACATCCATCAACTCCAAGACGATCGCAGACTTGTCTCCCAGCCCAGCCATAAGACATACGCTGCGGGGGCTTCGAGACCCATGCAAGCTGAAGACCACCGCTGACACGACGTGCGGCCACGCTGGAATTCGCTGCTCAGTTTATTTCCAGGGTTAGAATATTTGGACACGTTCACTATAATGCTTTGTTTGAATATGCCGAATTTTTACACGTGAGCTTCCATTCGTATTCAGGCGAGGCTGGAACGACTGTGGCGTAAGCACACCCATCGTCCATTGCATTAAGGATTCGGATAAGTAACCTCGAACGGAGCAGGTTAAAGGTGATCGGGTGGCGCCTTTGCTGAAACAAACAAGGAAATCAATCAGCTTGTTCCACTCACATGCAAAAGAAAACTTGAAGAGATTGCCTGCGGTAAAACAGCACGTTGCCAATTTGAATGAAACTACAAACGCAAGTACAAAGTAACCGCACTTCCTGATTTTCGGCATTGTCTGCCTTTCGATCTTTACACTGCGAGAAGTCCGCGAAGCTGTGTCTTCAGCACTGTCCCTGCAGCCCAATACAGCACGGCGCACCAGTTCAGTGAAATCACATCAAGTGCTTCCATCTATTACAATATCGATTTCGTTTTTCCAACATTTGCAGAGGCGGAAGTTCCCCCCAAGCATTCGAATACCGCGAACTCGTGCGCGCATCGAGATATCGAGCAGCAAATCCACACTCTGGGCACGCACCAGCTCTCAGAAAGGCGCTCGCGCCAATCTGACTGCGTAGGCGTCCAACAGACTTCGCCGACCGCCGAGGGACCAGTCTGGCCAGACGGTGGCGGCCAGGGGTGAGAGAGGGACACGAACTCGAGCCGGCCAGCCAAATAAACAGACGCGCTCAGTCGCCTGGTGACCAGAGAACTGCCCCCAACTAGGACGACTCCAGAGTCGTGTTGAGTTGTAAAGCATACAATCATCGCCCGCAGGACAGAGCATGCCTTCCGGTATTCAAACGCACGGCAGACTTGGAGCGTCGGTGTCGTGGATACGCCCACCGTGACGTCTGGCAACGGCTGGGCGATAGGGACGACGAAAGCCCGGCGGACCAGTCTCCTCCGAGGCTCCTCCGAGGCAAGCTTCTACCATATGGATTGCTGAATGTCTAACATGCTACGCTTACAAAAAGACCCGGCTAGTGGCAATCCTCAAAAACCTGCCAAAAAAAGAGTGACTAACAATCACTGAGCATCATACTGTAAAGCGCGCCTGAGGCATACGCGGCATACAATCAGCACGTCCGTGTCGCTTGAATGCTGAAGCTAAAAACCAGGTCCCAAACACTCACACTTCTATCTCATTTCAAATATGACAGCCTCCATGCATGTGTTAGCCAGTAGCAAATCAGAGACCTGAGTGACCAAACGGCACGATATGTTCCAGCTGGAGTTATGGCGGTGCTGGCGAGGTCTAATTTATGCTCTGCGCCGAGGTCAGCATGTGAAGGTCATGACGGGCTGACGTTTCGGCATTTAGAATAGCGTCGCCTGTCTACAAATAAGATGTGTATGCGTCAAACACGATCGCCACAAGAGCAGCTCGGTTATAACGTCTATTTAATAAGCCGACAGGTGTCTGACCGCGGGCCGGTAACACCAAAACGAATCTTATCAGACAAACATGATCTTTGCGGTTGATCAGCAAGGAGCCCAATGAAAAATCCGCGAAAATCCATGTTTCAAATGCAATAAAAACACCCCAAGGCTGGTAAATCAAGCTGGCTTTGCTGGCCGTATCGAACCACCAGCATCTGGCAGCGTACGGGCGGTGGAACTCCGCTCGGCAGAACGGAAATTCGCCTTGCAACGCGAGGAGAAGTCGGAATTTCCTGGAATGTGACATTTTAGTATTCCAGAAGGTGACATTTTAGTATTCTGTACAGCGGGCTCCAATTCATATGAGCGGAGACCGAGGATGACTACGGGACTTGATTTAACGCTCCCGTTAGACGTATGTCGTACGTCCATGGAAACAACTATGAATGGCAGCAGGACCCAGCCGCGGTCGTAAATAGCTTGTCCGCTGTGACGTTCATGACCACAGCAGCTACGTGCGCCGAAACACTACCATCATGACTCAACAATCCGCCCGCCGCCCGGCCGCCCTGCTCAAGATAAAAACAGCCGATCCGCCGCCTGGAGTGTATCCTCGCCCGGCACTGAGAAAAGAAACAGCAGCCGAGCAGGGTTGTTTTCAAGTGGAGGCGACTCGTGCCCGAGCCGGCGGCGGCGGCGCTGTCTGAAAACACGCCGGGTGCAAGAGCCGCCCGGTCGATAACACCCCTGAGTATCGACCGCGGACGCCCTTTGTCCCGTGTCCATGTCACACAAAATCAATAGCCCACTTCTGCAGCCGTCAGGCCCCGCCAACAGAGCCGGGCTTCGCAGCGTCTCCGCGCCAGCGACGGCCTTAGGGTCACACGGCTTCGGACACAAATCAGGGAAACGACCTCCGCTCTGCTACAGGCGGGCACCGTCTGGACATCTGCGGACGGAGTTGTCGACCGAGCGACGAGCGCAGCCCGCCGAGCGCGACTCAAGTGCCTCCCCAGGACGGCCCGGACGAGCGGTTCGCCTACGAGCGCAGCCCGCCGAGCGCGACTCAAGTGCCTCCCCGGGACGGTCCGGACGAGCGGTTCGCCTCCAGGGCACTCGGTCGCGTTAACTCCCTGTCAGGGATCAGTCGCCAGCCGCTAGAGGGCACGATAAATGCGAGCCACACTGCGCACGGAGCGGAACGCCTTGAACACCTGCTCTCTCCGCCACATCCACAGAGTGCAGGGCGGGCTGCTGCTCGTCATGTTCACCTCTGAACTGTCCGGAAGCACAGCCCGACTTACGCGGGGGGGGGGGTCGGACGGCTTGCTCAGGTGCTTTGCTTCCCCCAGTCGGCTGGTCGCGCAGCGTCGTGGCCAGCTGGAGAGACCACGTCTCGCATAGCTGTTCATGTCATTATCATACCTTCATAACTGTTCGCACAACTGCAACATCAACGCCCATATGGCAGCCACGACTTCAGCAAGATTTACAGGGATAACGGCTACAGTACAAATTTCGACAACGTGCTGGAACATTCCCATCATTTCTTACGGAAAAAGACCCGAGTCCTCACCACTCACCCCACAACGGCCTGATTGATAACTGATAACCTGCCACACACTGTCACGCTGAGAGCAGCGACTCGTATGCCTTCCACAGCAGTTCGGCTGGAGCGGGTCCGCAGGTGCAGTGGCAAGCGCTGGACTGCACCCGGCGCTCACGGCGCCCGCAGCGTCCCGAAGGAGGGATGCGTGTTTAAAACAGCGCGTGGGCGTCGTGACGGCCCAGTACACGGCAGCCACCTGTGCCCCGGCCTCATTTGTCTTGAGCGTCGGCCGGTGGGACCGTCGGCACTCCAGGGGTTGCCGTAGTGCATCAGGTGACCCGCTGCGGCATCGTAATCCGCGCAGGGTGACAACATTGGTGTCAACTCTGACGCCCATGGATGGCGCGTTACCAGACCGATCAGGGTCGGCGGGCTCCCGCACGCAGCCGGCTCAACACGACGCTGGCGTCGGCGATCAGGGAACAGTCGGGATACGGCAGGCAGCCGCCAATGACGGCAGGCAGTTCGGCCGGTGTTGGGACGCTTCCCATGTGCCAAATGAAGGGAACTGGTCAGACTGCATTGCTACTGAACAGCAACGGGCACACCCCATTGCTAGCCCGCCTTTCTGCCACGTCCCTGCGGATCAGTAACGGGTTTGTCGACCTCCAGATACCGCATCTTGTGCGTCACTTCGGTCACTTCCTTCGGGCCCAAGAAAAAGTTGATTCGGTCGCGCCTTCGTATCATCATCATCGTCGTCGTCGTCGTCGTCGTCGTCGTCGTCATCATCGTCATCATCATCGTCAGCATCATCATCATCGTCGTTATCATCGTCAGCATCATATCATCATCATCAACGACAACAACAACAACCACAATAATAATAATAATAATAATAATAACACCGTTGCCACCACGAGCTAATCAGGGTCTAAAAAACAAACGATCCTCAAGGAGACAGTGGGGGGAACCCAGCCTCTGTCTCAATTCTTTCTATACAACGCCTAACCGTGACGTTCAGCTGTTCCAGAAATAGCACGGCGTCTGTTCCCTCCCCTGCCTCACCCATACGCATCCGCTACCGCCGTCTGCGCGTACTTAAGCCTACAAGGTTCCAGGCGAAGGCGCAGCCATCACTCTGGTCGGTGAGCTCGGGGGCCTAGGACATTTTCAGAACACTTGGCCCCTCTAGTGTGTTTGCCTTGATAGAACGGTGTCACGATAGATTGCACCCCAGTAACTTTCGATGTATGGCTGCGCTGATGGTTCTTGAAACCCTTTAACCCGGATGAGGGCCTCTCTCACATGCTCAGCAACGTAGCCCACGCCTCCCACGCAGCCATTGCTCAACTCTAGTCGAGCCTCGTCAGGTTCCGGGGCCCCATTTAGGCCCAGATGCCCCAGGGACTAAAGAGGACCAGAAACTGGCGGTTCTCGCAGCCCACAGAAGACACAACCACTGAAGAGCGGAGGTGGAGCGGGCCACTTATCCCCCCGCATTGCCTGCCAGATCATAATAGCAGGGTCTGGGTACTGAGAAAAATCACCATCTGGGTTGCTTTGGTTAACCAGAGAAGGCGTCATACGATACGCCGCCGGTCTGCGCCAGCATTGTCGCTGATCCACTCACCACCCACCAAGCCGCCATCCGGCCTCCTCCCACCGTCATATTACACACCATCCACGATAAACACAATCATAGAGTTTGCGAATCGCTTCTGGAATCAACTCACGTTCCCAATAGAAGCATACAGTTCAGGAGACACGCCCTATGCTCCCACCTTAGATCCAAAATCACACAAAGAAATTATATCACACTACACCACGGCAGGCGGGTGGTGCTGACACGGACTGCCCCCTTAAGTTCGGGCTGAAGCGTGACGTATAAACATTTGTGGACATCCAGAAGCCGGGCGGATTCCGCTGGTGCCTTGCGACCTCTCCCGGCGCGGTGAGCCCCTCCCGGCGGCGCCAAGGGCGAGTCTGGCACCGGATCATGGACGTGTCGATTCCAAACACAGCACCGACCATTATGACCAATGTACAGAGACAAAGACCTCGGACGGAGTGCGTCGTGCCTTTGCTCCGTGCGGCGTGAGGACGGATGCCGTCTCCCGGGCCCGCCACTGGAACCGGCTCTGGATCCGCCCCTGACGTACCCCAGCTGACAGCGCACCCCTCCTCAGACAGCTGGCACGGTGCCCCGCGTGGTGCCGCTGCCAGGCGCTGTACCGCCGCCCAGCCCGCCGGCGGCCATGGCGGCCCAATTCCGGCGACCCTTGCGTCGTCGGGCCCGCTCGCACACACTGCCTGCGCCCCGCCGGGCGGCGCCCCCGCCCGCGCGGGCCGCCACAGGGCCGGGCGCCGCGGCCGCTTACCTTGCGCAATCTCATCGCAGCGCGGCGCGACGCGGCGCGGTCCGACGCGGCACCGACGCGCGGGGCTCTGCCGCCGCCAGACGGCACCCGACGATCGATGCCGTCCGGTCGGGGGCGGGGCCTCGGCCAGCACGTGGTGCGCCGGCCGCGCCGGTCACGTGCGCCGGCGAGGCCGCCCACGAGAGGACGGGTTACGGCGCCGGCGCCGGCGAAGGGCCACCGGCTCGCAGCGCCCGGTTTGCGACGTCGAACCTCGAGAAAATCGGGTCACGGAGGGGTCACTGACCCCGCGCGGCGGGAGGGTGATCGCCTGTCTCGGATTAGCGACATTGGGCATTGTCCCGAAAAGCGGCCCACCGCGTGGCGCGCCCGGCGTCGGATTAGTTTGGCTCAGCACGTCGCTTCTGGCGGCAACGATTTACCAACCACTTCTTCGAATGGTGGAGCCTTTCACGAGCACGGTAGAGTTGCTTTGGTGTCCGATGCCGCAAACTGACTCCAAGAATATAGTTCGAGGACATTCTTAAAACAGAAGTGCATAGAATTTGTAACAATAATAAATAAACCCATAGATAAAACTAATCATATTCTAAAAACTAAACAGCTTTCAAAAACAAAACAAAGCTTGATGAGCGATATTGGGGGAACAGTAAGCGGCCGATACGAAAGCCTCACGTTCCTTAAGTACCCGAAAAGAAGTCGGTTAAAAAGCATCGTCATTGCCCTCAAACTTCCGAGTGCAGCCTGACATGCATGGGTGCAGACGGCGGCGGGGCGGGTGGAGGTGTGCCGCACAAACTATGCGTGTGCTTTACGTCTCTTCGTGGAAAAATGTCCACTCCGGCAGCTTACCACGCCAACCTATCTGGGTATCCTCCACCCATACTGCTATTTTATACTTATTCAACAATTGAAATAAGGTCAAAGTTTGAAATAAGATCCTGCGCGGTGCATTATTGGCAACAATGTCTGCATCCCACCATTTTACCTAAAGGTGCTACAACTTCTTACGCATTAAGGTGCTACAACAAAAACACAGTTCAAATCACACGTAGGCGAGTGAACATCTAGCCCCGAGAAATGACCTGGGCATTCACAACTATCCAATTATCCCCAATCAAAGATAAGATCTTAGTGTCAACAGCATTGATATCAAGGACGCGAAGCGCCAGGACGCAGCGTGGCTTTGTTCTTCATACGCACCAGAGTGACCTCAGCGACATGGGTGGAGCTTTTCATACCGTACATTCGGACACGAAGCGTATCTTGAGCGTTGAGTTGAAAGAATTTCCCTAGAAATGAGTTACAGCTCAACAATTTGCGGAGCTCCTCCAGCGGTAGCATAAACCCGGGACAGGAAATGTCGCCCATGATCATGTTAGGAGTAAGGGTAGGGAAATATTGAGATTCCAACAACCACAGAACGACGAAGCACTCGTACAGCGCCACATCCCAGTGTCAGTTCCCTGATATCGAAGTGGGTTATCACAGTCAATTTCAGGCTAAGCCGCCAAATGGAAAAGCAAATATTGACTCGGAATCCCAGGCTAGATAAACGCAGCCGCCGGCGTCAGGGGCGACGCCAGTCTTGAACCGTTCGCTGCAAAGAGCTGGCAGGACGGACGCTTTCTTAAAACTCACTAACCAGAACGACCCTTGCATTGCACAAAGGTCAAAGTTGCATGACTGGTCTCCAGAAGACCTTCCACAACTCCGGGGCGCGCACCTATCCATGACCAAGCACGGCACTTGGCAAGTGTCCATCTGGTCCGGGAATTCATCTGGCCAGTTGGGCGGCCCACAATTAAAGCCATCTAGCGGACCGGTTTGCAACCATTAGTTAAGGGAGAGCGCAGGGCGCCCGCAGAGTGCGCCTCCAATCGCGCAGTGTGAGGAGAAAATGCGTCGTACTAACGCTATGAACGGCAAAGTCGCACGTAGCCAGGGCCAAGGGGCATGCAAACTTAGGGGTTTGGGGAGCAAAGAGTACCCATTGTCTGTTTGTTACCATGCGACGTATCATGGTCCATGTCAGATTATCTCGCTCGGTGTGCTTGTTTAAGATTAGCGCCAATGATTGCACCCTACAAGCTGCTCGGAGTTTAACGCAATCACCGGACTGTGAATCCCAGGCACCAGACAGTGTCACCAGACAGACAGACAGACAGCAAGGAGCAGACTGGTACGTACGCCTCACGTATACCGATCAACTGGCAAGCTCAAAAGTACGTACCCACTTCCGCTCAGTAAACAAAGGGCGCAATTCTTTACAAATCGCTTCGAAATATGATACACTCTCGGCACCTCCACTTCTCCTCGCGGGGATCTCATATGATCCCTGCGAGGAGAAGTGGAGATGCCAAACACGTGCGTAAGGAACACAGACCACGACCCGCTAGCCCATAAAGTGCCAGAAACTGTCATCCCAGCGCGACCAAAAAACACTGAGATTGGGAGCCGTTTCTACAAATTTTGAGCACATGGGAGCAAGGACGGAGTAGACGCCGCCGTGGAAGGCATGTTTCGAGAGAAAGAAACCCAGCTTGGCAGCACAAAAGAACCAAAAGCGAAACAATTAAACGCGAGAAACAGTGTGGCCCGGGCAGAGAAATGCGCCCACGGAGTGCGTCTCTGCGTGTGCGCAGAAGACGAGTGGAAGCAAGAAATGTGCTGACATGGTTTGTCAAGGTAACAGCATGACATGAGACATTGCTGGTGAGCTTCCGAGGCCAGCGATCCTATGAGCGGCAGCCATGCCCAACTCATGATGCCTAAAGACAGTGTGGCTTGTTCACATCTCCAGCGTACTCAAATAAGATAATCGCGCCGGTATCGTGCTATCATTATCTGGTCAGTCGCGACAAATGACCATATGCAGCGCCCCAATGCCCTGAGCACAGTGATGAAAGCTATCAAAAGCCCACTGGAATGAATTACATTCACAGCTAAATATCTTCTTCCAAAGAAAACAGGCTGCTGGGGTTCAACAGCCTGCCCTTTGGTTCCTTTATCGACACAAAAAATCAACATCAGCCCAAATAGG
>NW_023596461.1:32306755-32330819 GCF_011947565.3 Pollicipes pollicipes | reverse complement strand
CCGGGTAATCGGCGATGCGCTATTGCATAGGAGAAAGCAGAGTACACCGTCGTGGCTAGTCGCGTAAAACCTGGCGCGAACCTTGATCCAAACGCCACATGCCATGCGCAGCGCGATTCTGATTATCGACAATCGATTCAGTGACCTTTGGCCACTGGGAGTGGGAGTGGCGGACGGGAACCGGCTTCGGGTCGCCGGCACCGGCGCGCCGCCGCCGCTGTGTTACCACCTGGCGCCTCGGGCCAGGTGCCAAATGACCTTTCCACACCGGCATCAACAAACTGTGGGAAGATCGCGCCGCGAGGATCAATGCTGGAGCGGGGTCCAGCCGGGGTGGGGCGGCACCGGCGCGTACCAGCGGGGACCCTGCCGCACGGGCGGCTCCGGGGCTGAACCAGGCTTCCGGGCGGTGCTGGTTTGGAGGCCTGACGCGTTAACACGCGCCCGGGCGAGCGGTCAAATTGACCCCTTGAAGGTTTTTCCTAGAATGGTTTCCGAACGGCGCGGCTTAGCCGCGGCAAATTTTGCATAGCTGTAGACAATTAAATAGCAGATCGTCTGGAATCAAAAATTAGATGTACCTGGTAAGGTCGCTGACCTATGGCAGGTCAAAGTCAGGCCGTGGTTTCAATGAAAGCAATTTCCAGTGATCGTTCAATCTGATCCAACGACAGAGTGTTAGACGAAGCCATACATCTCTGAGAGAGTTTCTTAGGTAGTACAATAATTGAATCAACAAATTGAATTGACCTAAGGTCAGGTATGAAGGTCAGACCAAGGTCAAAATTAACCTGTGTTATTGCTCTAGGGCTTGCGGTATGGAGTAGTTTCTGGTGCTCATTTCGAATTTATTGATAAAAACCGCATTATACACCCTCCATACTTCTAAAGGTCAGAAGTTCGCTGACCTAGAATGACCCAGGTCAACACTTTGTTTTCATGAACATACTGCCTAGCGTTATCTTTGTCGCTTATCCAAATGCAAAACTCAAAGCGGTCTTGTATGATTTTGGTCACCATGACCTCCCAAGGGTCAGACGAGGTCACTGACCTTAGATAAGCATGTGCACGCCTGCTTAGAACAGTTATCTAGGTTCTAAGGGCCCTTTGGAGGCCAACCTAAAATTTGGCCTTGTCTTATCTTATTTGACTCAAAGGTCGTGACCTAGGAATATCAAACTTAGATCTATGTGAGTTCACGTACAGGTCAACACACCCTGTGCATTTAATGTCTCTAGCTTGCTTAGTTCCTGAGATCTTAGGGGGATTACATTGACCCCCACCCGAGCGAAATGTATCCAGCCGGCCACCCGGGTGCATGTTAATGAGGTAGCCAAGGCCAAGGCCGGTGCATGTGTGATCAGGTGCGATGCATTCTGCCCCATTTAATTTGTTGGAGATGACCTTAAGCGACTGTTTGAAAGCACGCGTTTTACCCTGACCCGGCTCAAATGGACAAACAAAATGATGTGCTGGAAATGCGTGCAAACGCCTGAGTTGTGTTGTTGCAACGCAACGCAAGTGTTGCAATTACTCATCCAGATGTATTCTGCATCAGTGGCAGAAGGGGCTATCTTTGAGCTTTGCCGCGAATGACAGTGTATAATGCAAATAAACGTGCCCTCAACCTTATTGGTATGCGATGAGATGCGGGGAGCTACCCCCCCCCCCCCCCGCTTCCCCCTCCCTCCCGCTGATATTTGGTAATCCATTTTACCGGTTTGGACGGATCAGGTATGAAACGAGATCGTGCTCTCTGAACTTACCTTGATAGCCTGTTACAAATTTCTAACGGATTCGGGGACCCATTCAAACGGGCAAAACATGCGGTTGGCTTTTTCGCTTTAACTACATATACCACTCAGATCTCTTTCATACTTCTACATTTCGACGTTCGACCATAATAATCCCAAAGGCATACAAGCTACTGTGGATTGGTGGCGGACGTGAGATGATGGAAATGATATTAATGAACATAGGCGGATCCTTGAAGGGGGGGGGGGGGCACGGGGCCATGCCCCCCCACAAAAACCCTGAGAGTATGTTTTGCCCCCTCCAAGCATTCCCGTACTTCATAAAAGTCTCGTCTACTTACCGTCTGTTTACCTTTAACTTTTAGCTGTTTTGTTTTAACTTCTGTTTAAGATTCAAAAGCATTTCTGTGCTTGAATGGTGTCCCTTCTAGGTACTCGCGAGAGGCACCATGCACTGGACCTCGGATCCCACACAAGCCAGCTGGCGACGAACGGTTGGTCCCCCCCCCAAAAAAAGCGCAGGCTAGATCCGCCCTGTTAACGAAAACATTTGATGCCTATTAAAGCCTGATCTGGCGCATACAAGCGCTTACCCCTGTACTCTGCGTTGCAATACATGTAACATCCAACCCAGCAATGCCAGAGATCAGTCGCGAATGCAGGATATTCAAAGCTGATGAAGAATGCAGGATGCATGAACACCCTGATGCCTGCGCCGAAACCAACGTCAATTTATTACCCCCGTTGCGTATGCTCTTAATTTGCCTATGGTGACCCAAAGTGTTCGATATTTGCGATAATTGACCTATTTTGAAATATGGACCAATATTTTAAGTTATTTTGGAGTTAAATCGGATGTGAAGAAGGAAGTGTTCCGCCAATACGTGACTCCCAAAAAATCGTGATTTACTCTGACATGCCTCCCACGAATCAATCATGGAGCCGACCCCGAACAACGTGGCGCCGCTCGTTTCTGTTTTTATATGTATATTCTATATATATATATATATATATACATGTATGTATATTTTATATATGTGTATGTATATGTATTTGCATATTTTTGTATATGTCAGACCCATGGTTAAGGAGGCCACCCACCGTCGGCGCCCCAGCTAGATCGGTCAGAGCGGTTCAATGATGATGAAAAAGCACAAACCTAACCCGGACCGGGTTGCGACCATGGTGAACGCGGCAGCATGGCCCGATGAATGCATGCACAGATCACAGGAATGGGTTCGTCCCCATAAGTATTGCAGCTATGTGCGATATTTCAGGATGTTTGTGTGTCAACCCTGCATGGCGGCCGTTTGATGTGCTCTGAAAAATTAATACCACTGGCAGAATGTGATACCCGTTCTCCCAACGGGGTTCTTCCATGTCCTTGACGTACCAAGCTCTGTCATCGGGGCGAGAGCAGTAACGGACTTTTCCACCATAACCGGACATTCAAACCATGCTCCAGCCCGAGGCGTCAGAATGCTTGTAAGCTTGGGAAATATAGTGATTTCCGTGTCACTGCATTTATCTTCCAGTACTTCTCACATCAAACGGGCTTGGATCGACAACAACTGTCGTACCCCTCAGCGTCCTTCCGCATCGCCGACGCTAACCACGCCGTTCCTGCACCCCAGGATGAAGGAGCCGCCCTCTCTCGCAACAAGTACCTCCGCAGCCCGCTCGCCGGTGCACGAGATCCTCGCAGCAAAAGGTGGCAGCACCGTCGACCGGGGCGCCGAGACAAGCGCTGGCGGATCCAGATGATGATCGAGTATACGGCCATCCCGGAGAACAGCGAGCACGAGCCGGATCAGGGGCGCGCCTCAAAGGTAGGTGCTCGCAGCGAGCCCGCGCCGCCCCGCCCCGCCCCGCCGCCGCCGCCCGCCGCCGCCGCCGCCGCCGCCGCTGCCGCGGCCGCGGCAGGGCGAGGAACGGCGGAAGCGATGCGAAGACGGCCGTAATGCGGCGAAGCGGCGACTTCTGCGCAGCGGTGGTCGTGGGGAGGCACGCATTTCGGCCGCCTCGCAATACTGCGCAGACCCCGCGACGAACGCCGCGGTGGTCGTGGGGTGGCACGCATATCGGCCGCCTCGCGATACTGCGATACTGCCGCAGACCCCGCCGACGAACGCCGCGGGTCGTGGTGGTGGCACGCATATCGGCCTCCTCGCGATACTGCGCAGACACCCGCGACGAACGCCGAAAAATCCACGTCTGCTTCAAAGAACGGTGTTGAGATGCATGTAACTGAGAGATTTGTGCGACCCACTCCATTACATTCTGTGGATCGCACTCAACGTGAACAACCTAGGAGAACATTGCGTTGTCTCGACGTTGAATCGAGTTGGTGCGGTACGAAAATCCTCCAACGCTGCGTCTCACGCTTGCGCAGCGCGCCATCTTCTGCCGCTCTGAGACTCCAGCCAGCTGAACACTAATTATGCGCCGTAAGCACGTAGGCCTGACGTAGTCCGCCATTATGACCTTCACGAGTGGAAGACGGCTGTCCCGTCGTGTTAGAATAACCGGGCAGCGATACATCCGACATGCCTGTACCTGTCAAACACGGTATTGGCGGTCCGAGCGGTACAGCACAGCCGACTGAGCCGCTCGTTGATACTGATCCGAGGAAGCGAAGAAGACACATCGACGGCTGTGGTGCGCTGTGTGCGGCGGCCGAGATCATGCTGTGGAGGAGACCTCGGGTTCGGTCCGTTCTCGTTCTGGTGCAGGAGAGACCTCGGGTTCGGTCCGTTCTCGCTCTGGGGCAGGAGAGACCTCGGGTCCGGTCCGTTCTCGTCCTGGTGCAGGAGAGACCTCGGGTTCGGTCCGTTCTCGTCCTGGTGCAGGAGAGACCTCGGGTTCAGTCCGTTCTCGCCCTGGTGCAGGAAAGACCCCGGGTTCGGTCCGTTCTCGTCCTGGTGCTGGTATCGGTGTTCATCGCAGACGTCCGGAAGTTCTGATCAGTATTGGGGGCGGCGGTCGATAAGGCTGTCAAGGGGTCACTTGACACTAACATGGTTATAGGGAACAGTCCAGGTGAACTATTCAGCTTGGGTTAAGCCTTGAAAAGCCCATGCTGAACGATCACCATTAACTGATCCCTGATAGGCTCTCTGCGCCCTACAAACAAGATAGTGCGCTTGATGCTGGCTGGCATCAGCTGATGATCCACTGCAGCTTCGTCGAAGAGAGAGATTTATCAGTACCATTTCCTGTGTTCCGTCGAAGATTGATCTTACATGCCAAAGCGCTGACTTTTAAGAAACCAGGAGCGGTTCGTCCAGTACGCCGGTAGAGGCACCCATAAAACATTTTTAGACCTCAGAGGCATTTATCAGTTTTTATAGACGTGTTCAAGTCCGGTTCACCTAGGCTATGACCTTGCGCCTGACTGACGGGAATCTCAGTGCCATGACAGCGACTCAATCGATGTATGTAACCTTGGAATAGCATTGGGGGACATCCTGGACAAGGCTGAATGCATTAGAACTCCCCGACTGTGATTGGAGACCTGACTTCGGGTCTCAAGGGCCCCATAAACCCACCGACTGTGCAGATTCTGCCCAGTGATGTGAGCTTCGCCACTGGGAAAGATGTTCGACGTCGGACACATGTAGCCAATAACTGACATCGAACGACCGCTGCTGGCCCCCTGCTATCCTCGCTCGCCTCTGAGAACACTGACCTCTGGCTCTGTGTCACCGGGCTTTCGAACGCCCGGTAATTCTGGCACTCGAGCCAGGTGCGGTTTGAATCGCCCCGATTGTTCACCGCCCTGATATGATAAAAGGCTGTGGATGCATGCAGGTGGCAATGGGGCCGGGCCTGCTCTTCGCGTACAGGCTACGTACAGGCGATCATGTGCTCTGGCGTGTCTGAGTAGCTTGCGCTCCCCATAAACCTTGACCAGCCTGGACATCCAGCCATCAATGATAGTATGTGCATTCCAAAGGCACGCTATGGGCTGCTGATCGACGGATAATGCGCTCGTGAGAGCATGTTTGCTCAATGGCGTGGCCTAAACATATGAACCGGTTCTGCTGCCTAAATGATCATCGTTCCTGCGCAACCTAATCGGCATGTCACGCCGGAACGACATCGATGTACGATTGTCGCAGTGCATAATGTCAAGGTCAGCAATGGAAACGTACTGTTTCCTCTGGTGTCGGAGCCTCGGCATGCATGCTGCTCATCATGCGTCATGCCGTCATGAACCGTGCAGTCCTCTGGCAGCTCCTCTGGTGTCGGAGCCTCGGCATGCATGCTGTTCATCATGTGTCATGCCGTCATGAACCGTGCAGTCCTCTGGCAGCTTTTGACGCTGCTGGTGCCCCTGCGCAGAACCGGAGGTGTCAAGTCGCCATGCCAGAGGCGACCGTATTTTTTCTAACGCCAGAAGCGGAACGGCCGGAAGCGGAAGGTGCGGGGCGCTGGAATACTCTGAGCTGCGACCTGGTTGTCCTGCATTAATTCGTGTTTGGGCTGCAGCATTGCTCTGCGGTTGCAAGGCAGCCATTCTCGATTCGGATCTTCAATGGCGGCTGGAGACAGGGACTGCCTCAAAATGTGTCGCAGACACGCGCAGTTGCATGCCATTGAATTTCAACGAGCTGATAGATTCCTCCACGAGCAGTCGGCGGGGATATCGCTCAGTCGTCATCCGGCAATGGGGCGGTAGACATAAGCAATGCACTGTTAAGGTCACGGTGGATTCCACCACAGCGGAGACATTGGAAGGTCTGGTGTCCGAGGGAAAGTAGCTGTTATATTTATGGCCGGGACAGCGGCGGAGCCACGGAGCCTAAGCGTTACCAGCTGACGCGGATTCCGCTGCCATCGATATGCTCAGGCTGGGTTTCTTTCACAACAGGAAATGTTCGTAGGTAACCGTATCTGTGCATGGCGTCGACTTCTTGATCCGTGTCTGGTTAAAATTATGCCAACGTTGTTGGGAGTCGGTGGAACTCCATCTTATTGCAACTTTTCAATCAACAGCTCATGTTCTGAGAAGTCGCTCTCAGCGCTCATCTGTCACCCATTTGCTGTTAATTGTCAGGGAATTAACACAGCCAGGTAATTACCAAGGGCATCGATCGCATGAGGTCTCAACGGCTTAAGAACACCAGTTGGGAGCGGGCGCCGAAGAGGTCCGCGGCAGAGGCTCCCCCAACCCCACCCCCACCCCCCCGAGGCCCGCAGCAGAGGCTCCCCCAACCCCACCCCCACCCCAACCCCCGAGGCCCGCGGCGCCTGAAAGGCACAACATACTGTGTACCACAGCCGCACGGATGTTGTCGCAGCATCTCATGGAAGTTCGCTCAATCATCAGCATTTGAGATTTTGCGAGAGTCCGACAGTGAAGAGAGATGGACAAGACTGGACATCGAGCCGATACGATAATGTCAATGCATTTATGACCGGAAGGAGATAACGGGATACAATGGATTAACCGATCCGGTACCTGCCAGACACTACATTTCACCAGCAGCGCCATCTGAATGAGGAAGGTCTGCAGCGGAGATGCATTTTTTCAAGTGATGAATTGGGTGCATCATTATGGGCCTGGTGCTAGTCTCAGATTGTTGGCACTCAGGTAGCAAAAACCTTTGCGGAGTGACATCACTGAAGTTCACTCTTGCCTCTAACACGTCATCGCAGGCAATGTTGGGTGTTGTACTAGGATTTGCAAGCGAAATGTTTGCGCTCCTGATTCATGGCATAGATCTGTGTAGGCACTGAAGCGTGCGGCATGGGAAATGGACGGTGGGCTCTGCTGTTCAGGTGTTTCCAGTTGTTATTCACGGAGGCAGTCGACTCAGTGTGCCTGTATCCGACATCCTGATTTAGCCGCAGTTACCTTACGGGGGGCTTGTTTGCTTCATTGTTAGCCGGCCGCGGTTCAACTAGACATGCTCCTACCCGCAACGCCGTGCAATAAGGGCCATAATTAGCCACCGTCCCGTCTATTTGCAAGGGTGAGGCAGGGCGGGCACTGGCGGCCAGCCCCGTTACGTCACGTGACGTCACAAAATTACGGCCGTCCCGAGAGCCGCCACGGCAGGCGCTACGAGCCTGCGCAGTCGTGCCGCGGCTGCAGCGCGATATCACTAGTCTCCAGCGGAAGTGGCCAGAAAGCGAGCTCACCGTGCAGGAATCTGCTCGTGCTGCGTCGGATCAGTAAGCGCAAGCCGTCGCAAATAGTCCTTGGTCAGCTGTTTAGGCTGCGCCGCAAGCGTCTGTCTCGCGCGGCTTGGCGGCGGAGAGTGCGGCGAACGAAATCAAGGCCACTCGCGGCGACCACGCGGCGTCGCCACCGGCCGAGCCGCGGCAGTGCAGCAGCGTGGACCTTTGGGTGCGTTTGCAGCTGGGCGATCTCGCGGTATTTTGACTCTGCTGCCGTGGACTGGCGTCGCACGTGCCAAAGGGAGCCTGCTGGAAACCCGCCGACGGCAGCTGCCAGACGCCCCAACAAGCGGAGTTTTTGTTTCGCCGACAGTGCGTGCTGCTGGCAGTCGGACATAGCTGAGGTGGCGTGCGACGAGGGACGAGGATTTCTCCGTGGATTTTAAGGCGCGCAGTTCCGAATTTTGCGCGAAGTGCATTGCCGTGAAGTGCGTGTTCGTGGGACACCACCTGGTAAGGAATTGCAGGCGCAGTCAAGAACGGAGCGAAGTTAGCTCAAGCCATGGGGTTTGATGTCGAGGTCGGGATATTTTGTCTAGCTTTTTCGGAGATGGTGGGGTCTGCTACAGTAGTACATCGGCGCTGCTTACTGTGTAGTCAACCAGTCAACGTGAATGTAGCTCCGTGATGCCACCTCCCCCTGAGCTTTTGTCGCCATCCTTGTGGCTTGCCTGCATGAAGGAAAGCATAGCATTTTGCGGGAATTCACCAGCTGGGTAAGGCTGGCACTCAGGAGTATCGCAGTATATTATATATATATATATATATATATATATATATATATTTAGTTTTCTTAACTTTTGGACAAACCTGCTTTGCATTGCGTCTAGTTTTCAATACATTTGTTGTACGGAGGTAGCCTGATGCTTATGTGGATAAAAAGCTGACTCCAGGATCCGTTAGACAGGTCATTCAGTTGGTTCGAAAACGAAAGGGATTAGCCGTGGGAATCCGAACCATATCTGGTTGCAGAAGCCTAGGCCCTAAGCTTGTGCTCAGTACAACTCGGTGTTTACCCGACTTTCACCCGAAGATCGCCGCAGGCCACGCAGCGTCGGCTCAACAGCTTGTACTGAGCCGCGGCCAACGGGTGGACGAAAGTGAGGACGCTTCTGAAAGAAGTATCTTTGAACGCTTCAGGACATCAAATCTGACATCTACAAGGCAGTCGACGCATATTTCACGTGCACGATTTTTGGACTGATGATAAGAACAGATTGGCCCTTAAAGCACCGCGAAGTGTCGCTAGAATCTGGTGCTGGAACTGGAAGAGCAAAGGTAGATTCTCTATTTTTCGTGTTTCTGCTGCCATTTATGTGTCCAGAAGACAGATTAACACGGCGGCCGCCGTCTGGCGGCACTTCCAGTGGCCGACGTCTTTCGGTTTTACGGAAGCTGCAACCCAGACCTTCGCTGTCACTCTCGAGGTTGCGGGCAGGCATGTTCAAACATTTTGATGCACTTTTTCATTAATCCATTCTGAAAAAATGAACGTTCTTAGACAAACATGGGATGGCCTCGTTCGATTTTTAAAATTCATTTTGAACTACTCTATTGAACAAAAATGAGATCCACTCTACTCAACAATAATGAGGCCCCTTATTTGCTTCCGGGCAGGGCGTCCCCTGAGTAGAACATTAAGGACGCATTACCGGTTCCGGTCAAGAGCGGAAGGGCCACTCCGTCCCATCGCGAAGCGTCTTCTGGCTGTCATTCTAGCGACACGGGGTGGGATCTCCTGGTCGATCCGGGGCCATTGGAGGGATATATCGTATCACATTGCTCCCCTCCCTGACACGGGAGGCCTTCTGACCCGCGCAGGTAGCTCGGGATCAGCACAGGAACCCTCACGCGATAACATCCCTGATCGCCAAAGGTGGTCCAATAACTGTCACACAGGCTCCAGTTCCGTCCTCTGTTTTCTTCAGAGATATTGAGAAATCCCTGAACGTAGAAATCCCATGGTAGATAAAATGGGTTCCTTAGCTTGTATTGACATGACCAATCCAGGTTAGTCTTAAAATGTTCAAGATTCAGTCAGAACTGATCACTAGTAAAAGACTATGTAACATGATTTTCAACATTCAACCAACCCCCCCACCTTGAAAAGTGGGGGCCCTTGGCCCCGCTGCCCCCCCCCCCCTGTTTCTACGCCCATGCTGTAAAGTTGTGACGTGAGCGTAAATTTGCTTTGACCCAGTATGCAGGTTATGGATCATACTGATAACTAATGCAATTTGTCACACACATCCTCACATCGATTGGCATTTAGATAATACTAGGTTTTGCTTTTTTGGGGGCTAGTGCAGCGAGACTAGATTATATTTAAATGCACCCGAATACATATATGTTAAGTCTCAAAACGCTTGTATGTCCTACATTGTCATATCTCATGTGTCATTGTTGCATGTCATATGTCAACGTCTACATATCCATGTGTCCTACATTGAAGCCAAAACGTTGCGGGCGAATCGTAACCGTAATCCGAATCCGAACCCAATCGTAATCGTAACGGATACGGCGCAAGAACGGTGCAGCCGGAGTCAGGGTGTCACTCCTCAGCTTTCTGCCCGTCACGTTCGTGATCAGAAGCGGCATTGCTGATGGGTTTCAGCCCCTGAACAGATGGACGCGTTGTTTAGTCTTCAGCGATTCTCGCTGCTCCTGCAGTTTTTGTTTTGTTTTGTTTTGTGAAGAGTGTGGCCTGCTCAGCTTTTCCCATCTTGATATAGGGGCCGTACAAGTTGTGTGGGAGGTGAAGTCACCTAATGATCGTATTCATTAGTAAACAACGCTGAGTGTAAGAGTAGTGCTTCTGTAAACAGTGTACAGAATGCCTGTGTCATCCATAGCTAGGCTTGAGCAGCATGTTGATTTGTTCTGAAATGAGTCTTTGCGGCGCTTTTACGGAGCCGTCCCGCACGCCGAAACGCTCGTGAAGCTTGGGCGAGAAATTGCACTTTTGATGTCGATCCGTAAGGCGTGGCGCTCATGTTTCACGTGAAATGTGTGGGTATTTTCACTTCGGGTCGTTTCGAGGCATAAACTTCTGCTCATCAGCAAGAGGCATGTTTTTGCAAGAGGCAAGGCATTTTGCGTGCCGTCCTTAGATATTGATCGCGATCAGCTGTCTCGGCACGTAGGGCGGTATACGCTCGTTTTGAGGATTCCGAACGTAAAGTACGGCCTGAATTTCCGAACCAGATACGCACGTCTCAGCCAAGCATCCCAGCTGGGTGTTTTATCCATTGATTGTTCCGCGGCCACTCCCCCGTGGCAGTGATCTCCGCGCAGCCAGGCCGTCACGCGAACCTTTAGCCGGCTCCCATGCACGAGCACATGTCGTCCAGATCGGCCGGTCATGCCGACAGAGCACCATATTGGAAAGGCTCGGCGGTCGCTTTTTGCTGCTGTGTTTCGTGGGACCGGTTTTTCGGATGGATACGTCATACGCCGGTTATGCGGTTTTCATAAAAAAGACCGTGACTCACCGTTGGTTATTCGGTGCAAGACTGACTTAAAGCCGTCGTGCCGGGGAGTGGATATCGGCCCAATCTTTATCGTTTTCACCTTACCCGTTCTTCAGTACGTGTTACTACGTTTAAGTACGTTTAGCGACCACGTTGATATACTATTTCGGCTCGGTCTCAGCTGTCCCGCCTCTGCAGATGCGAGCTTGCCAAAGTATTTGTAGAAACGACGTTGATGTATGCCTGGCGCGGGTCCCATAATCAATGCCGAGACTAGTCGTATTCCCTAAATCAGCCCAGAACAAGCTGGTGGTCCGGACTTGATTCACAGTGCCACCTGACCTTTGATATGCCCTTAAACGGAGTTCGACAAGTGCGAAACATAGAGGTGTCGAGAGGAAAGAGTTCGAGCTGCTTTCTCGTGCCACACGCTGCAGTGGGGGCTCTGTGAAGCCTCTGAAGCTGCTCCAGGCATCTAGAGGGGAACGCGTACCGCTGAGTGTAAGTTGAGAACCCCTGATCGTGGCCAGCGTCTTAGCGCCCGGTCCGACCGCAAAGCCGCTTTCTGAGGACGCCGACATAGCGTGTTGGCTGTCCCGTCAGGTAACGGTCCAGGCTAGGTTCTGGGGAGGCCTACCCGGTGTAAAACGCCACGAGCGACTGGTGGGACCCCGACCCTTTAAGCTGTCCGAATGGCTCTCCGGATCACCGAAGCGATTCGAGCTAGAAAATAACAGGGGAAATGGTGACAGAAAAGCTGGGTCAAAATACCAGCCTTTTGAGGTATCAGCCTGTTTGCAACGAAAAGTTGAAATTGAGCTGCTAAGACCCTGGCGGGAAATCAACGGAGACCCCGATTTACTTCAGTCAGAGCCCTTCCGCCTACCTTTTTGAAAGAAATGGCAGGACGTCACCATAAAGACGTTATACTCCAAAGCTTTACGTCACGCTGGTGCCCGGGCGGCTACGAGTTGGTGCCAAGCCAACAGATGTTCAGCTATTATGTCACGCAGTGCTGCTGGGACCGTGAGTTGGCAACAACACGGGCGGAACGTTTCTTGGCCCGCGGGATGCGAGGTTGCCGCTTCAGTCCAGGGCCCAAGACTCTCCTGGGCCGAGTAGTTTTCTCCCGGGCGCGCATCACCGGGGCTACACTCGCCCACGCAGTGGTCGGCTCGAAGTCCAGGTCACTCCATTTGTTCGAAGTCCAATCCGTTCGTTGAACGCTCCTCGCTGCTGTCGCCTGCGCTTCCTCACCGAGTGGCTCCTGCCAGGTCAGCGCCCCGCCCCGCCGCCGCCGCCGCCGCCGCCGCGAGACCCACCGCCGGCATCTGCAGCCGCAGCCATGGAGACGAGCCGTGGCCGCCCCGCGCGAGGCCAGCCTGGACGTGGATGGCGGCCTGAAGGAGCGCCGCCGCTCGCTGTCGCCGGGCCGCATGCTACACTCGCTGCTGGGCTCCTTCTCCAAGAAGCACGGCACCGACGCCACCGCCGAAGCCGACGCCGATGCCGGCGCCAGCGACGCGCCGGGCGTGGTGAGCCTGGGCGCCAGCTCGCGGCGAAGCAGCACCGCCTCGCCGGTGCCGTCGCGCCGCTCCAGCTCGCCGGCGCCGCAGAGCCCGGCGGTGG
Organism: Pollicipes pollicipes; assembly: GCF_011947565.3. Lineage (NCBI taxonomy): Eukaryota > Metazoa > Arthropoda > Thecostraca > Pollicipedomorpha > Pollicipedidae > Pollicipes > Pollicipes pollicipes. Next base: position 32,317,780 of record NW_023596461.1, on the reverse strand, counting down.
CGCAGGCGCGAGCCGGCGGCCGACCGGCGCGTCTCAGCGCCTGACGCGCTCTTCCCGGGCCGCCGCGAGCGCCGGCGCTCCTCCGTCGAGGCGCTCCGCGAGCTGGAGCAGCTGCAGGAGATGTTCGAGGAGGAGCGCGCCGCCGACCGCATGGCCGCCGCCGACTGCGACATGGGCGCGCCGCAGCGCGTCGAGAACGGCCGCGTGGTGCCCGAGCTGACCACGCAGTGCTGGAGTCCGGCGCACGCGCCCAAGCCGCGCGTGTTCGCCACGTGCTCGTTGCCGCCAGCGGCGTCCGAGCCCATCGCCGTTCCGCGGATCCACGTGACGGGCGCGTCACCGCAGGTGTCGCCGCGCGTGCCGCGACGCTCGCTCGACTACGGCGACGCGCGCCTCGACAGCCGGCGCGGCTCGTGCAGCGCCTCCGACGAGGACGACGACGGCGCCGACGGCTGGGACGGCCACAGCGAGGGCGAGGAGGTGAGTGTCGCGGGTGCCGCCGCCGGGCGTCCGAGAAGGCGCGGCCGCGCCGGTCTGCCGCTCAGGCGGTGGTGGAAGACTCGGCTGCCGCCGGACGGTCGCGGTGGCGGTGCGACGGGACATGGGTGGTCTGTCCGCCCGCGCTCCGTCCGTTTACCTGGGTGGCTGGAGTTGGCGTGCTATTGTTGACTGGTTTGTAATCTGCTGGTTCCGAGGGCTGCCCGGCTCAACGCTAAGCGCTTTTGTGGTTGCCAATTACAGGTATCACGGGACTCACTGTGGCATACAGCAACCTGCATTAATGTTCTGGTGCTTAAATCAGTTATACCAGACCTTTCGAGCCATATCTTCCTTTCCACATTGAAGCGAACTCGGCAGGATAGTCTGCGATGCGTGAGTGAACATGGACCGTTGATATAGGGACGGATAACAGACGGCGACAGTTACCAGGCAAGACAGTTCACGTTTCCCGACAACACCTAACTTGCGGCGATCTCGTTGTCAGTCTGTGGGTCAGACCGTGTGTTAAAGCGAGCGGGCACCAGGAGTGTGGTGAGCAGTCTGTTTGCCGTCAGCGTGCCAATTTTATCGTCAGTGTACGCGAGAACCTGACATTTATTGCCCCATTGAGGTGGTCGCACCCACGGTTACCGCCATGTGTCGGAGAACCGTAAATCTGGCGCAATTAATGACGGTCGTCACTAGCCCATGGCAACACATTTCAAGATGAGCCGCGACGACGCTAATCACGCCAGTATGGCCCGCGTGGGGCCTCGAGCGTCCCTTCACGTCGCCTGAGACGGCGCTCGGCCGCGGTTTTCATCTCCACCTGCCATTCGCAGCGTTTTCATGATTGAGGACCACCCCACCCATCCTGCGGCGCATCAGCCACATCGTCGTAGCGCGCGCCACCGACGCGCCAGTTTTGTCTGTTGCGGCGCGGCATGGCCGGCAGCCGACTGCGCCGCCGTGGTCAGCGGTCTGGGGTGTCGGCGGCCGGGGGTGATCGGGACCGGCCGGTGCTCCCGGTTCGCTCTGCATGCAGTGCCGCCGCCTCGGCGACTGGCCGAGGTCAGATCTCATCTCCAAGCGGGCTCATGCCGGTGCTGAGGTCGCCGGTCCGCCGCCTGGAGGCAGCGGCGGTGCGCAGCGGCGGTCGTGCACGGGAGGGGGAGGGGCTCGCTGAGAAAACAGCTCTATCGCTGCGGTGAGCAACGCTGGGGCGAGAACCGGCCCGGACAGGGTGGCGTGGAGGGGTCGCCGCGGCCACTGCCTGGGCTGCTTGGGACCGTAGGTTGGTCTGGTCAGGTCTGGTCTGGCCTGTTCTGGTCTGGTCTGGTCTGGTCTGGTCTGGTCTGGTTTGGTCTGGTCTAGTCTAGTCTAGTCTAGTCTAGTCTAGTCTAGTTTGGTCTGGTCTGATCTGGGTCGGTTCCAGTCTCGTCTAGTGTGGTCTGGTCTGGTCTGGTCTAGTTGGGTCTGGTCTGATCTGAAAGTTGACCACGGTCTGGTGACGTCACCGCGTCACCGATGCTGTGATGTCACCGATGCTGCGATGCACCGATGCGCCGATGCACCGCGCCTCAGGGCGCCATATAGCCCAGCGGCCCATCCGCCATGCGACTCGAATCACCATCGCGCATCATGGCTTTGTGGCAGGCCAGTGAACACTGTGACGCTGTCGCCGCCATCAATCACAGCCTCTTACAGCCATCCGCCGGTTCACCAAAGCACCACCACCCACCGCACTCAGGACAGCTTCGAACCACGGATGTCACCAGCGGCGCTGATCCTGGCCGGACTCTGCCATGTATGCGGCTGGCAGACGCAGGGCCGCGTCCTGATGGCCGCAGCCATCACAGTCAGTCTGGGGAGGCCGTCCAGGGTGGATTGACGAACTGTCGTCCTGTGTGATGCGTGATTCGAGAAGTGATGGTTATGAGGGGATCTTCCCCGCGCGATTCTGGTCGGTCAATCCCTGTACGCTTAACTGATGCTCATGTCAATGACGATGATAGATTATTCGTCGTAAGCGTGTTCCCCGCAATAATTGATGCACTTGAACATTGTCATGGGTTGACTAATTTGTCGTCCACTCGCGTCTCCGTTTTCACTATATGTGTATATACACGTATCTATGTATATGTTGCGTATTATATTAAGGTATTTACGCATATCTTCGAAGAGAAACGAATATTAGTGGACTGACACTGATAATCGTTTCGACAAAGTCATGCAGACGAAGTATCAATGCATCTATCTCTCCTTTCGCCTGGTTATTCTACGAGGAATAAGGCTAACGCCACTAACTAATCTATATGCAGTGGAGAGTAAAGAAATAGCAAGCACTTGCGACAGCGAACTGGGCGCGGTGCCCCCTGGTTGACCTGGCAGAGCCCTTCGCGCCGAAATCGCCGCGTCTCTTCCCTTTATTCGTCCTCGCGGGACATCAACCTTCAGGAGTGCACCGACACTAGCGCCCGTCGCCTGGGACGACGCCAGAGTGCTTGCACCGGTCGTGCTGCTCCCGCTCCGCAGTATTCCCCGTAGACTGCGTCCCTACCCGGCACCCCCCCCCCCCCCCTCCCACCCAGCCCCCCCCGACCCGGACTCGCGGCGGCTCGCGCCATTACGCCGTCACCCCCATGATTGCCGTGTGGGGAGGGGAGGGGGGACGGGGCGTGATGTGATGACGGCCGGCCGGTGCGGAGTAGTGGGACGCCGTGTGCCCTCCCCCCCCCCCCCCCCCCCGGTGGTAAATGGAGCCGTCACGTCACGTCTGCGCGCTCGTCGGGACGAGCTCGGCGGCGGGGCGGCGCCGGCTGCTTTACCACGAGCTCGCGCAGCGGCGGGGGGGGGGGGGGGGATGTCGAGCCTGGGGAGAATGCGCACGGCCAATAGCATGCTGCGTGGTTGTGTTTGGGTGGTCTGGATCCGGGTCTGTTCTCAGCTGCCTGACAATGGTGTTGTCTTTCGTGTGGCTCTCACACACCAAGGAGCGTGATCTCCCATTGCTTCGTCGGGGGGTTAGGCCTTGAGGGAATCGTCTCTCGTTTGTATTTGGGTAACTGTTCTGGTCAGGCCATCAAACTTCGTTTGGATGACGTCGACGCCGTGGGGCCCCGTCAGTCAGTCGCATTTGTCTTGTCGGCGTCTCGGGCCGTGTGGTTCTCCGGACATCAAGGCCAAACCCGCGCTCGAATGACTTCTTTGAATGCGATACATTCGTTTACACCAGCCTATGTGCTGCTCTGCAAAACGCGGCAGGCTACTTGCTGACGAAACGCCTGCTGCCGCCGCCCGGTGCGCGCCGGTGCGGTTCGTTCCGCTCCGGTCCGGCTGCCGTTGACCATTCAGACGCCCTGCGCTCACGCTGCGCCTCCACGCGTCGATGCAACCGCGCTCCCACGCCGCCGCTCCGCCTCCGGTGGCGACTGGATCAGCGCTGGAGACTAGGCAGGTGTCCCTCAGCGCGAGGCTGCGGGGCACAGCAGACCAGGCAGGGTGTCCCTCACCGCGAGGCTGCGGGGCACAGCAGACCAGGCAGGGTGTCCCTCACGCGAGGCTGCGGGGCACAGCAGACCAGGCAGGGTGTCCCTCACCGCCAGGCTGCGGGGCCAGCAGACCAGGCAGGGTGTCCCTCACCGCGAGGCTGCGGGGCACAGCAGACCAGGCAGGGTGTCCCTCACCGCCAGGGCTGCGGGGCACAGCAGACCAGGCAGGGTGTCCCTCACCGCGAGGCTGCGGGGCACAGCAGACCAGGCAGGGTGTCCCTCACCGCGAGGCTGCGGGGCACACGCAACCAGGCAGGGTGTCCCTCACGCGAGGCTTGCGGGGCACAGCAGACCAGGCAGGGTGTCCCTCACCGCGAGGCTGCGGGCACAGCAGACAGGCAGGGTGTCCCTCACCGCGAGGCTGCGGGGCACAGCAGACCAGGAAGGGTGTCCCTCACCGCGAGGCTGCGGGCACCAAGCAGACCAGGCAGGGTGTCCCTCACCGCGAGGCTGCAGGGCACAGCAGACCAGGCAGGGTGTCCCTCACCGCGAGGCTGCAGGGCGCAGCAAACCAGGCAGGGTGTCCCTCACCGCGAGGCTGCAGGGCACAGCAGACCAGGCAGGGTGTCCCTCACCGCGAGGCTGCGGGGCACAGCAGACCAGGCAGGGTGTCCCTCACCGCGAGGGCTGCGGGGGCACAGCAGACCAGGCAGGGTTGTCCCTCACGCGAGGCTGCGGGGCCGCAAGCAGACCGGCAGGGTGTTCCCTCACCGCGAGGCGCAGGCACAGCAGACTAAGCGGGGTGTCCTCACCGCGAGGCTGCAGGGCACAGCAGACCAGGCAGGTGTCCCTCACCGCGAGGCTGCGGGGCACAGCAGACCAGGCAGGGTGTCCCTCACCGCAGGGCTGCAGGGCACAGCAGACTAAGCGGGGTGTCCCTCACCGTGAGGCTGCAGGGCACGGTGGACCATGCAGGACGCCATGTGACTGTGAGGCTGCAGGGCACGGTGGACCGGAAGCCAACCGACCTCTGGCGATACTCGCCGGTCCGTGCATCTCGTAATCGGCCGTGTGTGTTTCTGTCGCTCGTGCTCAAGGCCTTATGTATCAGCACTAAGCCCAGGGACTGAAGGCACGGACTCAGGTGCGCGCGCCCGCTTACTGCGCCCTCGGAAAGCATACCCTTTCTCCGTACGCTGACGCAGGCGATGGCGATTAGGCGCGAGGAAAACGTTGTCGCGTTTCTCAGTACGACTTTGAGTCAGCGGCTCCTGAAGCCAGTCGCAGCGCGCCGCGCGAGGACTGTTAGCAGACCCTAGCAAGGTCGCGCCGACGGCTCTACCTCTGTCGGACCTGCGCGCTGCAGTCGGCAGCTGGGCGGCTGGGCGACGCTGCAGCCGGCAGCTGGGCAGCTAGGCCACGGCTCACCGGGCCGGCCGGCCTGCGGCCGACTGGTGAGTCCAGTGACGCCGGGGACCAAATGTGGCGGCCGGTGCGGGGCATGTATCGTGTTCCATTGGTGCCGTATGCCGGTGCTTGTCATGACGTCACCACGGATGCTTGTGACGTCACGCCTGCCATTTCCAAAAGCGCCCTGCATGATATCTTAGCGTCCTGTCTCCGGCGGTGGTCCGGCACCGGTCGTTGTGATCGTTCTCGGCGACGTGCGTTGCGGGTGACGCGGCGCTGCGCTGCAGCTGGCTGGGCCGTCCTCTACCTGCCCATACCCTTGCTACCCCTGCGCCGCGTCACCGGTCGCCGCGCGTGCAAACCGGGCCCGGCCGCGCGCCGGCGGGAGCGTAAACACGATCGATGACCCGTGCAGACGCATGGGCGGGGCTGCGCGCGGCTGTGAAAGCAGACGGAGGTCGCCGCCCTCGCTGGGCTCCACATGTGCCCAGAGCACCTGACCCCGGACAACACCGGCGTGGCGCGCGGCTGGCGCGGCTCGGTCGCCGTCCTGGGACCCGGGCCGTCGGGGACAGGCCGCGCAGAGTTTGGGTGGAGGACTAGGAAAAGGTTGGCTTTGGTCGGCTGTTGACCGCCCATGTCGTCTCCAGTTGCGATATCGGCTGACGGTTTTAGCAGCAAGCGCGATGCATACGAGATGCAAGCGGCCGCGCTTTCTCGAACACCGTGTTAAAACAACATCACTGGGCGACCCAGCAGCGACGAACAACGGGCGGCTGCATTGCCCAGCTCCGGGCGTGGCAACGTCAGTGCCTCGGCCCGTTGTTGACGCGTTGTTGACGCTCGCGCGCCGTTGTTGACGCGCGAAGCGGCCCCGGCCGGCGACAGCTCGCGCGGCCGCCGCCTCGCGTACTGACGCCGGGCTCATCCGTCGCGCCAACGCGCCCGCCCGCACCGGGTCCGCCGCCGCGCCACGTCTCTGCCTGCCGCGGATGAGATGCTCGCTCAGGCGAGCGGTCGCCGGGCTGACGGACTGAGCGCTCGACCGGGGTCAGTGACGTCACATGACCCGCCAGCGCGCGCGCGGCGCGTGACGGCCCGTGGCCGACGCGCCCGACTTTGGTGTAGCGGTGCGGATGGGCCGGACGACGTCGGTGGCGGCGTCGTCCGGAGGCCGGGCCCCAGCCTCGAGACCGGGTGGCTCAAGGTTAAACTCGGTGGCGGTGGCGGCGTCGGGCCGTCGTAGCGTCGCCGCAGAAAGCGAGCGCGGATCGGCGCAGGGTTCGTCCTGGCACCGGCGACTGAGAGGTCGTTTTGGCTCTCGTTTTCTCCGTGTCACGTCTGCGCCCAACATTTGAGCACCAGTAGCGGTTTTTCGGAAAATACTTTAGGGTGTTCCATCATCGGTGAAACAACCTTACCTTACCTTACCTTACTTAGATCTTACCGGTGATGAACGCGATACAACCTAGCACGGGGCCATGTCACGTGCTGAGTGCTCACTAAGCAGGCGATTCGCCCGGATGTACGAGGCATCGCCATCACTGCTGAGAAGCCAGGGCAATGACCCTACCTCAGCGCCGCCGACCCGGACCCAGCGTCACCTCAACCAGAGTCATAGCCACTGAATCGCCTCGGAGCTTGGAGTCTCTATTGACTCGCTTGATCCCGAGTAAGCCACACACCCCTCGGCTCTTTCCGCTTCGCAGGCCGAACTATGAAGGCTTCCCAGCTCTCCTGACCCCGAGTGAGTTCTCCAGCGGACCCTGACAGAATGGCAGGTGGCCCCCTTCCGGCTCCGCTGACCCCCGAGTGAGCCCCTCAGCGAACCACACTGCACCTGACAGGCTGGCGGATGGACCCCCCGGCTCCCCTGACCCGGAGTGAGCCCCCTCAGCGGACCCCGACAGGCTTGGCAGGTGGACCCCCTCCCGGCTCCGCTGACCCCGAGCGAGCCCCTCAGCGGACCCCACTGCACCTGGCAGACTGGCAGGTGGATCCCCTTCCGGCTCCGCTGACCCGAGTGAGCCCCTCAGCAGATCCCACTGCACCTGACAGGCTGGCAGGTGAGGCCTGGTGCCGCCGCAACCGGCGACTATCACATTCCGATCTTGGTGTCGGGTGCTGGGCGCCCGGCGCGCCCCGAGGGAGGCCGTCTGTCTCCGGCCGGAGGTCGGCGCCGCGCCAGGCGCCGCTCCTCGCGTGTCACGTCCGCCGGGGGTCGCCGCCTGGTCTGGAGGACACCGCGGACGCGGGAGGCGCCGCCCACCCACGCCTGGTGTGGCCCGCGGCGACCGACCACGCCGGGTGTGGCCCGCGGCCCGCGTGTGCGGGTGTGGCCCGCGGCGCTCGCGGAGACCGTGTGCGGCGCGAGCGGCGACGACCGTCCCGCTCCGGACGTGGGCGGAGCGGCGCGGTGGAGCGGTGCGGCCTTGACCTTTGCGGGCGGCCCGTGCAGCGGAGGCGCTGCTGCGTCCGGATGGGACCGCTGGCGGCGCGTCTGCGGCTGAATGTACGGAGGCGCCGCTGCGTCCGGATGGAACCGCTGCGCCGTCTGCGGCTGAATGTACGGAGCTCGCTGCTTCGTATGGGACCGCTGGCGTCGCGTCTTGCGGCTGAATTGCGGAAGCGCTGCTGCGTCCGGGGGACCGCTGGCACGCGTCTGCGGCTGAATGTACGAGGCACCGCTGCGTCCTGGGACCGCTGGCGGCTCGTCTGCGGCTGAATCAATGCACTTCACCGCACATTCGGCCTTCGGCTCTGTTTTCAACGGGACGTTTCGTGGGCACGAAACTGACCATGTGGTGAACGCAGGCTCCGACCGACTGGTGGTTCGCCGCGTCATTGTAACGTGTCGCGAACTTGACACCGTGGCTATAAACGCGCAAAAACGCCCTGTGCCCGCGCAAATTTTCGGCTGGCCCTTTGCAGGAGTTTTTCAACGCACTTACGTCGGATGAAAATTGGAGCTAGCTCCAAATTCATGAAGTTCCAACTTGTGGGAGATGCGCGCGTGTCTTAGCGGCCGACATCGTGCATCTCTCGCAGGTTGAGGACCACGCGCTCGTAATGCGCTTGCTTCCCGCGACCCTGACTTGTTCGCGCCTGATCCGCGCAGCTGATCTGATCCGTAGACCTGGTCTGACCCTATCCCCACATACCCCTACCACCCCCCCCCCCCCCCCGGCTGCCGTTGTTCCCCCCGGAGCTTGCCAGCTTCCTGGCCGGCGGATGCGCTCTGGGCGCGGTTCGGGTTCTGCTGGCGCGACCTGGGCGACCTGGCGCGGTCGGGTTCTGCTCCGCTTTCTAGGTCGGGCCCGCTCCAGCCCGGGCGAGAGGACCCCGCGCCCCGCCCGTCCGGTAGTGGGCGTGGCGCTCGGGTCGCGCCTGCCTTGGTGTGCTGGCGACGGCGGGGGCGGCTGCAGCCGCGCTGACAGGCGCTTGCCCCAGTTTTGTAACGTTTTGTGCGCCGACCGGTGGCCCGTTCCGGCCACCCAGCGCGCTTGTTTACGATGGCGCGTGCCCTGTTGCGACGTTTGTCCGCTGCTGTGCCGCGCAAACAGGCGGCGGCGGCCGGGTCGTTGCCGGGCAGAGCGGCTTCCTTGTACCTGTGTAGTAGTGTGATCAGCAGGAGCGGCGGCGCGGACGTCACTGGCGCGGGTACCTGTGTAGTAGTGTGATCAGCAGGAGCGGCGGCGCGGACGTCACTGACGCGGGTACCTGTGTGGTAGTGTGATCAGCAGGAGCGGCGGCGCGGACGTCACTGGCGCGGGTACCTGTTAGTAGTTGATCAGCAGGAGCGGCGCGACGTCACTGTCGCGGGTACCTGTGTGGTAGTGTGATCAGCAGGAGCGGCGGCGCGGACGTCACTGGCGCGGGTACCTGTGTAGTAGTGTGATCAGCAGGAGCGGCGGCGCGGACATCACTGGCGCGGGTACCTGTGTTAGTGTGATCAGCAGGAGCGGCGGCGCGGACGTCACTGGCGCGGGTACCTGTGTAGTATGATCAGCAGAGCGGCGGCGCACTCATGGCGCGGTCGGCGTCCGAGCCCCGCTGGAACTGTACGAACTGACGTTGTGTCGAGCCGCAACGATGGGGGGGGGGGGGGGGGCGTCATTGTTCGCTGTACGTGACCCGCAGCCAGGTAACGGTCCGCTGAGGTTTGGTCCCTCGTGACGACTGTCCGTCCACCGTCGGCTGTCACCGCGCCTGTGCATGGCCGGGTATGCTGGACGCTTTGCTCTGTGGTGTTTGTGGTCTGGGAGAACCGAATGGTAGCCGCTGGGCGTTGAGCTGAAGACAGCAAAGTGGTGGCGAGCTTACCAGGATTACAGGGGACAAATAGGGACCCACGCCGGTTCTTTTGAATCCTCTGGCAGGGCTCCAGGAATTCTGAATCAGCGCCTGAAGCTTGCTTTGTGCTGATGGCAAGATGACATCGACTGTGTGGATTTCGTGTCAGGCCAGATTCGGTGATCACGGGCAGTGGACGCGTAACACTAGAGGTATGAACGCAACAGGACGTCTGCTATCGCTAAATATAGCCTCGTCTGACATAGCGTGAAGTTGGATAACATGATACGAATGTCATATGATCAGGATATCATGATCATGATATCATGATCAGGATATCATGTCATAATATCAGGAAGTGCCGTTCGTCCCTCCACAACATTTACAGGGGCTGAGTGGTGTGCCGTGCTTCGCTGTGGAAGATCGATTACAAAAAAAGAATAACGTGACCACGGAATTCTATTCGCTTCCACTTTCTTGAAAAATTGGACAAGAAAATAAAAAAGAGAGGCAATAGAGAAGTAAAAAGGCCTGAAGGCAACTGGGTGATGTTTTTTCGTCCTATGTGTTTTATGTTTCTGCGTGTAGCCAGGAATGGCCACAAACCTTCCAGAATAAGTAGTGTGATACCGTTACCGCCTTATAATTTAGGCGCTTAAGTTTTCTGCAAGCCGGCGATTCACGGAACTTACCCGGCTTGTGGGGTAGTTCACATAAGCTGAACATGCAACACGTCAGGCAATGTTTCACAGTTTGATGCTTTCATGGTTACCGCCGTAGGTACCACAATACCTGAAGCCGGCCTGGTATGCGTTGTTTGTTTTTTTCTGGACTCCTGCCATGTCGTGATTGCTCACGTACCAGAATGGTTTCCGTGTCCTGGAATCACTGTAGAGCATAAAAAAACAGATTGAAAGAACGCGAGGAGCCTGTCGTGGCCCGAGCAGACTAGCGATGCGCGATGAACGCCGTTTCGTGCAGTCTGCTGTCGGTATCAAGAACTTTAGAAATATGTGGATTCAACTTAGGAGGTAAAAAGCCTTAGTTCCTTTATGAGGCTGAACTATATGCACAGCTACCTGGCAGATTTCCGGTCTCCAGTGAAGACTGACAGAGTGTTAATGAGGTTTATGTGTTTTTTTTTGTACTGCCTGGCATAATGAAGGTCGGTTATTTTACGTTCAGATCTAATAATTTGAAACGAGGAACTTCAGGTCCCTTTTCTTTAATCGGCTCACTCAAAGTTCTACCAGGACATGCGGAACTAATATCATTTGGCCCTGCCCTTGGCCTAATTTCACTTCCTCGACAGCCACATCCTCACTGGCGCATCATCACTCACTGGCGCACA
>NW_023596461.1:32249844-32305755 GCF_011947565.3 Pollicipes pollicipes | reverse complement strand
AAAACACGCCCAGCGCGGAGACACACCGCGACCGTGACCCCGCCGCGACCTGACCGCGACGCCGGCAGATCGCCGGGAACGGGCCCGACCAGGCGGCGTGACGGCCGAACCCGAGCGCTATATGTGGAGCTCTCGACGTGCGGTTCGTGCGGTCACTGCGCGATCTTTCGAACACTCCGGAGCCAATGCCACGACGCATGCTTTGTTGAACGTGGCACCAGATTCTAGCTTAATTCCCTGACATAGGGCAGCGATCTTTCTGCTATTTTCCAGACCACGCCGCTCTCTTGGCACATGTCAAAGTGTAAGCAATTTTATGCACGGCACGCCGTCGATTTCACGGCTTGTGGCGTCGATTTCACGGCTTTCGCGCAACGGCGTAGCTCGAAGTCATCGAATGCATAACGAAAACAGCGTGCCACTTGAAAGCTAAGTTTTAAGTCGAAGAAGTAACATCTGCAGCGTGTTGTGGGCAGATGGGTCTACCTTGTGCGCCAGTGAGTGATTGCGCCAGTGAGGATGTGGCTGTCGAGGAAGTGAAATTAGGCCAAGGGCAGGGCCAAATGATTTATTAGTTCCGCATGTCCGGTAGAACTTTGAGTGAGCCGATTAAAGAAAAGGGACCTGAAGTTCCTCGTTTTCGAAATTATTAGATCTGAACGTAAAATAACCGACCTTCATTATGCCAGGCAGTACAAAAAAAAAACACAATAAAACCTCTCATTAAACTCTGTCAAGTCTTCACTGGAGACCGGAAATCTGCCAGGTAGCTGTGCATATAGTTCAGCCTCATAAAGGAACTAAGGCTTTTTACCTCCTAAAGTTGAATCCACATATTTTCTAAAGTTCTTGATACCGACAGCAGACTGCACGAAACAGGCGTCATCGCGCATCGCTAGCCTGCTCGGGCCACGACAGGCTCCTCGCGTTCTTTCAATCTGTTTTTTTATGCTCTACAAGTGATTCCAGGACACGGAAACCATTCTGGTACGTGAGCAATCAGCGACATGGCAGGAGTCCAGAAAAAAACAAACAACTGCATACCAGGCCGGCTTCAGGTATTGTGGTACCTACGGCGGTAACCATGAAAAGCATCAAACTGTGATACATTGCCTGACGTGTTGCATGTTCAGCTTATGTGAACTACACGACCAAGCCGGGTAAAGTTCCGTGAATCGCCGGCTTGCAGAAAACTTAAGCGCCTAAAATTAAAAGGCGGTAACGGTATCACACTACTTAATTCTGGAAGGTTTGTGGCCATTCCTGGCTACACGCAGATAAAATACAATAGGACGAAAAAACATCACCCAGTTGCCTTCAGGCCTTTTTACTTCTCTATTGCCTCTCTTTTTTATTTTCTTGTCCAATTTTTCAAGAAAGTGGAAGCGAATAGAATTCCGTGGTCACGTTATTCTTTTTTTGTAATCGATCTTCCACAGCGAAGCACGGCACACCACTCAGCCCCTGTAAATGTTGTGGAGGGACGAACGGCACTTCCTGATATTATGACATGATATCCTGATCATGATATCATGATCATGATATCCTGATCATATGACATTCGTATTATGTTATCCAACTTCACGCTTATGTCAGACGAGAGGCTATATTAGCGATAGCAGACGTCCTGTTGCGTTCATACCTCTAGTGTTACGCGTCCACTGCCCGTGATCACGAATCTGGCCTGACACGAAATCCACACAGTCGACGTGTCATCTTGCCATCAGCACAAAGCAAGCTTCAGGCGCTGATTCAGAATTCCTGGAGCCCTGCCAGAGGATTCAAAAGAACCGGCGTGGGTCCCTATTTGTCCCCTGTAATCCTGGTAAGCTCGCCACCACTTTGCTGTCTTCAGCTCAACGCCCAGCGGCTACCATTCGGTTCTCCCAGACCACAAACACCACAGAGCAAAGCGTCCAGCATACCCCGGCCATGGCACAGTGCGCGGTGACAGCCGACGGTGGACGGACAGTCGTCACGAGGGACCAAACCTCAGCGGACCGTTACCTGGCTGCGGGTCACGTACAGCGAACAATGACGCCCCCCCCCCCCCCCCCATCGTTGCGGCTCGACAACGTCAGTTCGTACAGTTCCAGCGGGGCTCGGACGCCGACCGCGCCAGTGACGTCCGCGCCGCCGCTCCTGCTGATCATACTACTACACAGGTACCCGCGCCAGTGACGTCCGCGCCGCCGCTCCTGCTGATCACACTACTACACAGGTACCCGCGCCAGTGACGTCCGCGCCGCCGCTCCTGCTGATCACACTACCAAACAGGTACCCCGCGTCAGTGACGTCCGCGCCGCCGCTCCTGCTGATCACACTACAACACAGGTACCCGCGTCAGTGACGTCCGCGCCGCCGCTCCTGCTGATCACACTACTACACAGGTACCCGCGCCAGTGACGTCCGCGCCGCCGCTCCTGCTGATCACACTACTACACAGGTACAAGGAAGCCGCTCTGCCCGGCAACGACCCGGCCGCCGCCGCCTGTTTGCGCGGCACAGCAGCGGACAAACGTCGCAACAGGGCACGCGCCATCGTAAACAAGCGCGCTGGGTGGCCGGAACGGGCCACCGGTCGGCGCACAAAACGTTACAAAACTGGGGCAAGCGCCTGTCAGCGCGGCTGCAGCCGCCCCCGCCGTCGCCAGCACACCAAGGCAGGCGCGACCCGAGCGCCACGCCCACTACCGGACGGGCGGCGGGCGCGGGGTCCTCTCGCCCGGGCTGGAGCGGGCCGACCTAGAAAGCGGAGCAGAACCCGACCGCGCCCAGGTCGCCCAGGTCGCGCCCAGCAGAACCCGACCGCGCCCAGAGCGCATCCGCCGGCCAGTGACAGCTGGCACAGCTCCGCGTGGGAACCAACGGCAGCCGGGGGGGGGGGGGGGCGGTATGGTGGGGAATAGGGTCAGACCAGGTCATACGGATCAGATCAGCTGCGCGGATCAGTGCGCGAACAAGTCACGGGTCGCGGAAGCAAGCGCATTACCGCGCGTGGTCCTCAACCTGCGAGAGATGCACGCATGTCGTGCGCTAAGACACGCGCGCATCTCCCACAATTTGGAACTTCATGAATTTGGAGCTAGCTCCAATTTCATCCGACCGTAAGTGCGTGTGAAAACTCCTGCCAAAGGGCCAGCCGAAATTTGCGCGGCACAGTGGCGCTTTTTTGCGCAGTTTATAGCCACGGTGTCAAGTTCGCGACACGTTACAATGACGCGGCGAACCACCAAGTCGGTCGGAGCCTGCGTTCACCACATGGCTCAGTTTCGTCGCCCACGCTTAACGTCCCGTTGAAAACAGAGCCGAAGGGCCGAATGTGCGGCTGAATGTGCATTCAGCCGCAGACGAGCCGCCAGCGGTCCCATCCGGACGCAGCGGTGCCTCCGTACATTCAGCCGCAGACGCGCTGCCAGCGGTCCCATCCGGACGCAGCAGCGCTTCCGCACATTCAGCCGCAGACGCGCCGCCAGCGGTCCCATCCGGACGCAGCAGCGCCTCCGTACATTCAGCCGCAGACGAGCCGCCAGCGGTTCCATCCGGACGCAGCGGCGCCTCCGTACATTCAGCCGCAGACGCGCCGCCAGCGGTCCCATCCGGACGCAGCAGCGCCTCCGCTGCACGGGCCGCCCGCAAAGGTCAAGGCCGCACCGCTCCACCGCGCCGCTCCGCCCACGTCCGGAGCGGGACGGTCGTCGCCGCTCGCGCCGCACACGGTCTCCGCGAGCGCCGCGGGCCACACCCACACACGCGGGCCGCGGGCCACACCCGGCGTGGTCGGTCGCCGCGGGCCACGCCAGGCGTGGGTGGGCGGCGCCTCCCGCGTCCGCGGTGCCCTCCAGACCGGGCGGCGACCCCCGGCGGACGTGACACGCGAGGAGCGGCGCCTGGCGCGGCGCCGACCTCCGGCCGGAGACAGACGGCCTCCCTCGGGGCGCGCCGGGCGCCCAGCACCCGACACCAAGATCGGAATGTGATAGTCGCCGGTTGCGGCGGCACCAGGCCTCACCTGCCAGCCTGTCAGGTGCAGTGGGATCTGCTGAGGGGCTCACTCGGGGTCAGCGGAGCCGGAAGGGGATCCACCTGCCAGTCTGCCAGGTGCAGTGGGGTCCGCTGAGGGGCTCGCTCGGGGTCAGCGGAGCCGGGAGGGGGTCCACCTGCCAGCCTGTCAGGGTCCGCTGAGGGGCTCACTCCGGGTCAGGGGAGCCGGGGGGTCCATCCGCCAGCCTGTCAGGTGCAGTGTGGTTCGCTGAGGGGCTCACTCGGGGTCAGCGGAGCCGGAAGGGGGCCACCTGCCATTCTGTCAGGGTCCGCTGGAGAACTCACTCGGGGTCAGGAGAGCTGGGAAGCCTTCATAGTTCGGCCTGCGAAGCGGAAAGAGCCGAGGGGTGTGTGGCTTACTCGGGATCAAGCGAGTCAATAGAGACTCCAAGCTCCGAGGCGATTCAGTGGCTCTGACTCTGGTTGAGGTGACGCTGGGTCCGGGTCGGCGGCGCTGAGGTAGGGTCATTGCCCTGGCTTCTCAGCAGTGATGGCGATGCCTCGTACATCCGGGCGAATCGCCTGCTTAGTGAGCACTCAGCACGTGACATGGCCCCGTGCTAGGTTGTATCGCGTTCATCACCGGTAAGATCTAAGTAAGGTAAGGTAAGGTAAGGTTGTTTCACCGATGATGGAACACCCTAAAGTATTTTCCGAAAAACCGCTACTGGTGCTCAAATGCTGGGCGCAGACGTGACACGGAGAAAACGAGAGCCAAAACGACCTCTCAGTCGCCGGTGCCAGGACGAACCCTGCGCCGATCCGCGCTCGCTTTCTGCGGCGACGCTACGACGGCCCGACGCCGCCGCCGCCACCGAGTTTAACCTTGAGCCACCCGGTCTCGAGGCTGGGGCCCGGCCTCCGGACGACGCCGCCACCGACGTCGTCCGGCTCATCCGCACCGCTACACCAAAGTCGGGCGCGTCGGCCACGGGCCGTCGGCGGGTCATGTGACGTCACTGACCCCGGTCGAGCGCTCAGTCCGTCAGCCCGGCGACCGCTCGCCTGAGCGAGCATCTCATCCGCGGCAGGCAGACACGTGGCGCGGCGGCCGACCCGGTGCGGGCGGGCGCGTTGGCGCGACGGACGAGTCCGGCGTCAGTACGCGAGGCGGCGGCCGCGCGAGCTGTCGCCGGCCGGGGCCGCTTCGCGCGTCAACAACGGCGCGCGAGCGTCAACAACGCGTCAACAACGGGCCGAGGCACTGACGTTGCCACGCCCGGAGCTGGGCAATGCAGCCGCCCGTTGTTCGTCGCTGCTGGGTCGCCCAGTGATGTTGTTTTAACACGGTGTTCGAGAAAGCGCGGCCGCTTGCATCTCGTATGCGTCGCGCTTGCTGCTAAAACCGTCAGCCGATATCGCAACTGGAGACGACATGGGCGGTCAACAGCCGACCAAAGCCAACCTTTTCCTAGTCCTCCACCCAAACTCTGCGCGGCCTGTCCCCGACGGCCCGGGTCCCAGGACAGCGACCGAGCCGCGCCAGCCGCGCGCTACGCCGGTGTTGTCCGGGGTCAGGTGCTCTGGGCACATGTGGAGCCCAGCGAGGGCGGCGACCTCCGTCTGCTTTCACAGCCGCGCGCAGCCCCGCCCATGCGTCTGCACGGGTCATCGATCGTGTTTACGCTCCCGCCGGCGCGCGGCCGGGCCCGGTTTGCACGCGCGGCGACCGGTGACGCGGCGCAGGGGTAGCAAGGGTATGGGCAGGTAGAGGACGGCCCAGCCAGCTGCAGCGCAGCGCCGCGTCACCCGCAACGCACGTCGCCGAGAACGATCACAACGACCGGTGCCGGACCACCGCCGGAGACAGGACGCTAAGATATCATGCAGGGCGCTTTTGGAAATGACAGGCGTGACGTCACAAGCATCCGTGGTGACGTCATGACAAGCACCGGCATACGGCACCAATGGAACACGATACATGCCCCGCACCGGCCGCCACATTTGGTCCCCGGCGTCACTGGACCCACCAGTCGGCCGCAGGCCGGCCGGCCCGGTGAGCCGTGGCCTAGCTGCCCAGCTGCCGGCTGCAGCGTCGCCCAGCCGCCCAGCTGCCGACTGCAGCGCGCAGGTCCGACAGAGGTAGAGCCGTCGGCGCGACCTTGCTAGGGTCTGCTAACAGTCCTCGCGCGGCGCGCTGCGACTGGCTTCAGGAGCCGCTGACTCAAAGTCGTACTGCGAAACGCGACAACGTTTTCCTCGCGCCTAATCGCCATCGCCTGCGTCAGCGTACGGAGAAAGGGTATGCTTTCCGAGGGCGCAGTAAGCGGGCGCGCGCACCTGAGTCCGTGCCTTCAGTCCCAGGGCTTAGTGCTGATACATAAGGCCTTGAGCACGAGCGACAGCAACACACACGGCCGATTACGAGCTGCACGGACCGGCGAGTATCGCCAGAGGTCGGCTGGCTTCCGGTCCACCGTGCCCTGCAGCCTCACAGTCACATGGCGTCCTGCATGGTCCACCGTGCCCTGCAGCCTCGCGGTGAGGGACACCCCGCTTAGTCTGCTGTGCCCTGCAGCCTCGCGGTGAGGGACACCCTGCCTGGTCTGCTGTGCCCTGCAGCCTCGCGGTGAGGGACACCCTGCCTGGTCTGCTGTGCCCCGCAGCCTCGCGGTGAGGGACACCCTGCCTGGTCTGCTGTGCCCCGCAGCCTCGCGGTGAGGGACACCCTGCCTGGTCTGCTGTGCCCCGCAGCCTCGCGCTGAGGGACACCCTGCCTAGTCTCCAGCGCTGATCCAGTCGCCACCGGAGGCGGAGCGGCGGCGTGGGAGCGCGGTGCATCCACGCGTGGAGGCGGCAGCGTGGAGCGCAGGGCGTCGAAGGGTCAACGGCAGCCGGACCGGAGCGGAACGAACCGCACCGGCGCGCACCGGGCCGGCGGCAGCAGGCGTTTCGTCAGCAAGTAGCCTGCCGCGTTTTGCAGAGCAGCACATAGGCTGGTGTAAACGAATGTATCGCATTCAAAGAAGCCATTCGAGCGCGGCTTTGGCCTTGATGTCCGGAGAACCACACGGCCCGAGACGCCGACAAGACAAATGCGACTGACTGACAGGGCCCCACGGCGTCGACGTCATCCAAACGAAGTTTGATGGCCTGACCAGAACAGTTACCCAAATACAAACGAGAGACGATTCCCTCAAGGCCTAACCCCCCGACGAAGCAATGGGAGATCACGCTCCTTGGGGTGTGAGAGCCACACGAAAGACAACACCATTGTCAGGCAGCTGAGAACAGACCCGGATCCAGACCACCCAAACACAACCACACAGCACGCTATTGGCCGTGCGCATTCTCCCCAGGCTCGACCCCCCCCCCCCCCCCCCCCGCTCCCCCCGCCGCTGCGCAAGCTCGTGGTAAAGCAGCCGGCGCCGCCCCGCCGCCGAGCCCGTCCCGACGAGCGCGCAGACGTGACGTGACGGCTCCATTTACCACCGGGGGGGGGGGGGGGGGGGGGCACACGGCGTCCCACTCCGCACCGGCCGGCCGCCATCACATCACACCCCGTCCCCCCTCTCCTCCCCACACGGCAATCATGGGGGTGACGGCGTAATGGCGCGAGCCGCCGCGAGTCCGGGTCGGGGGGGGGGGCTGGGTGGGAGGGGGGGGGGGGGGGTGCCGGGTAGGGACGCAGTCTACGGGGAATACTGCGGAGCGGGAGCAGCACGACCGGTGCAAGCACTCTGGCGTCGTCCCAGGCGACGGGCGCTAGTGTCGGTGCACTCCTGAAGGTTGATGTCCCGCGAGGACGAATAAAGGGAAGAGACGCGGCGATTTCGGCGCGAAGGGCTCTGCCAGGTCAACCAGGGGGCACCGCGCCCAGTTCGCTGTCGCAAGTGCTTGCTATTTCTTTACTCTCCACTGCATATAGATTAGTTAGTGGCGTTAGCCTTATTCCTCGTAGAATAACCAGGCGAAAGGAGAGATAGATGCATTGATACTTCGTCTGCATGACTTTGTCGAAACGATTATCAGTGTCAGTCCACTAATATTCGTTTCTCTTCGAAGATATGCGTAAATACCTTAATATAATACGCAACATATACATAGATACGTGTATATACACATATAGTGAAAACGGAGACGCGAGTGGACGACAAATTAGTCAACCCATGACAATGTTCAAGTGCATCAATTATTGCGGGGAACACGCTTACGACGAATAATCTATCATCGTCATTGACATGAGCATCAGTTAAGCGTACAGGGATTGACCGACCAGAATCGCGCGGGGAAGATCCCCTCATAACCATCACTTCTCGAATCACGCATCACACAGGACGACAGTTCGTCAATCCACCCTGGACGGCCTCCCCAGACTGACTGTGATGGCTGCGGCCATCAGGACGCGGCCCTGCGTCTGCCAGCCGCATACTATGGCAGAGTCCGGCCAGGATCAGCGCCGCTGGTGACATCCGTGGTTCGAAGCTGTCCTGAGTGCGGTGGGTGGTGGTGCTTTGGTGAACCGGCGGATGGCTGTAAGAGGCTGTGATTGATGGCGGCGACAGCGTCACAGTGTTCACTGGCCTGCCACAAAGCCATGATGCGCGATGGTGATTCGAGTCGCATGGCGGATGGGCCGCTGGGCTATATGGCGCCCTGAGGCACGGTGCATCGGCGCATCGGTGCATCGCAGCATCGGCGACATCACAGCATCGGTGACGCGGTGACGTCACCAGACCGTGGTCAACTTTCAGATCAGACCAGACCCAACTGGACCAGACCAGACCAGGCCACACTAGACGAGACTGGAACCGACCCAGATCAGACCAGACCAAACTAGACTAGACTAGACTAGACTAGACCAAACCAGACCAGACCAGACCAGACCAGACCAGACCAGACCAGACCAGACCAGACCTGACCAGACCAACCTACGGTCCCAAGCAGCCCAGGCAGTGGCCGCGGCGACCCCTCCACGCCACCCTGTCCGGGCCGGTTCTCGCCCCAGCGTTGCTCACCGCAGCGATAGAGCTGTTTTCTCAGCGAGCCCCTCCCCCTCCCGTCCACGACCGCCGCTGCGCACCGCCGCTGCCTCCAGGCGGCGGACCGGCGACCTCAGCACCGGCATGAGCCCGCATGGAGATGAGATCTGACCTCGGCCAGTCGCCGAGGCGGCGGCACTGCATGCGGAGCGAACCGGGAGCACCGACCGGTCCCGATCACCCCCGGCCGCCGACACCCCAGACCGCTGACCACGGCGGCGCAGTCGGCTGCCGGCCATGCCGCGCCGCAGCAGACAAAACTGGCGCGTCGGTGGCGCGCGCTACGACGATGTGGCTGATGCGCCGCAGGATGGGTGGGGGTGGTCCTCAATCATGAAAACGCTGCGAATGGCAGGTGGAGATGAAAACCGCGGCCGAGCGCCGTCTCAGGCGACGTGAAGGGACGCTCGAGGCCCCACGCGGGCCATGCTGGCGTGATTAGCGTCGTCGCGGCTCATCTTGAAATGTGTTGCCATGGGCTAGTGACGACCGTCATTAATTGTGCCAGATTTACGGTTCTCCGACACATGGCGGTAACCGTGGGTGCGACCACCTCAATGGGGCAATAAATGTCAGGTTCTCGCGTACACTGACGATAAAATTGGCACGCTGACGGCAAACAGACTGCTCACCACACTCCTGGTGCCCGCTCGCTTTAACACACGGTCTGACCCACAGACTGACAACGAGATCGCCGCAAGTTAGGTGTTGTCGGGAAACGTGAACTGTCTTGCCTGGTAACTGTCGCCGTCTGTTATCCGTCCCTATATCAACGGTCCATGTTCACTCACGCATCGCAGACTATCCTGCCGAGTTCGCTTCAATGTGGAAAGGAAGATATGGCTCGAAAGGTCTGGTATAACTGATTTAAGCACCAGAACATTAATGCAGGTTGCTGTATGCCACAGTGAGTCCCGTGATACCTGTAATTGGCAACCACAAAAGCGCTTAGCGTTGAGCCGGGCAGCCCTCGGAACCAGCAGATTACAAACCAGTCAACAATAGCACGCCAACTCCAGCCACCCAGGTAAACGGACGGAGCGCGGGCGGACAGACCACCCATGTCCCGTCGCACCGCCACCGCGACCGTCCGGCGGCAGCCGAGTCTTCCACCACCGCCTGAGCGGCAGACCGGCGCGGCCGCGCCTTCTCGGACGCCCGGCGGCGGCACCCGCGACACTCACCTCCTCGCCCTCGCTGTGGCCGTCCCAGCCGTCGGCGCCGTCGTCGTCCTCGTCGGAGGCGCTGCACGAGCCGCGCCGGCTGTCGAGGCGCGCGTCGCCGTAGTCGAGCGAGCGTCGCGGCACGCGCGGCGACACCTGCGGTGACGCGCCCGTCACGTGGATCCGCGGAACGGCGATGGGCTCGGACGCCGCTGGCGGCAAGCGAGCACGTGGCGAACACGCGCGGCTTGGGCGCGTGCGCCGGACTCCAGCACTGCGTGGTCAGCTCGGGCACCACGCGGCCGTTCTCGACGCGCTGCGGCGCGCCCATGTCGCAGTCGGCGGCGGCCATGCGGTCGGCGGCGCGCTCCTCCTCGAACATCTCCTGCAGCTGCTCCAGCTCGCGGAGCGCCTCGACGGAGGAGCGCCGGCGCTCGCGGCGGCCCGGGAAGAGCGCGTCAGGCGCTGAGACGCGCCGGTCGGCCGCCGGCTCGCGCTGCGCCACCGCCGGGCTCTGCGGCGCCGGCGAGCTGGAGCGGCGCGACGGCACCGGCGAGGCGGTGCTGCTTCGCCGCGAGCTGGCGCCCAGGCTCACCACGCCCGGCGCGTCGCTGGCGCCGGCATCGGCGTCGGCTTCGGCGGTGGCGTCGGTGCCGTGCTTCTTGGAGAAGGAGCCCAGCAGCGAGTGTAGCATGCGGCCCGGCGACAGCGAGCGGCGGCGCTCCTTCAGGCCGCCATCCACGTCCAGGCTGGCCTCGCGCGGGCGGCCACGGCTCGTCTCCATGGCTGCGGCTGCAGATGCCGGCGGTGGGTCTCGCGGCGGCGGCGGCGGCGGCGGCGGGGCGGGGCGCTGACCTGGCAGGAGCCACTCGGTGAGGAAGCGCAGGCGACAGCAGCGAGGAGCGTTCAACGAACGGATTGGACTTCGAACAAATGGAGTGACTGGACTTCGAGCCGACCACTGCGTGGGCGAGTGTAGCCCCGGTGATGCGCGCCCGGGAGAAAACTACTCGGCCCAGGAGAGTCTTGGGCCCTGGACTGAAGCGGCAACCTCGCATCCCGCGGGCCAAGAAACGTTCCGCCCGTGTTGTTGCCAACTCACGGTCCCAGCAGCACTGCGTGACATAATAGCTGAACATCTGTTGGCTTGGCACCAACTCGTAGCCGCCCGGGCACCAGCGTGACGTAAAGCTTTGGAGTATAACGTCTTTATGGTGACGTCCTGCCATTTCTTTCAAAAAGGTAGGCGGAAGGGCTCTGACTGAAGTAAATCGGGGTCTCCGTTGATTTCCCGCCACGGTCTTAGCAGCTCAATTTCAACTTTTCGTTGCAAACAGGCTGATACCTCAAAAGGCTGGTATTTTGACCCAGCTTTTCTGTCACCATTTCCCCTGTTATTTTCTAGCTCGAATCGCTTCGGTGATCCGGAGAGCCATTCGGACAGCTTAAAGGGTCGGGGTCCCACCAGTCGCTCGTGGCGTTTTACACCGGGTAGGCCTCCCCAGAACCTAGCCTGGACCGTTACCTGACGGGACAGCCAACACGCTATGTCGGCGTCCTCAGAAAGCGGCTTTGCGGTCGGACCGGGCGCTAAGACGCTGGCCACGATCAGGGGTTCTCAACTTACACTCAGCGGTACGCGTTCCCCTCTAGATGCCTGGAGCAGCTTCAGAGGCTTCACAGAGCTCCCACTGCAGCGTGTGGCACGAGAAAGCAGCTCGTACTCTTTCCTCTCGACACCTCTATGTTTCGCACTTGTCGAACTCCGTTTAAGGGCATATCAAAGGTCAGGTGGCACTGTGAATCAAGTCCGGACCACCAGCTTGTTCTGGGCTGATTTACGGAATACGACTAGTCTCGGCATTGATTATGGGACCCGCGCCAGGCATACATCAACGTCGTTTCTACAAATACTTTGGCAAGCTCGCATCTGCAGAGGCGGGACAGCTGAGACCGAGCCGAAATAGTATATCAACGTGGTCGCCAAACGTACTTAAACGTAGTAACACGCACTGAAGAACGGGTAAGGTGAAAACGATAAAGATTGGGCCGATATCCACTCCCCGGCACGACGGCTTTAAGTCAGTCTTGCACCGAATAACCAACGGTGAGTCACGGTCTTTTTTATGAAAACCGCATAACCGGCGTATGACGTATCCATCCGAAAAACCGGTCCCACGAAACACAGCAGCAAAAAGCGACCGCCGAGCCTTTCCAATATGGTGCTCTGTCGGCATGACCGGCCGATCTGGACGACATGTGCTCGTGCATGGGAGCCGGCTAAAGGTTCGCGTGACGGCCTGGCTGCGTGGAGATCACTGCCACGGGGGAGTGGCCGCGGGACAATCAATGGATAAAACACCCAGCTGGGATGCTTGGCTGAGACGTGCGTATCTGGTTCGGAAATTCAGGCCGTACTTTACGTTCGGAATCCTCAAAACGAGCATATATCGCCCTACGTGCCGAGACAGCTGATCGCGATCAATATCTAAGGACGGCACGCAAAATGCCTTGCCTCTTGCAAAAACATGCCTCTTGCTGATGAGCAGAAGTTTATGCCTCGAAACGACCCGAAGTGAAAATACCCACACATTTCGCGTGAAACATGAGCGCCACGCCTTACGGATCGACATCAGAAGTGCAATTTCTCGCCCAAGCTTCACGAGCGTTTCGGCGTGCGGGATGGCTCCGTAAAAGCGCCGCAAAGACGCATTTCAGAACAAATCAACATGCTGCTCAAGCCTAGCTATGGATGATACAGGCATTCTGTACACTGTTTACAGAAGCACTACTCTTACACTCAGCGTTGTTTACTAATGAATACGATCATTAGGTGACTTCACCTCCCACACAACTTGTACGGCCCATATATCAAGATGGGAAAAGCTGGGCAGGCCACACTCTTCACAAAACAAAACAAAACAAAAACTGCAGGAGCAGCGAGAATCGCTGAAGACTAAACAACGCGTCCATCTGTTCAGGGGCTGAAACCCATCAGCAATGCCGCTTCTGATCACGAACGTGACGGGCAGAAAGCTGAGGAGTGACACCCTGACTCCAGCTGCACCGTTCTTGCGCCGTATCCGTTACGACTACGATTGGGTTCGGATTCGGATTACGGTTACGATTCGCCCGCAACGTTTTGGCTTCAATGTAGGACACATGGATATGTAGACGTTGACATATGACATGTAACAATGACACGTGAGATATGACAATGTAGGACATACAAGCGTTTTGAGACTTAACATATATGTATTCGAGTGCATTTAAATAAAATCTAGTCTCGCTGCACTAGCCTCCAAAAAAGCAAAACCTAGTATTATCTAAATGCCAATCGATGTGAGGACATGTGTGACAAATTGCATTAGTTATCAGTACGATCCATAACCTGCGCACTGGGTCAAAGCAAACTTACGCTCACGTCACAACTTTACAGCATGGGCGTAGAAACAGGGGGGGGGGGGGCAGCGGGGCCAAGGGCCCCCACTTTCCAAGGTGGGGGGGTTGGTTGAATGTTGAAAATCATGTTACATAGTCTTTTACTAGTGATCAGTTCTGACTGAATCTTGAACATTTTAAGACTAACCTGGATTGGTCATGTCAATATGGAACCCATTTTATCTACAATGTACGTTCAGGGATTTCTCAATATCTCTGAAGAAAACAGAGGACGGAACTGGAGCCTGTGTGACAGTTATTGGACCACCTTTGGCGATCAGGGATGTTATCGCGTAAATGAGGGTTCCTGTGCTGATCCCGAGCCACCTGCGCGGGTCAGAAGGCCTCCCGTGTCAGGGAGGGGAGCAATGTGATATGATATATCCCTCCAATGGCCCCGGATCGACCAGGAGATCCCACCCCGTGTCGCTAGAATGACAGCCAGAAGACGCTTCGCGATGGGACGGAGTGGCCCTTCCGCTCTTGACCGGAACCGGTAATGCGTCCTTAATGTTCTACTCAGGGGACGCCCTGCCCGGAAGCAAATAAGGGCCTCATTATTGTTGAGTAGAGTGGATCTCATTTTTGTTCAATAGAGTAGGTTAAAATGAATTTTAAAAATCGAACGAGGCCATCCCATGTTTGTCTAAGAACGTTCATTTTTTCAGAATGGATTAATGAAAAAGTGCATCAAAATGTTTGAACATGCCTGCCCGCAACCTCGAGAGTGACAGCGAAGGTCTGGGTTGCAGCTTCCGTAAAACCGAAAGACGTCGGCCACTGGAAGTGCCGCCAGACGGCGGCCGCCGTGTTAATCTGTCTTCTGGACACATAAATGGCAGCAGAAACACGAAAAATAGAGAATCTACCTTTACTCTTCCAGTTCCAGCACCAGATTCTAGCGACACTTCGCGGTGCTTTAAGGGCCAATCTGTTCTTATCATCAGTCCAAAAATCGTGCACGTGAAATATGCGTCGACTGCCTTGCAGATGTCAGATTTGATGTCCTGAAGCGTTCAAAGATACTTCTTTCTGAAGCGTCCTCACTTTCGTCCACCCGTTGGCCACGGCTCAGTACAAGCTGTTGAGCCGACGCTGCGTGGCCTGCGGCGATCTTCGGGTGAAAGTCGGGTAAACACCGAGTTGTACTGAGCACAAGCTTAGGGCCTAGGCTTCTGCAACCAGATATGGTTCGGATTCCCACGGCTAATCCCTTTCGTTTTCGAACCAACTGAATGACCTGTCTAACGGATCCTGGAGTCAGCTTTTTATCCACATAAGCATCAGGCTACCTCCGTACAACAAATGTATTGAAAACTAGACGCAATGCAAAGCAGGTTTGTCCAAAAGTTAAGAATAAATATGTGTATATATATATATATATATATATATATATATATATAATATATACTGCGATACTCCTGAGTGCCAGCCTTACCCAGCTGGTGAATTCCCGCAAAATGCTATGCTTTCCTTCATGCAGGCAAGCCACAAGGATGGCGACAAAAGCTCAGGGGGAGGTGGCATCACGGAGCTACATTCACGTTGACTGGTTGACTACACAGTAAGCAGCGCCGATGTACTACTGTAGCAGACCCCACCATCTCCGAAAAAGCTAGACAAAATATCCCGACCTCGACATCAAACCCCATGGCTTGAGCTAACTTCGCTCCGTTCTTGACTGCGCCTGCAATTCCTTACCAGGTGGTGTCCCACGAACACGCACTTCACGGCAATGCACTTCGCGCAAAATTCGGAACTGCGCGCCTTAAAATCCACGGAGAAATCCTCGTCCCTCGTCGCACGCCACCTCAGCTATGTCCGACTGCCAGCAGCACGCACTGTCGGCGAAACAAAAACTCCGCTTGTTGGGGCGTCTGGCAGCTGCCGTCGGCGGGTTTCCAGCAGGCTCCCTTTGGCACGTGCGACGCCAGTCCACGGCAGCAGAGTCAAAATACCGCGAGATCGCCCAGCTGCAAACGCACCCAAAGGTCCACGCTGCTGCACTGCCGCGGCTCGGCCGGTGGCGACGCCGCGTGGTCGCCGCGAGTGGCCTTGATTTCGTTCGCCGCACTCTCCGCCGCCAAGCCGCGCGAGACAGACGCTTGCGGCGCAGCCTAAACAGCTGACCAAGGACTATTGCGACGGCTTGCGCTTACTGATCCGACGCAGCACGAGCAGATTCCTGCACGGTGAGCTCGCTTTCTGGCCACTTCCGCTGGAGACTAGTGATATCGCGCTGCAGCCGCGGCACGACTGCGCAGGCTCGTAGCGCCTGCCGTGGCGGCTCTCGGGACGGCCGTAATTTTGTGACGTCACGTGACGTAACGGGGCTGGCCGCCAGTGCCCGCCCTGCCTCACCCTTGCAAATAGACGGGACGGTGGCTAATTATGGCCCTTATTGCACGGCGTTGCGGGTAGGAGCATGTCTAGTTGAACCGCGGCCGGCTAACAATGAAGCAAACAAGCCCCCCGTAAGGTAACTGCGGCTAAATCAGGATGTCGGATACAGGCACACTGAGTCGACTGCCTCCGTGAATAACAACTGGAAACACCTGAACAGCAGAGCCCACCGTCCATTTCCCATGCCGCACGCTTCAGTGCCTACACAGATCTATGCCATGAATCAGGAGCGCAAACATTTCGCTTGCAAATCCTAGTACAACACCCAACATTGCCTGCGATGACGTGTTAGAGGCAAGAGTGAACTTCAGTGATGTCACTCCGCAAAGGTTTTGCTACCTGAGTGCCAACAATCTGAGACTAGCACCAGGCCCATAATGATGCACCCAATTCATCACTTGAAAAAATGCATCTCCGCTGCAGACCTTCCTCATTCAGATGGCGCTGCTGGTGAAATGTAGTGTCTGGCAGGTACCGGATCGGTTAATCCATTGTATCCCGTTATCTCCTTCCGGTCATAAATGCATTGACATTATCGTATCGGCTCGATGTCCAGTCTTGTCCATCTCTCTTCACTGTCGGACTCTCGCAAAATCTCAAATGCTGATGATTGAGCGAACTTCCATGAGATGCTGCGACAACATCCGTGCGGCTGTGGTACACAGTATGTTGTGCCTTTCAGGCGCCGCGGGCCTCGGGGGTTGGGGTGGGGGTGGGGTTGGGGGAGCCTCTGCTGCGGGCCTCGGGGGGTGGGGGTGGGGTTGGGGGAGCCTCTGCCGCGGACCTCTTCGGCGCCCGCTCCCAACTGGTGTTCTTAAGCCGTTGAGACCTCATGCGATCGATGCCCTTGGTAATTACCTGGCTGTGTTAATTCCCTGACAATTAACAGCAAATGGGTGACAGATGAGCGCTGAGAGCGACTTCTCAGAACATGAGCTGTTGATTGAAAAGTTGCAATAAGATGGAGTTCCACCGACTCCCAACAACGTTGGCATAATTTTAACCAGACACGGATCAAGAAGTCGACGCCATGCACAGATACGGTTACCTACGAACATTTCCTGTTGTGAAAGAAACCCAGCCTGAGCATATCGATGGCAGCGGAATCCGCGTCAGCTGGTAACGCTTAGGCTCCGTGGCTCCGCCGCTGTCCCGGCCATAAATATAACAGCTACTTTCCCTCGGACACCAGACCTTCCAATGTCTCCGCTGTGGTGGAATCCACCGTGACCTTAACAGTGCATTGCTTATGTCTACCGCCCCATTGCCGGATGACGACTGAGCGATATCCCCGCCGACTGCTCGTGGAGGAATCTATCAGCTCGTTGAAATTCAATGGCATGCAACTGCGCGTGTCTGCGACACATTTTGAGGCAGTCCCTGTCTCCAGCCGCCATTGAAGATCCGAATCGAGAATGGCTGCCTTGCAACCGCAGAGCAATGCTGCAGCCCAAACACGAATTAATGCAGGACACCAGGTCGCAGCTCAGAGTATTCCAGCGCCCCGCACCTTCCGCTTCCGGCCGTTCCGCTTCTGGCGTTAGAAAAAATACGGTCGCCTCTGGCATGGCGACTTGACACCTCCGGTTCTGCGCAGGGGCACCAGCAGCGTCAAAAGCTGCCAGAGGACTGCACGGTTCATGACGGCATGACGCATGATGAACAGCATGCATGCCGAGGCTCCGACACCAGAGGAGCTGCCAGAGGACTGCACGGCTCATGACGGCATGACGCATGATGAGCAGCATGCATGCCGAGGCTCCGACACCAGAGGAAACAGTACGTTTCCATTGCTGACCTTGACATTATGCACTGCGACAATCGTACATCGATGTCGTTCCCGCGTGACATGCCGATTAGGTTGCGCAGGAACGATGATCATTTAGGCAGCAGAACCGGTTCATATGTTTAGGCCACGCCATTGAGCAAACATGCTCTCACGAGCGCATTATCCGTCGATCAGCAGCCCATAGCGTGCCTTTGGAATGCACATACTATCATTGATGGCTGGATGTCCAGGCTGGTCAAGGTTTATGGGGAGCGCAAGCTACTCAGACACGCCAGAGCACATGATCGCCTGTACGTAGCCTGTACGAGAAGAGCAGGCCCGGCCCCATTGCCACCTGCATGCATCCACAGCCTTTTATCATATCAGGGCGGTGAACAATCGGGGCGATTCAAACCGCACCTGGCTCGAGTGTCAGAATTACCGGGCGTTCGAAAGCCCGGTGACACAGAGCCAGAGGTCAGTGTTCTCAGAGGCGAGCGAGGATAGCAGGGGGCCAGCAGCGGTCGTTCGATGTCAGTTATTGGCTACATGTGTCCGACGTCGAACATCTTTCCCAGTGGCGAAGCTCACATCACTGGGCAGAATCTGCACAGTCGGTGGGTTTATGGGGCCCTTGAGACCCGAAGTCAGGTCTCCAATCACAGTCGGGGAGTTCTAATGCATTCAGCCTTGTCCAGGATGTCCCCCAATGCTATTCCAAGGTTACATACATCGATTGAGTCGCTGTCATGGCACTGAGATTCCCGTCAGTCAGGCGCAAGGTCATAGCCTAGGTGAACCGGACTTGAACACGTCTATAAAAACTGATAAATGCCTCTGAGGTCTAAAAATGTTTTATGGGTGCCTCTACCGGCGTACTGGACGAACCGCTCCTGGTTTCTTAAAAGTCAGCGCTTTGGCATGTAAGATCAATCTTCGACGGAACACAGGAAATGGTACTGATAAATCTCTCTCTTCGACGAAGCTGCAGTGGATCATCAGCTGATGCCAGCCAGCATCAAGCGCACTATCTTGTTTGTAGGGCGCAGAGAGCCTATCAGGGATCAGTTAATGGTGATCGTTCAGCATGGGCTTTTCAAGGCTTAACCCAAGCTGAATAGTTCACCTGGACTGTTCCCTATAACCATGTTAGTGTCAAGTGACCCCTTGGCAGCCTTATCGACCGCCGCCCCCAATACTGATCAGAACTTCCGGACGTCTGCGGTGAACACCGATACCAGCACCAGGACGAGAACGGACCGAACCCGGGGTCTTTCCTGCACCAGGGCGAGAACGGACTGAACCCGAGGTCTCTCCTGCACCAGGACGAGAACGGACCGAACCCGAGGTCTCTCCTGCACCAGGACGAGAACGGACCGGACCCGAGGTCTCTCCTGCCCCAGAGCGAGAACGGACCGAACCCGAGGTCTCTCCTGCACCAGGGCGAGAACGGACCGAACCCGAGGTCTCCTCCACAATATGATCTCGGCCGCCGCACACAGCGCACCACAGCTGTCGTTGTGTCTTCTTCGCTTCCTCGGATCAGTATCAACGAGCGGCTCAGTCGGCTGTGCTGTACCGCCCGGACCGCCAATACCGTGTTTGACAGGTACAGGCATGTCGGATGTATCGCTGCCCGGTTATTCTAACACGACGGGACAGCCGTCTTCCACTCGTGAAGGTCATAATGGCGGACTACGTCAGGCCTACGTGCTTACGGCGCATAATTAGTGTTCAGCTGGCTGGGAGTCTCAGAGCGGCAGAAGATGGCGAGCGCTGCGCAAGCGTGAGACGCAGCGTTGGAGGATGTTCGTACCGCACCAACTCGATTCAACGTCGAGACAACGCAATGTTTCTCCTAGGTTGTTCACGTTGAGTGCGATCCACAGAATGTAATGGAGTGGGTCACACACAATCTCTCAGTTACATGCATCTCAACACCGTTCTTTTGAAGCAGACGTGATTTTTTCGGCGTTCGTCGCGGGGTCTGCGCAGTATTGCAGAGGCGGCCGACATGCGTGCCACCCCACGACCACCGCGGCGTTCGTCGCGGGGTCTGCGCAGTATCGCGAGGCGGCCGATATGCGTGCCACCCCACGACCACCGCGCGCGTTCGTTTCGTCGCGGGGTCTGCGCAGTATTGCGAGGCGGCCGAAATGCGTGCCACCCCACGACCACCGCTGCGCAGAAGTCGCCGCTTCGCCGCATTACGGCCGTCTTCGCATCGCTTCCGCCGTTCCTCGCCCTGCCGCGGGCCGCGGCAGCGGCGGCGGGCGGGCGCGGGCTCGCTGCGAGCACCTACCTTTGAGGCGCGCCCCTGATCCGGCTCGTGCTCGCTGTTCTCCGGGATGGCCGTATACTCGATCATCATCTGGATCCGCCAGCGCTTGTCCTCGGCGCCCCGGTCGACGGTGCTGCCACCTTTTGCTGCGAGGATCTCGTGCACCGGCGAGCGGCTGCGGAGGTACTTGTTGCGACGAGAGGGCGGCTCCTTCATCCTGGGGTGCAGGAACGGCGTGGTTAGCGTCGGCGATGCGGAAGGACGCTGAGGGGTACGACAGTTGTTGTCGATCCAAGCCCGTTTGATGTGAGAAGTACTGGAAGATAAATGCAGTGACACGGAAATCACTATATTTCCCAAGCTTACAAGCATTCTGACGCCCCGGGCTGGAGCATGGTTTGAATGTCCGGTTATGGTGGAAAAGTCCGTTACTGCTCTCTCCTCGATGACAGGGCTTGGTACGTCAAGGACATGGGAGAACCCCGTTGGGAGTACGGGTATCACATTCTGCCAGTGGTATTAATTTTTCAGAGCACATCAAACGGCCGCCATGCAGTTGACACACAAACATCCTGAAATATCGCACATAGCTGCAATACTTATGGGGACGAACCCATTCCTGTGATCTGTGCATGCATTCATCGGGCCATGCTGCCGCGTTCACCACGGTCGCAACCCGGTCCGGGTTAGGTTTGTGCTTTTTCATCATCATTTAACCGCTCTGACCGATCTAGCTGGGGCGCCGACGGTGGGTGGCCTCCTTAACCATGGGTCTGACATATACAAAAATATGCAAATACATATACATACACATATATAAAATATACATATATATAAAATGTACATACATATATATATATATATATATATATATATATTCTATATATATATATAATATATATATATAGAATATACATATACAAACAGAAACGAGCGGCGCCACGTTGTTCGGGGTCGGCTCCATGATTGATTCGTGGGAGGCATGTCAGAGTAAATCACGATTTTTTGGGAGTCATGTATTGGCGGAACACTTCCTTCTTCACATCCGATTTAACTCCAAAATAACTTAAAATATTGGTCCATATTTCAAAATAGGCCAATTATCGCAAATATCGAACACTTTGGGTCACCATAGGCAAAGTAAGAGCATACGCAACGGGGGTAATACATTGACGTTGGTTTCGGCGCAGGCATCAGGGTGTTCATGTATCCTGCATTCTTCATCAGCTTTGAATATCCTGCATTC
The DNA here is from genome assembly GCF_011947565.3 of Pollicipes pollicipes. Classification (NCBI taxonomy): domain Eukaryota; kingdom Metazoa; phylum Arthropoda; class Thecostraca; order Pollicipedomorpha; family Pollicipedidae; genus Pollicipes; species Pollicipes pollicipes. The sequence continues at coordinate 32,284,427 of NW_023596461.1, read as the reverse complement.
GCGACTGATCTCTGGCATCGCTGGGTTGGATGTTACATGTATTGCAACGCAGAGTACAAGGGTAAGCGCTTGTATGCGCCAGATCAGGCTTTAATAGGCATCAAATGTTTTCGTTAACAGGGCGGATCTAGCCTGCGCTTTTTTTGGGGGGGGGACCAACCGTTCGTCGCCAGCTGGCTTGTGTGGGATCCGAGGTCCAGTGCATGGTGCCTCTCGCGAGTACCTAGAAGGGACACCATTCAAGCACAGAAATGCTTTTGAATCTTAAACAGAAGTTAAAACAAAACAGCTAAAAGTTAAAGGTAAATCAGACGGTAAGTAGACGAGACTTTTATGAAGTACAGGGAATGCTTGGAGGGGGCAAAACATACTCTCAGGGTTTTTTGTGGGGGGGGGCATGGCCCCGTGCCCCCCCCCCCACCCCTTCAAGGATCCGCCTATGTTCATTAATATCATTTTCCATCATCTCACGTCCGCCACCAATCCACAGTAGCTTGTATGCCTTTGGGATTATTATGGTCGAACGTCGAAATGTAGAAGTATGAAAGAGATCTGAGTGGTATATGTAGTTAAAGCGAAAAAGCCAACCGCATGTTTTGCCCGTTTGAATGGGTCCCCGAATCCGTTAGAAATTTGTAACAGGCTATCAAGGTAAGTTCAGAGAGCACGATCTCGTTTCATACCTGATCCGTCCAAACCGGTAAAATGGATTACCAAATATCAGCGGGAGGGAGGGGGAAGCGGGGGGGGGGGGGGGGTAGCTCCCCGCATCTCATCGCATACCAATAAGGTTGAGGGCACGTTTATTTGCATTATACACTGTCATTCGCGGCAAAGCTCAAAGATAGCCCCTTCTGCCACTGATGCAGAATACATCTGGATGAGTAATTGCAACACTTGCGTTGCGTTGCGACAACACAACTCGGGCGTTTTGCACGCATTTCCAGCACATCATTCTTGTTTGTCCATTTGAGCCGGGTCATAGGGTAAAACGCGTGCTTTCAAACAGTCGCTTAAGGTCATCTCCAACAAATTAAATGGGGCAGAATGCATCGCACCTGATCACACATGCACCGGCCTTGGCCTTGGCTACCTCATTAACATGCACCCGGGTGGCCGGCTGGATACATTTCGCTCGGGTGGGGGTCAATGTAATCCCCCCTAAGATCTCAGGAACTAAGCAAGCTAGAGACACCTAAATGCACAGGGTGTGTTGACCTGTACGTGAACTCACATATATCTAAGTTTGATATTCCTAGGTCACGACCTTTGAGTCAAATAAGATAAGACAAGGCCAAATTTTAGGTTGGCCTCCAAAGGGCCCTTAGAACCTAGATAACTGTTCTAAGCAGGCGTGCACATGCTTATCTAAGGTCAGTGACCTCGTCTGACCCTTGGGAGGTCATGGTGACCAAAATCATACAAGACCGCTTTGAGTTTTGCATTTGGATAAGCGACAAAGATAACGCTAGGCAGTATGTTCATGAAAACAAAGTGTTGACCTGGGTCATTCTAGGTCAGCGAACTACTCTGACCTTTAGGAAGTCTATGGAGGGTGTATAATGCGGTTTTTTATCAATAAATTCGAAATGAGCACCAGAAACTACTCCACACCGCAAGCCCTAGAGCAATAACACAGGTTAATTTTGACCTTGGTCTGACCTTCATACCTGACCTTAGGTCAATTCAATTTGTTGATTCAATTATTGTACTACCTAAGAAACTCTCTCAGAGATGTATGGCTTCGTCTAACACTCTGTCGTTGGATCAGATTGAACGATCACTGGAAATTGCTTTCATTGAAACCACGGCCTGACTTTGACCTGCCATAGGTCAGCGACCTTACCAGGTACATCTAATTTTTGATTCCAGACGACCTGCTATTTAATTGTCTACAGCTATGCAAACTTTGCCGCGGCTAAGCCGCGCCGTTCGGAAACCATTCTAGGAAAAACCTTCAAGGGGTCAATTTGACCGCTCGCCCGGGCGCGTGTTAACGCGTCAGGCCTCCAAACCAGCACCGCCCGGAAGCCTGGTTCAGCCCCGGAGCCGCCCGTGCGGCAGGGTCCCCGCTGGTACGCGCCGGTGCCGCCCCACCCCGGCTGGACCCCGCTCCAGCATTGATCCTCGCGGCGCGATCTTCCCACAGTTTGTTGATGCCGGTGTGGAAAGGTCATTTGGCACCTGGCCCGAGGCGCCAGGTGGTAACACAGCGGCGGCGGCGCGCCGGTGCCGGCGACCCGAAGCCGGTTCCCGTCCGCCACTCCCACTCCCAGTGGCCAAAGGTCACTGAATCGATTGTCGATAATCAGAATCGCGCTGCGCATGGCATGTGGCGTTTGGATCAAGGTTCGCGCCAGGTTTTACGCGACTAGCCACGCTCGGTGTACTATGCTTTCTCCTATGCAATAGCAACATCGCCGATTACCCGGAAAAGTAAATCAGGTGTATGTTCAACCCCGGCCCCGGCGGCAGTGAGGAAGTGCCCGTCCGACCACCTGTGGGTACGGGCGCGGCATAGCAGCTGCCTACCTGCATGCTGACAAATATATTCAGTGATAGCGATGCTTATTAGGTGACGTCATGGGGCGCTGCCGTCATGTATATGCTGCAGCGTGTGTAATGCTTCGGGAGAAGAGCGCCCGCATGCCTCCGTTCGACAGGCGGTACACGTATATGCACTACTCGGGGGTCTCGAGCGTCCGTTCAGTATGTCCATGTCTCGAGCCCAGTAGCGCAGGCAAGGGGGCACAGAGGGTACGTGCTCCTCCCCCCTCCCCTTAGGTTCCGAGGGGTCCGAAGGCCCCTCGGAACCTGCAATTAGGGCCCGATTTGAAGGCCAGAACGGCCCGAAAAGCCAAACGAAGGTCTCATTCAGGGGACCCAGCCCGCAGGGCCGGGCATTCCAGTGTCAGCCAGAGGGTCCTGCGTGCTGATCAGGGTCCCACTGAGTCGATAAGTTCCTGTATTTCGGTCAGGCCCCACCAGTAACACACAGCCGCCTCCGCGGCGGCATGGGCTTGTGGGCCCATTTCCCAAGCAGGGACAAAGACGGAGCTAGCGATTTATATTGCTCGAGGGCCCCACAGCGCCTAACAGGGCCCTGTGTTGCCAAGAGGCACCGAGTCGGCCAAAGGCAGTATTCGAGGAGGCCCGAAGAGCCCAGGGGGCTCATGGCCCCGACAATGAATGGTCCGATTGGAAGGTCTTAGGGCATAAAGAACTGGTCGGATTCTTATTGAGCGGCCCGACCTGTGACGACGGACGCTCAAGTAACGGGCAGAGGGCACTTTGCGCCGACCGGGGACTCCAGAGTCGATATGGGCCTATATGTTGGTTGGGCACTACCATTACCGCACAGTCGGCTCCGTGTCGGTATTGGCCTGAGAGCCCATTCCTAATCAGCTACAAAGCCGGGACCAGTGATTTACACTGGTCGGGCCCTCTGTATCTGCTAGGGGCCCACAGTGTCTATCAGAGGGTCCTGTGTTCGCAAGGGGCCCCACGCCGACCAAAAGCAGTGTTTGATGGGACCCGAAGAGGGGCCCGGCTTATTGGGCCCTCCAACCGTATTCCAACACAGGCCCGTTAAGCCCGACTGGAGTCTATGTGCCAGTTATCTAACCATCTGCGGCAAGCAGGGATGTTGCGTTAATGACGGTTCACGCCTCGATCTGGGGTCAACTGCACGCGTCAGGGAGCGGACTAATGCAATATAATGTAATATTCTGTGATTTTAGGTTGATGACAATTGAACGCATTGTTCTTTAAAGCACCACTTTGCGGTGCTGTAAAGACTAATGCGTTATTGTCATCAATTTAAAAACCGCACAGGTGAAATATACGCCCGGAATGTCTCTAAATGTACAATTTGGTCTCCAAAAGCGTTCAAAGGTACTTCTTTCACATGCGTCACTACTTTCCTCCACCTGTTGGCCACAGCCTAGTGTTAGCTCCGATATCAAGACTTCGTGGTCTAAGGAGACTGCAACGCCTGGCGTCGCGTGTTTTGTTACGAGCTATGCGAGTGCGCATGCTCAAAACTACGCTACATATCGCACCATTAGTCAATTCTGACGGAATGTTGAACATACCCGGACAAACATGGTATGGCCATTTCATATGAATTGTTGACTCATTTTGATCTGCAATCTACATTCGCGGAATCCTTGCTGTCTTTGTAAACCCAGATAAAGTTCTCACAGAATTTCGCGAAATGAAATGCGCCAGCGATTCATTTCATGCAGTCATTTAACGCATGATTTAGCTAGTTTATGTACTGTTAACTTAAGGCAGAATTGATCTCGCGGTAGCGTAAAACCATTATTCCAGATATAGAAGGTGAATATGTGTAACATCTATTATATCAGAAAAATATGCCCTCGATAACAAATGCGTCATATCTGGAGATTTTAGGGGAAGGCCTTTTACTATCAGGGGCCCTTTGTCGACCCGGAAGAGACCCTAGATGAGATTTTCCCTGGAGGAGACCCTAGATGGCAACATCAGGCGCTATAAATATTGCATGGGGTTTTGAACAAACGCTTGTTTCTTGGCTAGACGCTCACAAATTTGCATAGACATTTCAGACGGCCTGATTTGAAGCTGCCCAGGCACGCGTGATGCCACAGAAACAACACATGAATTTCCCACCTTAAAAGCCATATTGTGGTCAAGGTCAAAAACGATATGACATCGAAATACCCGTACCTGGAGCATGCCGGCATGAACCGTCACAAAGGTAGGCGGCAGTACGGTAATAACCACTTGTAGCCATTGGTTGCATGCCTCGATTACAAACCGCGTTTTGTTAGACATATCACACGCATTTGGGCAGTTCTACAAGTTATGCTATAAGTTACAGGTTACAAGTCAGTTCTACAAGTTACTCTGTCCGCTACAATGGTGGCAATCTGGCAATGACTCTGACGTTACAAAAACGTTCTATTACGTAACCAAGCGATGACACATGAAGAGCAAACTTACTTAATACTAAATGTTGTTATTTAAAGCATTCTTTTGCACTTAAAACATACCCGTAGTTCAAGTGGGCTTTTTTCATCATATTGAATGCCTGCCTCAATACCTTCGAATGTGAAACTTCTTTTAGCTCTTTCGCATACAACTAAGAAGTACTTTTTACATAAGTGGGCAAAGTTCCATGACAAGGAAAAAAATTAGACAGCAATAAAGATCGTAAATAATCATTTAGGCAAGGATAGGGACAGAGTTGCAGCACAGAAGCGGGCTCGAAGGGCCCAGAGCCCCACCCCCCCCCCCCCTCCCTCTCCCTTAGGCCGGCAGTTTTCATCTAGTACCGTAGTCTCCTTCGGTTCTCTTATGATGAGTCCTCACTGAGCTCCGTCCCCTCCTCTTCAGAAAATTGTGGCCGAGGTCAGGTCAGGTGTGGCCGAGGTAGAGACACCCCAAAGTTTGCTCATGAGGCCCTTCGATCTAATCTGGAAGTGGCGCCGCCCCTGCATGCCACTGCTCGTTTGCCAACTTTTTGCAGTTCCTCAACAGAGCTCTGTCTTGAACATTGGCGAACTCGTGAGAACTGGCAAACTTATACCTGGTTCTCCCACATTGAAGGAAACACTGCTGACAGGCACTGCAAACGCTGCAAGCACTGCTGACCATCATGAAAGTGTTCGCATGGTACCGCAAAGCACATGTAACCCGAACCCTGAAAGCGTTTTCTCCAACTCTTCAAAGGTTTTTTCCAAACCTTCTAAATGGATGAATTTGGGGGATCAGACCTCACAATAAGCAGTGCTTATTGTGTGAGCCCTAACCCCTGTCATCCGAGCGTGCATTTGCACGTCAACGGCAGACTTATGTGGCGGAAGTTTAACGCGACGCAATACTTGGCACGATTCGTACTGTCCTCTGACGCCAGCCGACTTTTAGCGCGGCCGCTGCCACAGGCCTCAGGCCACACCTGTCAAGGGCAAAAAGCGAGACCCAAAAACCCACCCCGCCACGGGCAGGTGGTTCGGAGGGCGGGCCCACTAACCAGCTGAGCTATTGGGAGGGACTAAGCTTGATCAACTATAAATGAATGCGATCTGTGTTGACACAGTTTTCAAGCGCTCACCCATGCTTCCTCCCAATCAGTATACAGCGGGAACAGGCTTGCATTTTTTATGAGTCAAGATCGAATTATGTTTAAAGGTGAGAGAGCTTGTGCTGAAATAGAAATATGTACGTTGTTTTCACTTCTCAAGTTGTCAGCCTACCATCCACAAAGAACTGGTCATATCTTCACTCCGACCACCTACACAAGCAACAAAAAGGGCAAACGGTCTACACGTTGTTAACTAAATAAAGCTACGGTGCATTTTAAAACTATGTTAACTTGTGCTGTAGCCAGCCTTTGTGTCACTCATTGACAAGGCTATCCTTTAAAGCTTCGGAGGCGGAGTCGACCCAAATAACACCGTTCCCGAATTTGAGAACCATTTTTGTGAGTCAGAATCAGAGTGGACTTAAGTTGCTGCGTTGCTCCGAGCCGGAGCTTGAACTGGGTACACAGCACGGTGGCTCAGAGCCAAAACCGCGGCCAAGTAGACGGGCCACCGCGGAGGAAGGTAGGTCAAGTTTTGGTTCTAAGCAAATCATGAAAGTAGCCGCGGCCAATCGCCAGGACCACATTCAGAAAAAGTGTTCGAAGTCCGGCTTGTTATGGGGAATGGTCTTTACACGTAAAAAGGCTTTTTTCACGCCTTTGCGAGCGTAGGCATAGGCAATGGGGGCAGGGAGAGGAGGTAACAGGTCACCCGCCCCCTCCCTCTTCGCGTCCGACTCCAGCCTCAGATAAGTGGAAATTAAATTTTGAAAAATGCACCATAAAAGCATTTTTGCACTTCCTGATACCATAAAACACAAAAATGTAGCGAAAAAATAAGAGCCTCATGATTCGTACATTGTTTCAGACATTGCGACCATTTCTTGTTTCAGATCCTCTGACAACATAAATTTCAGATCAGGGGCACCGGCTTGAGGGAGCAGAGGGCATAGCCGAACAATGTGAGAACCAACATCCACCATCCTAAAGGAGCTCCTGTTTCACTGCCCTCGGTCGGATCATCAATCATTCCAAAGGGGAAACTAGCCTTATGTGAGAATAGGCGTGACCTGCCGTGACCTTGTCCCCCGCCGTCCGGTCGGCCGGACATTCAGCCCATAACATAATGTATCATTAGCCATACCACTGGTTGAAATAGCACGCATAGACAAAATGGCACGCAGTCATTCCGAAGACTTAACCCACGAAGACATGGCAAGCCGATGCACATCGCGATGCCGCGTTCTCTGGAATATTCGCGCAAAGTTGGGAATCCTCGCATGAACGTAAAGGCTGTTATCAGCCAGTGTGCCTATGAATTAGGTATGTACACGTCATGCAAGGACCCGCCGGCTACCTTGAAGACAATGGCTCCATTTTACCTGCCCTCACCTTTACTTTGACTAGCGCGTGGAAGGACCAGACGATAACCATGTTCATTATACGAGTCATCTGACATATTTCGGCGCGTCTAAGAATGCCTTGCAAGTGCAGGCCGATAATATATAGCAAACGTCCAGTAGGGCGAAGTTGGTTACGTTGTGCCGCGACAGTTTTTCTTATTGTATCCCGCTGAGCAACGCTTTATTACTTTATTACTTTATTGCTACACCCACCCACGACGCGAGCGTGAAGTATTGCAAAATACCTATGCACGTGTAAATATATCCACAATTGAGTTCCCAGGTCGAGAGCGTGGTAAAATCAAAATAAAACTTTAAGCCAAAACCACCTGTTCCTGGATGTTAGGAGCACGCTGAAAAGCAGAAGCGCCTGAAACGAGAAATGCAGAGAAAAGACTAGGTGACCAAGTCAGTTTATTCATACTTCATGTTCTTTCCTAAAATGGTAGCATAACGCCGGTGCACCCATTTTCTCACTTATTTCCAAAATGTGAGAGGAAACACGAACGGCTGGAATCCGCATCTCCTTCGCTATTCAAGCATCTTTCTTTTGTTGCCCAACGAGGCATTTCGGGACCCAAAATCAATGCCCGGTGTCTCGTAATGACGTCAGCAGCGTGTCAGAGCCCTTCTACCACCGTCCAAGCGCTCGCACTGTGTCTGCCGAAAAACGGTGAGAGAACTTCCAGGCGGTCACCAGCTAACTTAACTGTAGCTCCAGTCTATCCCGTTGCGGAGTTCGACGAACGCGCTTGAAAGATCGAACTTGGCTCTTCTGAGAGCTACATGTTACGCGGTTGTAGCAATTTGTGCGCAACAAAGCCCTGCGGGGCTTCCACTACCGGCCTGCATGGCTGCTGGCTGTGCACACAGCCGCGAAGCCAGGCGGGGCTTCCACTACCCGCCTGCATGGCTGCTGGCTGTGCACGCAGTCGCGAAGCCAGGCGAGGCTTCCACTACCGGCCTGCATGGCTGCTGGTTGTTCACTCAGTCGCGAAGCCAGGCGAGCCCCGGCCGGAATCCTCCACGAATGGAACACCGCTCGTGTTGTGTGGCATTGCGCCTCCGCTAGCCAATTTAGGACGTGTCGATGGGAACAAATCATGGTGGGTCGGTGATATTTCCATGTCGGTGCAACGACAGCAATGAATACTGCAGGAACTTCCGAGAAAAACAGCAAGGAACTTGGATTCATACAACAATTCAAGCTTTAGCAGGTGGGACAAATCAAGTTGGTGGATGAAGAACGCCTCACGTCATTCAAGAACCGTTGAAGCATTTTTCGATCTACAGGCTGGCTGTCGCATTGGACGGGAATAGCTGAGACCTGCCATTTTCTACAGCGGCGTTCAGAGATAATCTTATCGGTTGGAGACAAAACAAATATACGTTCAATTTTGCCATTTTTAGGGATTTTGCTGCCTGTTGCATCAGACTTTGCCTGCAAGCACCACATGCGCTGCTCATTCCACAGCCCATAAGCTGGTTCCGATATCTAAGGTTTAGCCCGTCAGACAACATGAAACTGGATCAGATGATCAGATCAGTTTTGTTTCGTCGTGGGTTGTTTTCGCATTTCTGCGGAGTACATGGGCGGTTCGAGGGCAGCTTTAAGGTTTCATGAACGCCACCGTATAACAAATAACAACGTCAGTAATCGTTACCTGAATAATTAACAACACCCGCATAATTCACGAAACGAATAGTTTTGGCCGCCTAAGGCTAGTCTATGGCCTGAATATGCCTTGACCTTAGATAAGGTTCGGCTAACCATTTATTGACCTCAGCTGTTTGGACTTATAAAATGGGGTCTTACTTTTTCGGAATTATTTGATTTCTTTGATGTCGATTTCAGTGGGTCGTTTGTTGTGGGCTTGACATTGAAAGATCTTTGGAACTATCATGGGCGTTGATAATACTCGGTGCGAAATCACTGCATACGTTCAAAACCACCAACTCATGCCAAGCAATGGTTTACATAGTGAAAAGAGCAGTGTGTCGTTAGGGACCGAATTTTCTTACACCTCCGCCGTATTTTCAACGAAGTTAAATTTCCCGGCCAGACGTAGAGGATTTCCAACCCAAACAGTGTACATTTCAGGGGAGTGTGTCATTTTTTCGTATATTTCTTTTATAGTTAGATTCGGCGCGACAGATTTAGTAGGTAATACCAGTCTAAATCCACTGCTTCTCAAGAGCTCAGAACCTCAATTTGAGGTAGCTGCTTCGATTGGAAAAATGACGTTGAACTTCTTGTTTATCAATCTGGAACACTTTTCTTTTTATTTGCTTTGCTTTGCTCAACACGTGGGCTATGTGGTGTTACTATACGTAGCGTCAACATGTTTGTGGTATAAATCGCATGAGAGCTTGAATCAAGGTACGGGTCAAGATAGACCCAGTCTGAGGCTGTTACCTTAATCAGAATTTTAGTTTCAGGTCCTGAGGTTGATAAAAGCACGGTCCGACCTTGAGAATACACCGGAAAGGAAGCATCGCTCCTCGTATATTTATAGACACATAGGTATACATTGCAATGCAGTTCCATTAATAAAATTACATCTTTTGCTAAGAAGCAACTAAAAAGTTCCTAACATCCATGACATGAACATAAGTGACCAGACTTGATTCCCAGCCATCCACTTCAATGCGATGAACGCCATCCATCAACCTAGCATTTTCCACACATTCACCGCACACTATAAAATCCCTATGCGTGCCATATGAGAACTGCTTGACTATGTACACATCCAAATCCTGTCAATCTAAAATCCGACAAATTTGTGTTATGCCTTGCAACCAGGCTGAGCAATGGAGAAACGGGCAAGACTAGTCGTTCGAAGAAACGGAACAACGCACAGGAAAAATGAATGAAAAAAATGTGTTTACGCTTCAAGCACAACTATTGGCACACTTTATTGGAAGTGTGATGCCGTTTTCTACGACAATATGGCAGATGATATCACTGAGAATGAACAACGGGTGCATCGAAAGGTTGCTGTGTGCTTTCCACTTCAATTTTTTTCATAAGTGAAGCGCCCTACTGCGCATGCGTGACTTAGGCGAGCGCGGTATGGGCTGCCTGTAAGGCCTGCAGCAGGCACACCTAGGGACGCGGCGGATCGATATTTCAGACCGCAGGGCACATGGAACATGCCACCACTGACATGCGAGTCGTCAGTAATCTGACGGCACAGGCTATCCTGAGTGGTCATTACGGGATAAATTAGGGATTTCCGTACGCTTTTATTTGACGCGCCCGAGCTTTCCCAACAAAATGTGTGCCTTTTCTTCCTCTTGATGTAAGCAAGAAAGGCCTTGAGCGTCTGGTATTTCGGCACTTTACCCCATGGCACGTTGGAGGTCGATGGCCCTAGGTCGAGGGTTGATAGGCCAGTATAAGAACTCTGAGCTTTTCTGCATGCTGCATGGAAGACGAAACCGATGAATTACGATGAGCTGTTTAATGAGGTGGAGACTCCAAGGCCCACCTTCTGCGAAACAGATGCTCCCGTTTAAATTGCGCACTATCTGATTTGCAAAAAAAGTTCGCATCTGAAAGAGAGTTGGCTGGAGCCTGTGCATAATTTTGCAATGGGGTCTAGGGTGTGACTTAATTTTTTTACTGCAAACAAATTTTAGAGGGTCACGGGCGCATACAGCTTCTTGCACACCGTATGTTAACATCACCGTGCTTACCTTTATTCGCATGCAAATGAATGCTTGTCAAAAACAAAACTGATTGGGGCTGGAAGCGTGTGCCCCGGTGCCCCGCCCCCTATCAAGATTGGGAGCAGGAATGTGAGACCGGTGGCTGATAAGTAAGAAACCAAAGAGGCACCGAAGGATTGGGGATCGAATGGCATCACTATTTTGTCAGCTCGCGGTGCATTTTGGTGCATAATACAAGTGGCAAGGCGCATTTTCGGTATCGCGCCAACGAGCTCGTTCGCGCCACGTCGCCGCAGAGCGACCCCGCGCTGCAACGTCGACTGGTGATAACCATGCAACGCGGCAGTGGAAAACGCTTGGTGACTTCACTCCTCGGTGGCATTCCTTTTTATTTTGCTGGCAGTGGATCAAGGGAACAGCGGAGCCGCGGCTGTGGTCCCATTGTCGATGTCAAGGACACTGCAGTTAACCGTCCCTCACAAGGACCCCTCCAAGTTCTGAGCTCCGCTGCCCGTGCCTCTTGAGCTCGAAATACGGCCAGATCGATGACAGTTCAGTAAAGCAGTCATGAACCCCAAGTTCGCTCACCCCTCCAGCAACAAAGACCCTTTGTTCGTGGCCGGCCGCGGCCGCAGCGACGGAGCGCCTGAGGCGGTGGCCGTCGGCCGGGCGGCGGCCGCGGGGGCAAGGGTCGCGTACTCACCTGGTCGCCGGCGGGGGGACGCGCGGGCACACCTGTTCGCGGCCGCGCTGGCCGGGGGACGGCGCCGCCATGGCGTCCGGCCGGCCGCCTCAATCGATGCCGCGTAGTCGGCCGCCGCCCGCGCAATCTGCCGCTCTCTGCCGCCGGCGGCGGGTGGCAACAGCGCCCGACGGCCGGACCCACCGACGAGGCGGAGGGGGGGGGGGACGTGACGAAAGCAAAAACGACCGCTGCGGCTCGGGTGGCGCCCGCGGCGTCCGGTGGCGGCCCGGGCGTGGCCGCTCGCTGCCGGCCGCTTGCCGGGGTCACCGCGCCGCACGTTCTGATCGATTGCGGGTTGGCCGGTTCGATCAGCGATCGGCAGCCGCAGGGGCTGACAGCGCCGCCGCGCGCGGCAGAAGGCACCGGCGGCCGGCGAGCTGGCGCTCCTGTCACGGGTTCCGTAGGTTGTCGACGGGTGGCCGTGGGTGATGGCGATGGGGCAGGCGACCTTGCCAGCTCAGGCAGGCGACGTCATCGGATGCCGATGACCCAGCGCTGGATCGAACGGTGGGGAGGGTTCGCTGGTATCGCGTGTGCTAAAAGGTCGTATTCGGTTGGAGGCGGGGTGGGGATCTCGAAACGGTGCCACGCGCTCCGCAAACCTGCCGATCAAGTACAGTACTTGCGTCGAGAGGTTGTCGTGCCCATTTCATACGTAGTGCGTTCACAAACGTGCTGAAGGATGCAAACGACCAGTGATTTGAGAGGCAGTAGATTCAAAAAGGTATCGCCAAATGTAAACTTGCCTATGATTGTCTATGCTTACCTAAGCCAGCCCCGATCCGAGTGTTGGTTGGTGACTATCAATCTGCCTCTCCACCTTTCTGCCTCCCCCGCATAGTCAAGACAGCGTCTGCCGAAGCCGCAGCGGTGGCTCCGTTGGTCAGCACGCATGTCTTCAGGTTCACCCACCGGTGGCGGGGTGGGTCCGAGTCGCTCCAAGCGCCTGCCATTCGCCTTCGACTGGGAAGGACTGGGACTAGAGACAGTACCCGTCCAAAAGGTCAGGTGACGCCGGTGGGCGGACCGCACCTTGTCGGCCATCACGGCGCGTCACCTTTCACCGCAGGATTATGCCGTCGGCACGACATGGCATGGTGGGGTGGTCGGCTTACGGCTCACGCAATAAACACCGCTTAGCGTGGGCTCTGATCCCAGAAGTCCGTCCAGTCAAAGCGTGGGGGTAGCTCTCCAACACTAAATACGCCGGCCTCTGCCCGCCCACCAATGTGTCCCGTGCCGGCACTTCACTGCTTCTCATGTTGCAGTCTTTGTCGCTGTTCAGCATCTGTCTCGCTCAGCATCGGTCGGTCCGACTCCTTATGCGTCACCTGCCTCTAGTCGAGGCCCACGCGCGGCGAATCAAAGTGCTCGTGCTTTTTATCTTTCTCTTATCTTTGGGTTCAATCTGCTCTTGGATGCCCACGGCTGGACGCATGGGCATTCAAGCAAGACAGCTGACTGATTAAGCTGCTGCTTGCCAAGCGCTCATGAATCCGTTCGGTGCGCGGCAGGGGGCTCGACTGAAACCGTCTCTGGTGTAAGTGGGTGTAATGTTTATTCAGTATTTTACGAAGCCTTGCGCAGGAATTCTGAACGGTTCAGTCGCGTCCTTAACATCCAAGGCGCAGAGTACGCGCCACGGACGGTACGGGCTGCTACACCCTACTGAGGTATGATGAGCGGATATTCTTAACACTAATGACGGCGAATCGCTAATTGTGGTTGCCGGGACCTTTGATGCATGCTGGTGCGTCGTATCGTCCAAAACTTTTGCACAGGCGACCTGCCAGCTGCTATTTTCTCCGTGCTGTTTCTGCTGCAAGCTCTCACAGTCTTCAGATAACTTTTGGCGTACTTCCCGGGTCTCTTTTTAATATTCATTAAAATTTCCCACCAAGTCTACCTGAGCAGAACTGACAGATAGCCGAGCAGCTAGGTATGAATTTTTATGAGCATGACGTCGAGAAGTCACTGTTGTGGGACAAACTGCATGCGAGGCTTTTTTGTTATGTACACATTTGTTCCTGACATGATTGATCAACACCTCACATTCTCATCAAGGCAAGCTGGTAATTGTTGCATAATTGTTGCATAAATGTAACATTTCTCCTGCTTTCTTCCCTCCCTTCTTTTGCAATTCGTTGGTTCTATTGGAGGAAATTCATTCTTATCTGAACTGTCACGGCCGCTTTCATCCTGTCGCGGGCACTTTGTCACGTGGCTGATTGACATGCTCTGTCCATATCTCTTCTCTGTCGAGTCCATTTCAGGGAACACCATCGACCAGCATACCATTCCGTTGGCATGAGTGAACTCACCGGAACATTTTCGCAGCCTCTCTGTCTCATCCAGGACACTTGTCGCACAGCGATAGAAAAAGCTGACTTAAGGAAACATTAGTATTAAAAATTTAGCTAAGGAGAACCTCGTGGGACCGTTGCCAGTGGAGCAAGGCTACATTCTCATGATAGAACTCAGGCCCGAAAAGTTGAGGGCAAAGGCAGTTCGGCTGCAACGATCTGATAGAAGTCACGTGGTCTAATCACGTGGCTGCGCGGTCACATGGGTGGCGGCGCACAGTGTACAATAGCGAATACATGGATCTTCTTCCTGAAATAGAATGCAGCCTTATGCATGCATTTGAGCTGCAAATAAGTCGGTGTTAAAAATACTTAATACAACAGGCAAAAAACACTATTACGGCTAGATCACTGCTCATGCGGCCCGCTGCCTTTGAAATTATGTGCGTAGGAACGCAGGCAGTTTTCGGAACTTGCTGATATACGTAAGTGCTTAATCAACGCGTGGGGCAATGCTTCTTTACGAACCACTCGACCACCATCAATGAGCAGATCGCGTGTTGTATGTACCCACTGCCCAACCTGTTATCAAATGTTCTGACCATATGTCTTAGTAACGCATTAGAAAAATATTCGTTGTTGTTAGGGAATGTTTCACGTTTAAAGACATGGAAGCAAGTATCAGATATGATGAAACAAGCTTGCTTATAAGTAGTCGTATACTTATCAAATGGAAAGGACTGCTCTAGACAGCACAATTCTCTGTTTAGTAAATGTGCTCCTCAATGCGCCATTGTTTCATTACGTCACCGTACCTTGCACAATATTCATCGAGAACCAATTAGCGACCATTTTATCTGGAAATTGCACTCATGAACACCAGCTATGAACGCCTCAACAGTTCTACTTTTCTTGGCCTTGATCGCCGCGTGGCTTGGGGAAGGCAGGATTCGAATGACGTCATTATGACATCATGAATGCTTAAGTGATTTTAATACTTCCCCGATGTCTTTCCCCATTTTACGGGCGTGTAGATCAGAAACCAGAGAGTTTGGCCTTAAAAGAGGCAGGATTGTGAACAGCACCGAAATGCCGTCAAGGTGGTGATTTAAAAACCCCTTCTAAATATGGAGCACTCCATTTAAGAAATGGCCAACACATATCTTCTGCCATCCCTTCATAGTTCGATACCTGGCACCGCCCCTATCACTTCATATAGGCCCATTTTGCAAACGTGATATGTGCTTCGCTGTGTGATGTGTGCTAGCTTAAAATCGTTTATATGTGTAAGTGGTGCCTGACGCGTGATGCGCGATGTCGGCTTATTTGAAATCGCTTCCACGTATAATTGATGCATGATGTGCGGTGCCTGTTTACTTGAATTCGTTTGCATGCTCACGCATTTTTCGCTTGTTCTAATTCTTAGTTAGATGCGCACGGTGTCGTAGAAGTGACCGGCGATTGCTCCTTGCCTAATCCCCTGAGTGTTGATGTCCCGTAAAAATTGTGGCTCGCTGCTTCAAAAAAGAGAAGGATCATCTGCAGACAATTTTGAATTCACTTCTGCTATTTGTCTCGATAAAGGCAGGTTGCCAAACTATCAACGCATCTATATCTTCATTCTACTGGTTTTTCTCCGAGGAGTAATGCAACTGCCACTGTCTGATCTATGTGAATAATGGCCCTCGCAAACGCACTGAACAACTTTCAGAACTGGAATGTATGACCTCTTCGCTATCCATTAACAACCAGTTCGAAAAAGGACCCTTTCATCTGTCTTTATCCCCAGCCCGTTCGCAAGCTTTGTTTGTTCCGTGCGGTGGAAATGCTGCAGGTCTGATCGCCACGTCGCGCGCGTTCGCCAGCCAGACCTGACTTTGACCTGACCTTCCCCTGACCCCCGTCCCTGCACCCAAGTGTCCGCAGGACAGCTCAGCTGCTCGGTCGCCAGCTCGCCTTTCCGCACAAAAGTTCCCAGGGGCGTAGCCAGAGCCCTGGCAGTGGAGGGGGGGGGGGGGAGAGCACACGGTTGAGAAAGGAACTCCTGGCAGTAAAAGGGCCCCGAAAAATCGCCAGATATCGCCTATTGATTAGCAAAAACATTTTTTTGTTTGATATTGGAAAAAAATAATTATATAACCGGAAAAGAAGTCAAGCTGCCGTGAGATAAATTTTGTCTGGAGGAACTAAATCACCGGCACTCTCCACTTAACAGGGTCCGGTGAACTCTTCCTCAGCCGATAGATTTCAGAAGATTCGTAAACATGTTTATCTGGGTTCTACAGATATATTAGAGACCCCGCGAATGCACATTGTAGATCGAAACAGGTCAACAAATTGTATCAACAAAGCCAAGCCATGTTTGTCTGGAAGTGTTAAGTCATTCAGTCTTTATTCAGTCGGGATTAACTAGCAATACAAGCCATGTAACGTGGCTCTGAACATGCGCACTCGCAAATCTTAGCAATAAAAGCCCAGACGCCAGGCGTTGCAGTCTCCCTAGGCCGCGCGGCGTCAGCCCTACGGTTAGAAGTAAGCTGTAGTCAACGGGTGGACGACAATTACTGTAACGCTTCGTTAAATAACTTTGTTGGTAACAGCGGTCATGCGTTTCCCTTCCGAGAAAAACTCCAGAATTCTTCTGCCCCGGGCCCTCTATTCACAACACGCCTTCTCGGTACACCAACAAGCGCGAACTCTCCCGCAAAACTCGCCGGACGCCCACATCAGCTCGGGCAGCTCTCCAAACCACCACGGCATGTCACGCGTTCGCCTATTGGGCAACACTTTCCCTTTTCGTCTGCTGACTGGTAAAACCAGCTGTTCACAAAACCTAAGGCATAAGTGGTGCACAACAAACTAAATCGCCTACCGTACATCACAAACAGCTGACTTCGTTCTTCATCGAGAATGCACCTCACCTTACCGCTAAGCTTGTTTCTAACATCCCCCCCCCCCCACCTTGAACTAGACGAAGGGTGCGAAAAATAACCTCACTTGGTAGAGTACTGTAACTCTCACTTCCGAGTTCACAATGTCACGGCACATCACAAAAGAGCACAATCATCAAGCTTCCACGAATCAGCACAATCCCCGCGTTAGACGAAATAACCCTGTACCCCAAAACTATTATTGCGTATAGGTCCCTGACTAGCCGTGGTACGGCCTCGGTCGTCGCACCTCACGACCGCGTCTCGTCCACGTCGACCCGGTCGCCACCGGCATCGCCT
Source organism: Pollicipes pollicipes (assembly GCF_011947565.3). Taxonomy (NCBI): domain Eukaryota; kingdom Metazoa; phylum Arthropoda; class Thecostraca; order Pollicipedomorpha; family Pollicipedidae; genus Pollicipes; species Pollicipes pollicipes. The sequence goes on along the minus strand of NW_023596461.1, from coordinate 32,267,007 downwards.
CTTCCGCGAACTCCGTACCAGGTGGCGTCACCGACATCTCATCATCTGCTCCAGAGGACACCACCGGACAGGGCGACTTCTGTGCTGCCGGCTTCGGTGTCGCCGCTTGCTGGTCTCGTTCCACTCCGCCCAGGTCGTCCATCGGCTTCCCGCCACCATCCGCCTCCTCCAGCGCGTCACTAGACGCTGATGTCTCGTCGACTGTCACGTCTCCGGCCGTCACCGCGACCGGTTCCAGCTTCTCCGTCTGGCTGAGCTCTGCGTCGTCCGCTTCTCGTTCCAGCTGTTCCCCGCTCTCCGGCACTGGATCCTGGACATAAGCAAGTCCATCCAGTTGAATAGCCTCGGTCCCAGCTTCTCTCGGCCGCCGTCGAAGGTCGTCGTTGTCGTCACCTCTGTCTCTCCGGTCGGCTCATCCGCTTCGTTCCCCCCAGCATAGTTCAATCCACTGTCGAACCAGTCAGTTCCAGTTTCATTCTCCACCACGGCCATTTCTCTCTCAGATCTGGGCTTCTCCCCCTTTTTCAGATGTCCGCCGTGTACGAGCCATTGCCTCCGCCCCTTCTTCAGCAGGCAACCCGGCGGTGGAGCCTCCAGCACGAGATAGGGCCCCTCGAACTTTGGCTTCAGTTTTGCGGTCACACCTTTTCCTGCTGTGAAGTTACGACACCACGCTGTGTCGCCTGGCTGAAAGGTTGCCGGTCTTGTCTCGGTGCGAAGACTTTGATTTCGCTGAATCAGGTCCAACGCCTTCTGATGCACGTTTTCAGATGATTTCTCAGCTTCAACAAGAACTGGCGATGGGACTGATTCTTGATGCTGTCCACGTCGAATTCGTCTTCCCGAGCAGTTCACATTGGTCCCCCGTAGACCAGTTCTCCCGGTGAGAATCCTGTCGCACTGTGGCAACCAGAGTTGTAAGCAGAAGTCACCACTGGCAGCCACAGGTCCCAGTCGCGTTGGTTCTCAGTCTCGTAGTGAGTCAGAAGTTCCAGTAACGACCTGTTGATTCGCTCCACTTGCCCGTTGCAGCATGGATGGTAGATTGTCGTTCTCAACTTCTTCCCGCCCAGCAGCTAGCAGACTCCTTTGATGAGGACACTCTCGAAGTTCCGTCCCTGATCAGTCAGCAGAGTCTTCATAACGCCAAACCGGCACATGACTTGTACGACACATCGCGCCACATCTTCTGCAGTCTGTTTCTTCAATGCAAATGTCTCTACCCATTTGTTGAATTGGTCAGTTATGACCAAAACGTATTTGTGACCACGATCGCTTTCCAGTAGTTCTAAGATGTCCGCTGACCAGTATAGAAACGGCTCGCCTTCCACCGGTATGGTTCCTCTTCCCTCCTTGCAGCTTGCATACTTCGGTTTCGTCCTCAGACAAGAAGTGCAGCTTCCGCAGTACCGCCTCACCTCGCGCTGTACGTTGTACCAGAGGAAACCGGCTGTCACACGGTGCAGTGCTCGCCTCACGCCTCCATGTCCTGACATCGGGACGTCATGAGCCAGATGCGGCGCTCTTTGTCTGACACTTGTCGGCAGGATTACTTGCGCTTTCTGATGTCCCCTCGAACTGCGTAAGACCATGCCGTTGTGTAGCCGCAGGCCAGGCAGTCTGGTGTAGAAGTTCAGTTCTGCTTACTGGGTGTCTGCCAACTTGTTCGTCTTCATTGGCTGCTTTTTCAGGTGACGGGTAAGCTGGCACAGCACAGGATCTGTCCGTGTCGCTGTAGCCAGGTCATCGAGATGATTGATGTCCAGCACGTCTTCTGTAGCATAGCCACCCTTCCCGCCTTCCGTGGATGGCTCTTGCGCGTCCACGACTGTTGAGCGGCGCAGCCTCACTTCTGGAGTCACTCTCAAGCCCTCCTCCGGTACAAACTCCGCCGCTGTCGGTCGCAGCTGGTGCTTCCTCGTGTCTGTCTCGAACCTGCGGGACAGCGCGTCCACATGCGGAATCAGCCGACCCGCTACGTGCTCCACGGTGTAGCCGTACTGCTGCAACTGCTCGATCCACCGAAACAGTCGGCCTGAAGGTGACTTCGGGCGGTGCAGGAACTTGATCGCCTCGTGCTCGATCTTCAGTAGGAACGGCTTTCCCACCAGATGGTAGTGAAACTTCGACGTCGCTTTCACCACCGCTCCCAGTTCGCACTCATTGACGCTCCAGTTGCTCTCCGCTGGCGTCCATTTCCCTGAAGCGAAAGCAACCACACCCTTTGACTGGCTCAGCTCTGCTCCCCATCCAAAGTTACTCGCATCGGTTGTCAAAACGAACTTGCCCGCCGGGTCAGGAGGCTTTAGCACCGGGTACCACTGAAGATCCTTCTTCAGTGTCTGGAAGTCGATCTCGCAGTCATCAGTCCACTCGAAGTTCGTCTCCTTCTGCAGCAGGTTGGTCAGATGCACTGACTTGGCAGCGAAGTGTGGGATATACTGTCGGTAGTAGCCTACCAGACCCAGAAACTGACGCACTTCCTTGGTGCTGCTCGGTCTGGTCCTTAGCCGCTTCTACCTTGTCTACTGTGGGACGGATCCCCATCTCGTCAAGTTGGTGCTCCAGGAAGATAGCTTTCGTGACCGCCGCCGGGCACTTGATGGGATGCAGCTTCAACCCTGCTTGGCAGAACCGGTCCAACAGCTGCTTCAGCACCTCCAGATGCTCCGACATCGAGGAGTTGTAGACGAGGACGTCATCCAAGTAGGCCACTGCTGTTTCCCAGTTGAAACCCTCCAGCACATCCTCCATGATCCGTTGAAACATCCCCGGACTCGTTTTAAGCCCAAACGGTTTACGTGTCCACTGTTTGAGTCACATACTCGGTGATGAACGCTGTTACTTCTTAAGATTCCGGAGCGATGGGCACAGCCCAGTAGGCAGATCGCTGGTCGAGTACTGAATAGACCCTGGCTTCCTTCGTGGCTTCCAGGAGGTCTCCGAGCCTTGGCAGGGGTAGGAATCGTGCTTGATGACTGCTGTTCGTGCGAAAGAGTTCGTTAGTAGTCCGGAGAACCATCGACTTGATTCGAAAACAGACGTTAAAAAGGAAGAGTCTCTATTAGCCAAAGAGTTGCAAGGCGAATGTAAGAGAGGGGTTGGAAGGGCAGCGTCGCGCACTCCTAAGTCGTCGTCGTCGTCGTCGTAAACGCTGACGCGGCTCGCGTCGAGCCGCGCAGTCGGAGCCTGAACGTGGGCTGCTCGGCAGGGACCGTGCGTCCCCGCCCGCGTGTCGCCATAAACCCACGTGGCCCACATATGGGCTCCAGATGGTGGGGACCAATCGGCAGAGGGACCGCTCACACCATCGCGGAGACGCCGCCGCCACGCCGGCGGCGACGGCCCGTTTGCTTGCTAACTGCATTCGCCGCTCGGTAGTCGCAGCAGAACCGGACTTTTCCGTCCTTCTTCCCGATAATCACAACAGGTGATGACCAAGGTGACTTTGAATCCTCGATCACTCCTTGCTCTTGCAGCACATTCAGCTTCTCCTTCAGCTGTCCTCGAAGATGCAGTGGCGTGCGATACGCCCGTTGACGGACAGGTGGGGTCCCTGTCGTGGTGATGACCAGCTGATGAGTCCCTTGGTAGTCTCCAATGTCTTCAGCTGACTGGGAGAACACATCCTGATACTCCTCCAGAAGATTCTGGAATGGCTTCTTCCCCTGTTCACTCAAGTAATCCAATAAAGGCAGCTTTGGTCCCTCCAACTCATCTTGACCCGTTCTGGTTTCTTCTGCGATCTTCTCACTTCTCTTCTGTTTCTGATTCAGCTCAGCCACTGACTCATGAACTCCAAGCACTGTGCCTGCTGGGATGATGACATCCTCATCTCCCACATTCAGGATCCTGACTGGAGTCCCTTGATGCTTCAGATGAACAGCAGGTGCAATCTTCCCTCCAAGAACCTCAGCTGGCTCGAACAGCTGTGTCTGCAGATTAACCAGTCTGCTGACCCGGATGAAAGTCTGAGACCGTGCAGCACAGACAACAGGACATCTGATGTAAGCCTCTTGAGACTGGCATGTCTCCGCAGGCTCGCCTCCGACCAGCAGTTCGCCAGTGCCGCAGTTAATGACCACGTCCAGCAACACTTTCCCGTTTCGTCTGCCGACCCGTGAAACCAGCTGTTCACAAAACCTAAGGCATAAGTGGTGCACAACAAACTAAATCGCCCACCGCACATCACAAACAGCTGACTTCGTTCTTCGCCGAGAATGCACCTCACATCACCGCTAAGCTTGGTCCTAACATTATGACGCATCTGAAAAAGCATCTTTGAGCGCTTAGGACATCAAATCGTATATTTGGAATGTAGTCCTGGCGCGTGTTTCACCCGTGCGATTTTTAGATTGATGCTAAGAACGGGTTGGCCTTAACAGCACCGCGAAGTGGGGCTGGAGTCCGGAGGTAGAACTGGAAGAGTAATGGTAGACGCTCCGTGCTGCCGTAACAGTTCATCTGTCTAGAGGACAAACTCAAAGCTGAAAAAAGACACGCCCAGTCTAACCGTTCAACGGTACGAACTAATTTTGAAAGACTTCAGAAACCATTATTTCACGACGGTCGTTCTCGCGCGCACAGCGCCCGCCGTCTGATGTTACTTGCAGTGACGAACGCCGTTCAGTTTTACAGAAACGGAAGCCTAGATCATCGCTGTCCTTGCTGCCAAAAGTTCGAGCGGCAGCCGAAATTTCGGGCGCGCATGCTCAGACCTTTCGATGTAATTTGTCTCACTGCTCGATTCTGCAAAAGAATTAACATCCTCAGGCGAACATGGGATGGCCTTGTACGTTTTGAAGTCATTTCGATCCATTCTGTTCAACGCTTATCAGACCCCATATTTCTTTCTGGACAAGGGTCCCCTTGAGTAGAACACGGGAAGGGGGGGGGGGGGGCACATATTGCTTCCGGCCAGACGCTAAGGGGCCGTTGTGTTCCATCGCAGGGTGTCTTCCAACTGCCATTCTGGCGACACGTGGCGGGATCTCCTGGTCGACCCGGAAGCCTTAAGAGGGATACATCATATCACATTAATCCCCTCCCTGACGTGGGAGGCCTTTTGATCCGTGGATTTGACCTCGTATCGACACAGGAGTCCTCATTAACACAACAAAATCCCTGATCGCCGCAGGTGGCCTGATAATTGAGACGTAGGCCCAAGTTCGGCTTAACAGTCCCATGCTGGAGTTGGGTTTGAGGGCCACTGTTCGGTATTGGGGGCCCTAATTGAAATAGGAACCTCCCGATGCCTCATTGTGAACACTCATCATAAGCTCGCACGTTTCTTGATAATCAGAGGGCCCGACAAACGTACGAGGCCTTCTGTCATTCGGGGTTCCGCCCCTATCCCTGATGAGCAAATATCCTCTGACCTACTCGGGATCACTTGCCGCCATAGGAGCAATGTTACGGTACTACGGGTGGCGCCCAGGCCCCGATTTCAATCGGGCCATTGATCTTAAGTCCCAGGGGGCTCTCCGGGCCTCTCTTCGGACCGCCGCAAACACGGCTCGTGGCGAGCCGGGCCACTTGCCGACACATCTTAAGCACTGTTAAGCACCCTGACCGACACCCCCATGGCTTCAGTGATTCCGACTCATACAAATCGCGGTCATGACCTTACTGGTGCTTGGGAAATGGGCCCCCAGAGCTCAGAACGACACGTGGCCGACTGTTCGGTGTTGGTGGTCTCTGGTTGAAATAGAGGCCCGCACTGTCCCAGGGGCTCCCAGCCGCTGCAAGGAGCCCAGTGAACGACATTTGAGACCACGGCCCTACGGGCGGGAGCGGGTCCTTAAGGTGACCTAGCGCTATTGTTTTGGGGCCGTGGCCATCTATCCAGAGGACATGAGGCCTTCAAGTCGGGCGTTGATGTTTGGTTCCCATGGCCATTCGGCCTTTCTTCGGACCGAGATTATTTACGTAATCGACAGCCAGTCCATTGGGCCCTCCGGTGGGCAGCCCGCGCCCCTCTTCAGACCACATTATTCGCTGCCATTGGTCGGCTTGGGAGCCCTTGGGAACACAGAACCCTTCGTTAGGAACTTTGAACCCCTGACAGATACACGAGCTCCAACCAGAGTAAATCGCCTGTCCCGGTTTGTTGCTGATGGGAGGTAAGCCCTCAGGTTCATGCCGACATAAAGCCGACTATGCATTATTGGTCGTGCCTGACTGACATATGGGCCCTTATCGACTCAGGGGGCCCCTGATCAGCGCGCAGAACCCTCTGGCCAGCATTGGCTGGAGTGCCCGGCCCGCGGGACCAGGCCCCTGAATACGACCTCCGACCGGCACTTTAGGCCCTTCAAGCCCTTAAAGCAAGGCCCTTAATCGTAGGTCCCGGGGGGCCCGAAGGACCTACAATTACACACACGCCCTCCTTAAAACCTAAGACAGGGTGGGAGGGGGAGGGGGAGCGTGCTCCCTGTGCCCCCAGCCTACGCTACTACAGCTCCCTGATGGCTATTTGTCCTCTCATCACCGACCCCCCGCCCATGCCCGGCCGACAACGTTCCGGCTCGTGCGCCTTCGGGCAATGTGTTTTTGCCAATGTCCGCGGGTCGCGCAGCCGTGTGGCCATTGGGTCATTCGGTTGTGCGGTTGTCCGATCTTTCGGTCATTTGTTGGCACTGTCGTAAACACGCTTGGTTGCTCGGCTGCTCGTTCGGTCCGTTTGTCTGTCCGTGTTCTGTCCTGCGCTCGGTCGGTCCGTCGTTCGAGCGGTCTGTCGGTCGGTCTGTCGCCCGTTCGGCCGCTCTGTCAGTCTGTCGGTCCGTCGTTCGGTTGTTCGGCCGGTCGCCCGGTCGTTTGGTCGATCTGTCGATCGCTCGGTCGCTCGGTCGCTCGGTCGCTGGGTCGCTCGGTCGGTCTGTCGGTCTGTCGGTCGGTCGTTTGGTCGGTCTGTCGGTCTGTCGGTCGGTCGTTTTGGTCGGTCTGTCGGTCTGTCGGCCTGTCGGTCTGTCAATCAGTCTGTCGGTCGGTCGTTCGAGCGATCTGTCGGCCGTTCGGCGCGCCCGTCCGCCCATCGCCTGTCAGCCGGTCTTTGCCAGGTTGGCTCTACCCTCTGTCCCCTCCCCCCGCTGCCCTATCCCAGCTGGCAGCGCCGGGCCACCTGGCCGGGCCGGCCGGGCCACCTGGCACCCGGCCGACGCGAGCCCGGTCACGCGTGCGTACGGTCCGCCGACTGCGCAGAGGTCACGCCAGCGCGGCAAACTGGGGTTGAGCGGATTTGACGCAGCCAGAACGGAGTGGTGTACTGGCCCAAAGGTCACAGCATCAACCTATGTATGACTCCCTTGAAACCCGTCACTATCTCCCTACCCTTCCCGCCGCTGTGATAGGTGCGAGAAGTGGGCTTAAATGTAGCCGTAGGGGCGATGACCGAGGAATGGGTCGGTTTTGGCACGCGCAGACTTAAACGAAATGTGTCGATTTCCTGTGCGTCAGGAAGTCCTCACAACTAATATGAGCGAGGGTGAGCTTCAACGATGGGTTTTCTGGCATCAAGAGCTGAGCTGGGAGCCGACCCGACGTGTACCACCTCACATGGTAACCGTGACATTCCCATCTATAATTATCGAGCACAGGCCGTCTGCACGACACCGAGCGTGGCAGGTCAACGCTGTGCTCGGCTGACGCCGTAGCCTCCAGCGGTACGTGAACTAGCCGCTGTCGTCCTCCCGCGCATCCCGCACGGGGTGGGCCCATGCAGCTTGAGCGGGATGCGTACTGAACAGCAGCAGCGGGGCACCGCGCCTGTTGCTGACACAACAGGCGCCTGACACTGACACAACGGGCGCCTGCCGCTGACACAACAGACACTTGATACCGACACAGCAGGCGCCTGACGCTGACACAGCAGACACTTGATACCGACACAGCAGGCGCCTGACACTGACACAACAGACGCCTGATACCGACACAACAGGCGCCTGACGCTGACACAACAGGCGCCTGACACTGACACAACAGGCGCCTGGCGCTGACATCAGGCGACTGACACTGACACAACAGGCGCCTGCTACTGACACAGCAGGCACCTGACGCTGACACAACGGGCACCTGTCACTGACACAACAGGTGTCTGACACTGACACGACAGACGCCTGACACTGACACAACAGACGCCAGACACTTGCAGGTACAGGGCGTTAGGAGAATGGATGACGGAGTTCTGACACGACCAAGCGACTGACCAAGGCACCGACTCTGCACGTGCTGCGGACAATGTCATCAAACAGGTGTCACAGTAGAGCCAAATGGGAGCATCGCCAAAGCAAGATATGTCAGCTCGGCGAGTGCAGGTCGATCGGTTCAAACGTGAGCTTCATGACGTCATTCGTATTCGAATTTGTCTACGAGCGCACCCGTCGAAGGGCCTTTATCCCGGCGCCGGCAGTGATGCTGAGCGGTGCTAACGACTAGCCACCGGATCTCACAGGTCGCCCCGGTTGGCAACCAACGGCTTCGAGCTCGTACTATGATGGGGTACGTCCATCAGTCGCTATGCGGCTTAAACCATCTGCGCCGGCAGGAGGGGAACGTAATATCAACAGTGCCGTTTATGCTCAAGGCGATCGCCCTCCCTTGGCCGTTACGGACGACCTGCACGAAGGCGGGCACTAGGCGATGCCAGTGTTGTCAGTAGCACTGCCTTGAATGGAAAAGCCGGCGGAGGTCGCCACCAAGCGAGGAAGTCGGTACCAGGTAGCTGCTGGTCACCTTCGGTTTAGGTTGTTGACTTTCCGTTGCGGGGCTTAAATGGCCGCCACCCAAAACATCTGCAACAGTGCCTCACAGACGGCTAGGCTGACGACGCGTGCGTGCAGGGCCAAGAAGATTCGCCATGTAGAGAGCGCAGCCCAGCGAAGCGGGCTAGGTGGGGGAGCCACCACTCTGTCATGGCCTGCACACGCCCTTAGAAGCTCGCGTCCGGGCTGGCGCTCGCCTGCACCCTGCCGCGCACAGGCAGCCTCCGAACGGACCAGCGCTTCGATAGCCTCCAGATGTATTGGACAGATGATGGGTAACATTGAAATCGGCTCCACTGTCATTTCTACCAGCGCACGACACAAGGGCGTCTCTGGGGCGCAGCCGGCGACGGCGCACACATAGGACTGGGCTCAGCGCTGGCGCCTGGCGCTGGCGCCTGGCGCCTGGCGCCTGGCGCTGACATCCGCTGTCACGCCGAGGGTGACAGTCTCCGGTGAAGTCCGCTCCCAGCGGAAAGTGACAGTTCCCGCCAGCTGGCACTGGGCAGCGCGCGAAGTGATGCGATCATGTCATCCCTCTAAACGAGAGTAGGTTTGAGCGTGCCCCACCGAGACCTCCCGCGCGCCTCACTCTCAACACGAATCAAGTAATGGACTCACCCGCACTGGGCACTCCCACGGCTGCGCCAGCACCAAGCCACGAGCTTGACTTCCTCCGCGCGCACGTGTCGCACTCGCGCTCAGCGCCACAGGCGCTCCGAGTCCCGCCGGCTGCACCGCACACGTGAGCCGGCTCTCCCCAGCATGCGAGCCACCACAGCCACCAGGATCGGCACCAAAGGCGCTGCCCCGGTCTGTCGATACGCGACGGGCCAGGCGGTGGGGGCCGACGGCGACCGCGCACCCCAGAGGCGCGTGACGAGCACAACAGTCATCGAGCGCACTTGGAGGCCGGGGATAAACGTGGTAGTGATTTAGGGACGTCCAAAAACCCCAGCCGCGCACGGCAGCAATGTCACGAGAATAGTCGTGACGGTTGAGGTGGAATGTTCGAGTCTGTGTGCGGCCGAGAAGCTGGCAATAAGCAGCAGAACGCGATAGCGACCAAAACAACTCACGTACACGGGCCCACACATTATATGAAACAACGACAACAAGCACGAAGGACACCAATACATACTGTTGTGTACGTGATTAGTCGCCCTCTGTCCCGCCAACATGGTTATCGTCCTGTTGGCACGGAATATGTTCTAGCGATGTGGGAAATTTGCATGACTTCATGCCCATATGCTCCTGTGATTAATATACCCTAACTTGGTTAAAAAGGTCCATTTCGGTGTCCGAATAATGGCATAAATAGTTGACCTGAAAAGCCTTTGGTCTGCTAGAGATTAAATCAAGCCCGCGCAACATAACAATACAAATAAAACCATGGTCGACGTCTAACAGCAACATTCGTCGGCTCGCTGACGCTCCGCTCGCCAGAGCCCGGTCATCATCCTCCCAACACGGACACGTTCGTGCTCCCCTCCAGGGCGCCATGACCTGGTCAGCCGCTGGCCGGAGCCGACCGTCGCCACAGTCCTGGGACGTCCCGAGGCGCGACTCGACCCGCTGACAGCACCACCGCGGGCGGCGGCGGAGACCACGCCAGGCGATCGCCACCACAGCGAAGACGAGCGCCGCCGAGCTCACATCTGAGCGACGGCCGGGCTTCCTGTCCGGACACGGGCGAGCCGGCACCGCTGCGGGGAGAGGCGGCCGCGAGTGCGGGGCCGTCGCCCAGCACGGTCGCGCCGCACTCCAGCTAGGGCACCTACGGTGGCCCAGTCGCCCGCTGTCGAGGCCGGCCGGCAGGGAGGCGCGGGGTCGGACGCCCGGCGCCGGCGGCGCGGCGCGGCCCGCCCCGGTCGGCCGCGGCAGGAGACGGTGGCGCCCCTAGCGGCCGGCGGCCGGCACGGGCCCGTAGGGGTCGTCCTCGTCCATGCTGGAGTCGCTGGTGTCCGCGTCGCCACTGTCGACGACGGCGCGCCGAGTCAGACACGAACGTCAGCCGGCGGCGGCTCGCCGGGAGACGCCCGGCACCGCACGCGGGCAGGGCGGACGGCGGTGACGCGGTACACTCGAGCTGTGGGAGGGGGTGGGGATGACCGGGCGAGTGGGCGCCGCCCAGCCAGGCGGGCGCAATCCCGCACGAAAGATACCGGAGCCCCAGCCCAACCGGTGAGGACGCACGTGCCGCACGCAGACCACGCGAAGATGGCAGGATAGGGAGACTCCGCACGCTGAAGAGCCGGAACGGACTGATGCACGGGGGACCATGCGCGGGGGACAACGCTGGTAAAACCGGACAAGGCGACACAGGGGGAGTCGACAGAAGACGACAGCAGCCAACAGTACCCAATGAAACCCCGACCTCGTCTCCTAAAACCAGGAACGACATGGGGATCAGCCGACGAATACTTGCAAAATCGGATTACGGAAACAGCGTAACGCTGCAAAGGCGACCCTTTGTCCAATGCCACCATCTGGGATTGCTCCTGTCCCACCCCACGGAAACCAAAAGGCACCGCGTGGAAGTCGCACCAATAGCCTAGTGAACCAAGTGCCGCCTTCCGCCACAACCCACAGGCCCGCGGCGCGTCCCACAGGCCCACAGCGCGACCCACAGGCCCACGGCGCGACCCACAGACCCACGGCGCGGCCCACAGGCCCACAGCGCGACCCACAGGCCCACGGCGCGGCCCACAGGCCCACGGCGCGGCCCACAGCACCCGAAACCGCCGCAGTGCGACGCTGGGAGCACCGCCACGCCGCGGCGCTCCCTCTCAGCCACTCACCGTGGCCAGGCGGTGAGTAGGCTGGCCTTCGGGCGGCTGAAAAGCGTCATCACGTGGCAGTCAGGTATGGAGGCTCAGCACCGAAACGGCGCGGTGTCGGCACGAGACACGGTGCGCACGAGGTGCGCCCCACGACGCACCTGAAAGCGGTCACGTGCAACAGGCGCGCACGGCAGAGCACGGCACGCACACAATCACGAACAGTTCATCGAACGCGTCACAGCCAAAGACAGGGTCGGCATCGTCCCGCAACGACGACGACGACGGCGGCTGCCGCCAGCTCCGCCGGCGCTGCAGACGTACCGAACAGAGCACAATCGGAGGCGGCGGCGGCGGCAGCAGCAGCTCGTCCGGCGAGCGGTATCGTCATGCTGACGCAAGGCGCCGGTGCGGCGGCGGCGGCAGCGGCAGCGGCGGCGGCGGCGGCGGCGGCGGCAAGCGGCTGGCGCGGCTGGCGCGGCCCGCGACAGCTCCGCGGGGTCGAAACTTGAGCGACGCCTGTAGAGGGCGCCACAGAAAGTAAGCGGCGGAGCGGCGGGAACGGCTGAGTGGATTGGGCCGTGGGCGGATAGGCATTCATCGGGCCCGGGCGATCGCACTCGGATGCATTCGTCGGTATCAAACTGCGCCAGCGGTGTACGACCGTGACACGCAGGGCGACGGGGAGAACGTACGGGAAAGCTAAACACATCCTCTTGAGCAGGTATTTAAAGGCACGATTCAATAGCCACGCAACCAAGTATTGTCTGGATCTCAACCAATACGCACTCTGGTGCTGCCAATAATGAACAAAGGTACGATATCACGTAAAAACCCGAAAGACGGACAGCACTTCATTTTGAAGGCCTAGCCCGCCAGTGCCATCTATCCAACATTTCTCAAACTGATAGTTGGCAGTTTGCGCACCCTGGATCCAGCGGCGCCACCCCTTCTGCGCCACGGCGAAAAGATAGCTGGCGGGCAGCCGAGACGGGCACCGTGGGGTATACGCAGTCTGTTGTCGGCACCTGCAAACAGGGTAATTCAGCGCGCTGGCCGCGGCACACGACCGCCACCGTCCCGCGGTGCCCGCGGCAGAGCAGACGGCAGCAGCGTAGAGCGCAACAGGCCGCAACGCAGCCGTCATGTTCTACGCGGCGACGCGACACTCATCTCGCGTTGACCACGAGCGACGGTTGTTTGCGAAGGTTTTTGGAGAAGTCAGTATTCCTCCCGTGCCGAGAAGACAACGGAATCATTTAGACAAAATTGAACCTGCCACCGCGCCAGGTTGTGCAACACAGTGCAGTCTGATGCAACAAAACAGGAAGAATGCGCTCGCAGTAACTGTGACAACGTTCACAACCAATATAAGCTCTTCCATTCGCTCGCACCGAACTCACGTGGAGCGTCACTCACCCCTCGATACATCTCTCTCGAACTCTAAGACCCCTGCCAGACCTCAACGTCACTCCTCCAACAAGCATCCCCAAAAGGCGCGAGCCAGGATGTGTCCGAGCCGCCGCGGTCTGCCCTGCCCCGCCCACCGCCGCAACGGCCTCCCTTCGCTCTCACCTGTAAGCGCAGCAGCACGCAGCAGGCGCAGGAACACGGCCGAGTTGACGGCGCGCACGTGCGCCTTGGCCAGCCGGCACCAGCGGGCTGGGCTTGCCGTGCAGGTGGCTGAAGAGCTGCACCGGCTCGACGTCTGTCGAGGACGGCCGCATACGCGCCCAGACACACCTCCAGCAAGCTCGCGCTGCAGCCAGCTCAGGCTTGGCGACGGGCCCAGCTCACGCCGTCGCATAGTCTGCCGCCGGGCCAACCCCGATTAGTGGCAGCCGGCGGGGACGGGCCTCAGGTACCGGCGCCGGGTCATGGCGCAAGCCCGAGCCAGACGACAGAGTGCATGCGGCGCATTCAGTGCGGGAGTCGAGACACTGCTAGGACTTCCATTGAAGGACAGAGCGCAGGAGTTGCTCACGTTCCAGACTTGTGAAACGTGCGGCTTATGCTGTCCCGAACGCATCCTTTCGGCAAATCCCGATGTAGTTGTGAAATGATATGTTCAAGTGCCCATATCACCGCCAGAGCAACAGGGACTCAACAATATTCCGCAGCATCTTCCGAACACATCTGCTACCGAAACAAACCCCAAACTTCCGCCCAGGGAGCGGCGGCACCCGGCGGGCAGCGCCGGACACGCCGGGGCCGCGCCGGACACGCCGAGGCCGCGCCGGACACGCCGAGGCCGCGCTGCGCCACTGACCGATCAGGAAGCCGACGGCCGGGTGGTCGAGCAGCTGGCGGCGGGCGGCCGGGTCCGTCAGGTCCAGGGCCGGGCTAGCCACGTCCTGTCCGGGCTCTCCGGCGTCGACTGGGGGCAGCAGCACGGGTGACCGGTGACGGTACACGCGTCACGCGCGAAAAGGAGGCTGGAACGCACGGCCGACGCGTTCTCACACGGGCCCACGCGAGCGCAGTTTCTGCGCACGAGACGAGTGACGGCCCGTCGGGTGGCGACATCGCCGGGTCATTCGTCAGAAATAACCGTCGGGTGGCGACATCACCGGGACATTTGTCAGAAATAACCGTCGGCTGGCGACATCACCGGGTCATTCGTCAGAGATAACCGTCAGCCATTCAGCACTGCACAGCTTCCAGCGGCTGTAAACCTCCAACATTGCACGAAAAATCCCCCAGCCCACCGAAGCGTAAGGTTTAGTTCAATCCAACCCGGCTACGTCCAGTTCAACTTTGCTCCAGCTCTAGCTCCAGCTCCAGCTCCAGCTCCAGCCCTAGCCCCAGCTCCAACCCCATCTCCACATCCCGCCTCATCTTCAGCCCCAGCTCCAGCACCATCTGCAGCGTCAGCAGCCTCACCTCGTCGTCGCCACCGTCGACCAGCCGTTCCCTGAGCTCGAGGTACTGCTGCGGCGACACCAGCTCGAGGGCGCGCAGCTTGTCGAGCGCCCAGCGCGGGCTGACAGTGACACCCGCTCTCGCGCTGCAGCTGCCCACAGGCGGCGGTCAGCCGGCCGGCGCCGCCCACCAACAGTCGCTGCAGACTCTCCGAGACGGCCTCCTCCAGACAGAGCACCGGGGCCGCCGCTGGCCAGGAGGAGCACGATCAGGGCGGGACACAGGGCGGGAAGGGACCAGCACGGGAGCACAGACACACGCGGAGTGGACGTGTGGTGGCAACACATCCCCACTCAAAGAACGGTACATGAACTGAGGCCATAACCACAACACTCGCGGCATGATGACGACCCCCTCCACCACACAAACGAAGTGAATACTCGAATCCGGCCGCCGGTTCTCGCAACAGCTACAGAGGCAGCACCTCCCAGCGCTCGCAGCCGGGGAGCACCGACGCCGGAGTCGCAGTACTCACAGCGTGGAGGATCGCGCTATGGAGGCGTCCGCCGGAAGGGCGGCGCGCCCAGGACCCCCCTGTTTCTCGATGAAGCGCTGGATAGTGTGCTCAATCAGCTCCAGCCAGTCCTGCGACCGGAGGTCACGACTGGTCAGCGGGGCGGCGATGGCAGCGGCGCCGCCAGCTCGCCGCCGAGGCGATGGTGCACCCACACCAGTGGCGCGGGCCGAGCCGGGCAAGGAACTTCGCACAGAGAGCCAGGACAGCCCGGCCACCAGAGGGCAGAAACAGGACGGGACGCTGTGGAGTGTGTACGGGGAGTGCCGAGGTGCCGCCCCACACACTGGGTTGCAACCACAGCACATCAGGACACAACACATCCCAACACAACACATCACGTCACGACGCGTCACGCCACAACACAACACATCACGCCACGACACGTCACGTCACAACACATCACGTCACGACGCGTCACGCCACAACACAACACATCACGTCACGACGCGTCACGTCACAACACATCACATCACGGACGCGTCACGTCACAACACAACACATCACGTCAAGACGCGTCACGTCACAACACAACACATCACGTCACGACACATCACGTCACAACACAACACATTGCGCCACGACGCGTCGCGTCAACAAAAAAACACACCACGACGCGTCAACATCACGTCACGTCACGACACATCACGTCACGACGCGTCACATCACAACACATCACGTCACGTCACGTCGCAACACATCACATCACGTCATGACACGTCACGTCGCAACACGTCACGTCATAACACATCACGTCACGACGCGTCACGTTACGACAACAACACATCACGTCACGTCACGACGCGTCACGTCACAACAACATCATGTCACGAGAGTCACGTCACAACACAACGCATCACGTCACGACGCGTCACAGCACATCACGTCACGACACGTCACGCCACGTCACAGCATATCACGTCACAAGCCACGTCACGGACACATCATGCATCACAACTCAACTCAACACACCGCAATGAAACCCAACGGATGTAAGCTAGGAAGGCGCTGAACCCCTAGCTTTTGGGCACCATAGGTTCGGGGTTTTTTATGCTGACAATCTTGAGCCTTAAATAAACCAGGAGGACTGAATGAAAAAGACGGGCAGATTTCAGACTCATATAGACTTCCCCCCCCCCCCCCAGCCCCTTCTCGTAGATTTTAGCTGATCGGCCTCAGTCTGAAGTCTGAGAGTGGCGGCAGTGACGCTATATGCTGACAACGCGCTGCTAACACGCTGTACGCTGCCGTACGCTGACACACATGTACAAACACGCGTACAAAACAGTGAGCACCGAAACCCTAGAGAACAAAACACAGGATCCTGATGACAGCGACAAAACTGTAGCAGTCACGCCAACAACGGTACCACACCAGCGTGTTCCAGTCCACGACAAACTGTAGCAGACACGCCAACAACGGTACACACACCAGCGTTTCCAGTCCACGACAAACTGTAGCAGACACGCCAACAACGGTACACACACCAGCGTTTCCAGTCCACGACAAACTGTAGCAGACACGCCAACAACGGTACACACAGCGTATTCCAGTCCACGACGCAGACTAGCCGCAGCCAGACCTGTAGCAGCGGCAGCTCCGAGGTCACAGACCTGCAGCAGGGGCAACTGCGAGGTCAAGATGTCGGAGAAGATCCTCAGCACGGACGGCTGGATGAGCAGCTCGATCCTGCCCACGTCGCCCGCCACGTGGTGCAGGATGGTGAAGATGGCGTCGTTCAACACTGGCGGGTTGGTGGCGTGGAACCTGAGCAGGTCGGTGTAGTGCTTGATGACGCCTGGTTCGGCGAACCTGGAGCACCGGGCGGGCACCGAGTCAGACGGAGGTTGAAGCAGGCACCTCGTCACACATGGAGCTGACGAGGGGCACCGCAGAGGTGGGTAGGGAAGGCCAAGGGAAGAAGGACAACCGCGAAATGAGGAGGGAAAGGCTGACGAGAGATACCGGGGAGATGAGGAGAAGAAGGCTGCCAACGGGCGGCGGGAGATGAGATGAGGGAAGGCTGACGAGGGACACCGGGGAGATGAGGAGAAAAAGGCTGACGACGGGCACCGGGGAGATGAGCAGGGAAAGGTCGACGAGGGGCACCGGGGAGACGAGGAGAAGAAGGCTGACGGTGGACACCGGGGAAATGAGGAGCGAAAGGTCGACGACGGGTACCTGGGAG
>NW_023596461.1:32203696-32248844 GCF_011947565.3 Pollicipes pollicipes | reverse complement strand
CGGACACCAGACCTTCCAATGTCTCCGCTGTGGTGGAATCCACCGTGACCTTAACAGTGCATTGCTTATGTCTACCGCCCCATTGCCGGATGACGACTGAGCGATATCCCCGCCGACTGCTCGTGGAGGAATCTATCAGCTCGTTGAAATTCAATGGCATGCAACTGCGCGTGTCTGCGACACATTTTGAGGCAGTCCCTGTCTCCAGCCGCCATTGAAGATCCGAATCGAGAATGGCTGCCTTGCAACCGCAGAGCAATGCTGCAGCCCAAACACGAATTAATGCAGGACACCAGGTCGCAGCTCAGAGTATTCCAGCGCCCCGCACCTTCCGCTTCCGGCCGTTCCGCTTCTGGCGTTAGAAAAAATACGGTCGCCTCTGGCATGGCGACTTGACACCTCCGTTCGTTCTGCGCAGGGGCACCAGCAGCGTCAAAAGCTGCCAGAGGACTGCACGGTTCATGACGGCATGACGCATGATGAACAGCATGCATGCCGAGGCTCCGACACCAGAGGAGCTGCCAGAGGACTGCACGGCTCATGACGGCATGACGCATGATGAGCAGCATGCATGCCGAGGCTCCGACACCAGAGGAAACAGTACGTTTCCATTGCTGACCTTGACATTATGCACTGCGACAATCGTACATCGATGTCGTTCCCGCGTGACATGCCGATTAGGTTGCGCAGGAACGATGATCATTTAGGCAGCAGAACCGGTTCATATGTTTAGGCCACGCCATTGAGCAAACATGCTCTCACGAGCGCATTATCCGTCGATCAGCCAGCCCATAGCGTGCCTTTGGAATGCACATACTATCATTGGATGGCTGGAATGTCCAGGCTGTTCAGGTTTATGGGAGCGCAAGCTACTCAGACACCCAGAGCACATGATTCGCCTGTACGTAGCCTGTACGAGAAGAGCAGGCCCGGCCCCATTGCCACCTGCATGCATCCACAGCCGTTTATCATATCAGGGCGGTGAACATCGGGGACGATTCAAACCGCACCTGCTCGAGTGTCAGAATTACCGGGCGTTCGAAAGCCCGGTGACACAGAGCCAGAGGTCAGTGTTCTCAGAGGCGAGCGAGGATAGCAGGGGGCCAGCAGCGGTCGTTCGATGTCAGTTATTGGCTACATGTGTCCGACGTCGAACATCTTTCCCAGTGGCGAAGCTCACATCACTGGGCAGAATCTGCACAGTCGGTGTGTTTATGGGGCCCTTGAGACCCGAAGTCAGGTCTCCAATCACAGTCGGGGAGTTCTAATGCATTCAGCCTTGTCCAGGATGTCCCCCAATGCTATTCCAAGGTTACATACATCGATTGAGTCGCTGTCATGGCACTGAGGATTCCCGTCAGTCAGGCGCAAGGTCATAGCCTAGGTGAACCGGACTTGAACACGTCTATAAAACTGATAAATGCCTCTGAGGTCTAAAAATGTTTTATGGGTGGCCTCTACCGGCGTACTGGACGAACCGCTCCTGGTTCTTAAAAGTCAGCGCTTTGGCATGTAAGATCAATCTTCGACGGAACACAGGAAATGGTACTGATAAACTCTCTCTTCGACGAAGCTGCAGTGGATCATCAGCTGATGCCAGCCAGCATCAAGCGCACTATCTTGTTTGTAGGGCGCAGAGAGCCTATCAGGGATCAGTTAATGGTGATCGTTCAGCATGGGCTTTTCAAGGCTTAACCCAAGCTGAATAGTCACCTGGACTGTTCCCTATAACCATGTTAGTGTCAAGTGACCCCTTGGCAGCCTTATCGACCGCCGCCCCCAATACTGATCAGAACTTCCGGACGTCTGCGGTGAACACCGATACCAAGCACCAGGACGAGAACGGACCGAACCCGGGGTCTTTCCTGCACCAGGGCGAGAACGGACTGAACCCGAGGTCTCTCCTGCACCAGGACGAGAACGGACCGAACCCGAGGTCTCTCCTGCACCAGGACGAGAACGGACCGGACCCGAGGTCTCTCCTGCCCCAGAGCGAGAACGCCAGAGGTCTCTCCTGCCCCAGAGTGAGAACGGACCGAACCCGAGGTCTCTCTCTGCACCAGGGCGAGAACGGACCGAACCCGAGGTCTCCTCCACAATATGATCTCGGCCGCCGCACACAGCGCACCACAGCTGTCGTTGTGTCTTCTTCGCTTCCTCGGATCAGTATCAACGAGCGGCTCAGTCGGCTGTGCTGTACCGCCCGGACCGCCAATACCGTGTTTGACAGGTACAGGCATGTCGGATGTATCGCTGCCCGGTTATTCTAACACGACGGGACAGCCGTCTTCCACTCGTGAAGGTCATAATGGCGGACTACGTCAGGCCTACGTGCTTACGGCGCATAATTAGTGTTCAGCTGGCTGGAGTCTCAGAGCGGCAGAAGATGGCGCGCTGCGCAAGCGTGAGACGCAGCGTTGGAGGATTTTCGTACCGCACCAACTCGATTCAACGTCGAGACAACGCAATGTTCTCCTAGGTTGTTCACGTTGAGTGCGATCCACAGAATGTAATGGAGTGGGTCGCACAAATCTCTCAGTTACATGCATCTCAACACCGTTCTTTGAAGCAGACGTGGTTTTTCGGCGTTCGTCGCGGGGTCTGCGCAGTATCGCGAGGCGGCCGATATGCGTGCCACCCCACGACCACCGCGGCGTTCGTCGCGGGGTCTGCGCAGTATTGCGAGGCGGCCGAAATGCGTGCCACCCCACGACCACCGCTGCGCAGAAGTCGCCGCTTCGCCGCATTACGGCCGTCTTCGCATCGCTTCCGCCGTTCCTCGCCCTGCCGCGGCCGCGGCAGCGGCGGCGGCGGCGCGGGCTCGCTGCGAGCACCTACCTTTGAGGCGCGCCCCTGATCCGGCTCGTGCTCGCTGTTCTCCGGGATGGCCGTATACTCGATCATCATCTGGATCCGCCAGCGCTTGTCCTCGGCGCCCCGGTCGACGGTGCTGCCACCTTTTGCTGCGAGGATCTCGTGCACCGGCGAGCGGCTGCGGAGGTACTTGTTGCGACGAGAGGGCGGCTCCTTCATCCTGGGGTGCAGGAACGGCGTGGTTAGCGTCGGCGATGCGGAAGGACGCTGAGGGGTACGACAGTTGTTGTCGATCCAAGCCCGTTTGATGTGAGAAGTACTGGAAGATAAATGCAGTGACACGGAAATCACTATATTTCCCAAGCTTACAAGCATTCTGACGCCCCGGGCTGGAGCATGGTTTGAATGTCCGGTTATGGTGGAAAAGTCCGTTACTGCTCTCTCCTCGATGACAGGGCTTGGTACGTCAAGGACATGGGAGAACCCCGTTGGGAGTACGGGTATCACATTCTGCCAGTGGTATTAATTTTTCAGAGCACATCAAACGGCCGCCATGCGGTTGACACACAAACATCCTGAAATATCGCACATAGCTGCAATACTTATGGGGACGAACCCATTCCTGTGATCTGTGCATGCATTCATCGGGGCCATGCTGCCGCGTTCACCTGGTCGCAACCCGGTTCCGGGTTAGGTTTGTGCTTTTTCATCATCATTGAACCGCTCTGACCGATCTAGCTGGGGCGCCGACGTGGGGGTGGGCCTCCTTAACCATGGGGTCTTGACATATACAAAAATATCAATACATATACATACACATATATAAAATATACATATATATATATAATAAAATGGTCATACATACATACATATATATATATATATATATTCTATATATATATATACATATATATATAGAATATACATATACAAACAGAAACGAGCGGCGCCACGTTGTTCGGGGGTCGCGTCCATGATTGATTCGTAGGAGGCATGTCAGAGTAAATCAACGATTTTTTGGGAGTCATGTATTGGGCGGAACACTTACTTCTTCACATCCGATTTAACTCCAAAATAACTGAAAAATATTGGTCCATATTTCAAAAATAGGCCATATATCGCAAATATCGAACACTTTGGGTCACCATAGGCAAAGTAAGAGCATACGCAACGGGGGTAATACATTGACGTTGGTTTCGGCGCAGGCATCAGGGTGTTCATGTATCCTGCATTCTTCATCAGCTTTGAATATCCTGCATTCGCGACTGATCTCTGGCATCGCTGGGTTGGATGTTACATGTATTGCAACGCAGAGTACAAGGGTAAGCGCTTGTATGCGCCAGATCAGGCTTTAATAGGCATCAAATGTTTTCGTTAACAGGGCGGATCTAGCCTGCACTTTTTTGGGGGGGGGGGGAACCAACCGTTCGTCGCCAGCTGGCTTGTGTGGGATCCGAGGTCCAGTGCATGGTGCCTCTCGCGGGTACCTAGAAGGGACACCATTCAAGCACAGAAATGCTTTTGAATCTTAAACAGAAGTTAAAACAAAACAGCTAAAAGTTAAAGGTAAAACAGACGGTAAGTAGACGAGACTTTTATGAAGTACAGGAAATGCTTGGAGGGGGCAAAACATACTCTCAGGGTTTTTGTGGGGGGGGGGGCATGGCCCCGTGCCCCCCCCCCCCCCTTCAAGGATCCGCCTATGTTCATTAATATCATTCTCCATCATCTCACGTCCGCCACCAATCCACAGTAGCTTGTATGCCTTTGGGATTATTATGGTCGAACGTCGAAATGTAGAAGTATGAAAGAGATCTGAGTGGTATATGTAGTTAAAGCGAAAAAGCCAACCGCATGTTTTGCCCGTTTGAATGGGTCCCCGAATCCGTTAGAAATTTGTAACAGGCTATCAAGGTAAGTTCAGAGAGCACGATCTCGTTTCATACCTGATCCGTCCAAACCGGTAAAATGGATTACCAAATATCAGCGGGAGGGAGGGGGAAGCAGGGGGGGGGGGGGGTAGCTCCCCGCATCTCATCGCATACCAATAAGGTTGAGGGCACGTTTATTTGCATTATACACTGTCATTCGCGGCAAAGCTCAAAGATAGCCCCTCCTGCCACTGATGCAGAATACATCTGGATGAGTAATTGCAACACTTGCGTTGCATTGCAACAACACAACTCAGGCGTTTTGCACGCATTTCCAGCACATCATTTTTGTTTGTCCATTTGAGCCGGGTCATAGGGTAAAACGCGTGCTTTCAAACAGTCGCTTAAGGTCATCTCCAACAAATTAAATGGCGCAGAATGCATCGCACCTGATCACACATGCACCGGCCTTGGCCTTGGCTACCTCATTAACATGCACCCGGATGGCCGGTTGGATACATTTCGCTCGGGTGGGGGTCAATGTAATCCCCCCTAAGATCTCAGGAACTAAGCAAGCTAGAGACACCAAATGCACAGGATGTGTTGACCTGTACGTGAACTCACATATATCTAAGTTTGATATTCCTAGGTCACGACCTTTGAGTCAAATAAGATAAGACAAGGCCAGATTTTAGGTTGGCCTCCAAAGGGCCCTTAGAACCTAGATAACTGTTCTAAGCAGGCGTGCACATGCTTATCTAAGGTCAGTGACCTCGTCTGACCCTTGGGAGGTCATGGTGACCAAAATCATACAAGACCGCTTTGAGTTTTGCATTTGGATAAGCGACAAAGATAACGCTAGGCAGTATGTTCATGAAAACAAAGTGTTGACCTGGGTCATTCTAGGTCAGCGAACTATTCTGACCTTTAAGAAGTCCATGGAGGGTGTATAATGCGGTTTTTTATCAATAAATTCGAAATGAGCACCAGAAACTACTCCATACCGCAAGCCCTAGAGCAATAACACAGGTTAATTTTGACCTTGGTCTGACCTTCATACCTGACCTTAGGTCAATTCAATTTGTTGATTCAATTATTGTACTACCTAAGAAACTCTCTCAGATATGTATGGCTTCGTCTAACACTCTGTCGTTGGACCAGATTGAACGATCACTGGAAATTGCTTTCATTGAAACCACGGCCTGACTGACCTGCCATAGGTCAGCGACCTTACCAGGTACATCTAATTTTTGATTCCAGACGACCTGCTATTTAATTGTCTACAGCTATGCAAACTTTGCCGCGGCTAAGCCGCGCCGTTCGGAAACCATTCTAGGAAAAACCTTCAAGGGGTCAATTTGACCGCTCGCCCGGGCGCGTGTTAACGCGTCAGGCCTCCAAACCATCACCGCCCGGAAGCCTGGTTCAGCCCCGGAGCCGCCCGTGCGGCAGGGTCCCCCGCTGGTACGCGCCGGTGCCGCCCCACCCCGGCTGGACCCCGCTCCAGCATTGATCCTCGCGGCGCGATCTTCCCACAGTTTGTTGATGCCGGTGTGGAAAGGTCATTTGGCACCTGGCCCGAGGCGCCAGGTGGTAACACAGCGGCGGCGGCGCGCCGGTGCCGGCGACCCGAAGCCGGTTCCCGTCCGCCACTCCCACTCCCAGTGGCCAAAGGTCACTGAATCGATTGTCGATAATCAGAATCGCGCTGCGCATGGCATGTGGCGTTTGGATCAAGGTTCGCGCCAGGTTTTACGCGACTAGCCACGCTCGGTGTACTATGCTTTCTCCTATGCAATAGCAGCATCGCCGATTACCCGGAAAAGTAAATCAGGTGCATGTTCAACCCCGGCCCCGGCGGCAGTGAGGAAGTGCCCGTCCGACCACCTGTGGGTACGGGCGCGGCATAGCAGCTGCCTACCTGCATGCTGACAAATATATTCAGTGATAGCGATGCTTATTAGGTGACGTCATGGGGCGCTGCCGTCATGTATATGCTGCAGCGTGTGTAATGCTTCGGGAGAAGAGCGCCCGCATGCCTCAGTTCGACAGGCGGTACACGTATATGCACTACTCGGGGGTCTCGAGCGTCCGTTCAGTATGTCCATGTCTCGAGCCCAGTAGCGCAGGCAAGGGGGCACAGAGGGTACGTGCTCCTCCCCCTCCCCTTAGGTTCCGAGGGGGTTCCGAAGGCCCCTCGGAACCTGCAATTAAGGGCCCGATTTGAAGGCCAGAACGGCCCGAAAAGCCAAACGAAGGTCTCATTCAGGGGACCCAGCCCGCAGGTCCGGGCATTCCAGTGTCAGCCAGAGGGTCCTGCGTGCTGATCAGGGTCCCACGGAGTCGATGAGTTCCTGTATTTCGGTCAGGCCCCACCAGTAACACACAGCCGCCTCCGCGACGGCATGGGCTTGTGGGCCCATTTCCCAAGCAGGGACAAAGACGGAGCTAGCGATTTATGTTGCTCGAGGCCCCACAGCGCCTAACAGGGCCCTGTGTTGCCAAGAGGCACCGATGTCGGGCCAAAGGCAGTATTCGAGGAGGCCCGAAGAGCCCAGGGGCTCATGGCCCCGACAATGAATGGTCCGATTGGAAGGTCTTAGGGCATAAAGAACTGGTCGGATTCTTATTGAGCGGCCCGACCTGTGACGACGGACGCTCAAGTAACGGGCAGAGGGCACTTTGCGCCGATCGGGGACTCCAGAGTCGATATGGGCCTGTATGTTGGTCGGGTACTACCATTACCGCACAGTCGGCTCCGTGTCGGTATTGGCCTGAGAGCCCATTCCTAATCAGCTACAAAGCCGGGACCAGTGATTTACACTGGTCGGGCCCTCTGTATCTGCTAGGGGCCCACAGTGTCTATCAGAGGGTCCTGTGTTCGCAAGGGGCCCCACGCCGACCAAAAGCAGTGTTTGATGGGACCCGAAGAGGGGCCCGGCTTATTGGGCCCTCCAACCGTATTCCAACACAGGCCCGTTAAGCCCGACTGGAGTCTATGTGCCAGTTATCTAACCATCTGCGGCAAGCAGGGATGTTGCGTTAATGACGGTTCACGCCTCGATCTGGGGTCAACTGCACGCGTCAGGGAGCGGACTAATGCAATATAATGTAATATTCTGTGATTTTAGGTTGATGACAATTGAACGCATTGTTCTTTAAAGCACCACTTTGCGGTGCTGTAAAGACTAATGCGTTATTGTCATCAATTTAAAAACCGCACAGGTGAAATATACGCCCGGAATGTCTCTAAATGTACAATTTGGTCTCCAAAAGCGTTCAAAGGTACTTCTTTTCACATGCGTCACTACTTTCCTCCACCGGTTGGCCACAGCCTAGTGTTAGCTCCGATATCAAGACTTCGTGGTCTAAGGAGACTGCAACGCCTGGCGTCGCGTGTTTTGTTACGAGCTATGCGAGTGCGCATGCTCAAAACTACGCTACATATCGCAACCATTAGTCAATTCTGACGGAATGTTGAACATACCCGGACAAACATGGTATGGCCATTTCATATGAATTGTTGACTCATTTTGATCTGCAATCTACATTCGCGGAATCCTTGCTGTCTTTGTAAACCCAGATAAAGTTCTCACAGAATTTCGCGAAATGAAATGCGCCAGCGATTCATTTCATGCAGTCATTTAACGCATGATTTAGCTAGTTTATGTACTGGTAACTTAAGGCAGAATTGATCTCGCGGTAGCGTAAAACCATTATTCCAGATATAGAAGGTGAATATGTGTAACATCTATTATATCAGAAAAATAATGCCCTCGATAACAAATGCGTCATATCTGGAGATTTTAGGGGAAGGCCTTTTACTATCAGGGGCCCTTTGTCGACCCGGAAGAGACCCTAGATGAGATTTTCCCTGGAGGAGACCCTAGATGGCAACATCAGGCGCTATAAATATTGCATGGGGTTTTGAACAAACGCTTGTTTCTTGGCTAGACGCTCACAAATTTGCATAGACATTTCAGACGGCCTGATTTGAAGCTGCCCAGGCACGCGTGATGCCACAGAAACAACACATGAATTTCCCACCTTAAAAGCCATATTGTGGTCAAGGTCAAAAACGATATGACATCGAAATACCCGTACCTGGAGCATGCCGGCATGAACCGTCACAAAGGTAGGCGGCAGTACGGTAATAACCACTTGTAGCCATTGGTTGCATGCCTCGATTACAAACCGCGTTTGTTAGACATATCACACGCATTTGGGCAGTTCTACAAGTTATGCTATAAGTTACAGGTTACAAGTCAGTTCTACAAGTTACTCTGTCCGCTACAATGGTGGCAATCTGGCAATGACTCTGACGTTACAAAAACGTTCTATTACGTAACCAAGCGATGACACATGAAGAGCAAACTTACTTAATACTAAATGTTGTTATTTAAAGCATTCTTTTGCACTTAAAACATACCCGTAGTTCAAGTGGGCTTTTTTCCATCATATTGAATGCCTGCCTCAATACCTTCGAATGTGAAACTTCTTTAGCTCTTTCGCATACAACTAAGAAGTACTTTTTACATAAGTGGGCAAAGTTCCATGACAAGGAAAAAAAATTAGACAGCAATAAAGATCGTAAATAATCATTTAGGCAAGGATAGGGACAGAGTTGCAGCACAGAAGCGGGCTCGAAGGGCCCAGAGCCCCCCCCCCCCCTCCCTCTCCCTTAGGCCGGCAGTTTTCATCTAGTACCGTAGTCTCCTTCGGTTCTCTTATGATGAGTCCTCACTGAGCTCCGTCCCCTCCTCTTCAGAAAATTGTGGCCGAGGGTCAGGTCAGGTGTGGCCGAGGTAGAGACACCCCAAAGTTTGCTCATGAGGCCCTTCGATCTAATCTGGAAGTGGCGCCGCCCCTGCATGCCACTGCTCGTTTGCCAACTTTTTGCAGTTCCTCAACAGAGCTCTGTCTTGAACATTGGCGAACTCGTGAGAACTGGCAAACTTATACCTGGTTCTCCCACATTGAAGGAAACACTGCTGACAGGCACTGCAAACGCTGCAAGCACTGCTGACCATCATGAAAGTGTTCGCATGGTACCAGGCAAAACACATGTAACCCGAACCCTGAAAGCGTTTTCTCCAACTCTTCAAAGGTTTTTTCCAAACCTTCTAAATGGATGAATTTGGGGGATCAGACCTCACAATAAGCAGTGCTTATTGTGTGAGCCCTAACCCCTGTCATCCGAGCGTGCATTTGCACGTCAACGGCAGACTTATGTGGCGGAAGTTTAACGCGACGCAATACTTGGCACGATTCGTACTGTCCTCTGACGCCAGCCGACTTTTAGCGCGGCCGCTGCCACAGGCCTCAGGCCACACCTGTCAAGGGCAAAAAGCGAGACCCAAAAAACCCACCCCGCCACGGGCAGGTGGTTCGGAGGGCGGGCCCACTAACCAGCTGAGCTATTGGGAGGGACTAAGCTGATCAACTATAAATGAATGCGATCTGTGTTGAGTGGACTTAAGTTGCTGCGTTGCTCCGAGCCGGAGCTTGAACTGGGTACACAGCACGGTGGCTCAGAGCCAAAACCGCGGCCAAGTAGACGGGCCACCGCAGAGGAAGGTAGGTCGAGTTTTGGTTCTAAGCAAATCATGAAAGTAACCGCGGACAAGCGCCAGGGCTACATTCAGAAAAAGTGTTCGAAGTCCGGCTTGTTATGGGGAATGGTCTTTACACGTAAAAAGGCTTTTTCACGCCTTTGCGAGCGTAGGCATAGGCAATGGGGCCAGGGAGAGGAGGTAACAGGTCACCCGCCCCCTTCCTCTTCGTGTCCGACTCCAGCCTCAGATAAGTGGAAATTAGATTTTGAAAAATGCACCATAAAAGCATTTTTGCACTTCCTGATACCAAAAAACACAAAAATGTAGCGAAAAAACATGCCTCATGATTCGTGCATTGTTTCAGACATTGCGACCATTTCTTGTTTCAGATCCTCTGACAACATAAATTTCAGATCAGGGGCACCGGCTTGAGGGAGCAGAGGGCATGGCCGAACAATGTGAGAACCAACATCCACCATCCTAAAGGAGCTCCTGTTTCACTGCCCTCGGTCGGATCATCAATCATTCCAAAGGGGAAACTAGCCTTATGTGAGAATAGGCGTGACCTGCCGTGACCTTGTCCCCCGCCGTCCGGTCGGCCGGACATTCAGCCCATAACATAATGTATCATTAGCCATACCACTGGTTGAAATAGCACGCATAGACAAAATGGCACGCAGTCATTCCGAAGACTTAACCCACGAAGACATGGCAAGCCGATGCACATCGCGATGCCGCGTTCTCTGGAATATTCGCGCAAAGTTGGGATCCTCGCATGAACGTAAAGGCTGTTATCAGCCAGTGTGCCTATGAATTAGGTATGTACACGTCATGCAAGGACCCGCCGGCTACTTTGAAGACAATGGCTTCCATTTTACCTGCCCTCACCCTTACTTTGACTAGCGCGTGGAAGGACCAGACGATAACCATGTTCATTATACGAGTCATCTGACATATTTCGGCGCGTCTAAGAATGCCTTGCAAGTGCAGGCCGATAATATATAGCAAACGTCCGGTAAGGCAAAGTTGGTTACGTTGTGCCGCGACAGTTTTTCTTATTGTATCCCGCTGAGCAACGCTTTATTACTTTGTTACTTTATTACTACACCCACCCACGACGCGAGCGTGAAGTATTGCAAAATACCTATGCACGTGTAAATATATCCACAATTGAGTTCCCAGGTCGAGAGCGTGGTAAAATCAAAATAAAACTTTAAGCCAAAACCACCTGTTCCTGGATGTTAGGAGCACGCTGAAAAGCAGAAGCGCCTGAAACGAGAAATGCAGAGAAAAGACTAGGTGACCAAGTCAGTTTATTCATACTTCATGTTCTTTCCTAAAATGGTAGCATAACGCCGGTGCACCCATTTTCTCATTTATTTCCAAAATGTGAGAGGAAACACGAACGGCTGGAATCCGCATCTCCTTCGCTATTCAAACATCTTTCTTTTGTTGCCCAACGAGGCATTTCGGGGCCCAAAATCAATGCCCGGTGTCTCGTAATGACGTCAGCAGCGTGTCAGAGCCCTTCTACCACCGTCCAAGCGCTCGCACTGTGTCTGCCGAAAAACGGTGAGAGAACTTCCAGGCGGTCACCAGCTAACTTAATTGTAGCTCCAGTCTATCTCGTTGCGGAGTTCGACGAACGCGCTTGAAAGATCGAACTTGGCTCTTCTGAGAGCTACATGTTACGCGGTTGTAGCAATTTGTGCGCAACAAAGCCCTGCGGGGCTTCCACTACCGGCCTGCATGGCTGCTGGTTGTGCACACAGCCGCGAAGCCAGGCGGGGCTTCCACTACCCGCCTGCATGGCTGCTGGCTGTGCACGCAGTCGCGAAGCCAGGCGAGGCTTCCACTACCGGCCTACATGGCTGCTGGTTGTTCACTCAGTCGCGAAGCCAGGCGAGCCCCGGCCGGAATCCTCCACGAATGGAACACCTCTCGTGTTGTGTGGCATTGCGCCTCCGCTAGCCAATTTAGGACGTGTCGATGGGAACAAATCATGGTGGGTCGGTGATATTTCCATGTCGGTGCAACGACAGCAATGAATACTGCAGGAACTTCCGAGAAAAACAGCAAGGAACTTGGATTCATACAACAATTCAAGCTTTAGCAGGTGGGACAAATCAAGTTGGTGGATGAAGAACGCCTCACGTCATTCAAGAACCGTTGAAGCATTTTTCGATCTACAGGCTGGCTGTCGCATTGGACGGGAATAGCTGAGACCTGCCATTTTCTACAGCGGCGTTCAGAGATAATCTTATCGGTTGGAGACAAAACAAATATACGTTCAATTTTGCCATTTTTAGGGATTTTGCTGCCTGTTGCATCAGACTTTGCCTGCAAGCACCACATGCGCTGCTCATTCCACAGCCCATAAGCTGGTTCCGATATCTAAGGTTTAGCCCGTCAGACAACATGAAACTGGATCAGATGATCAGATCAGTTTTGTTTCGTCGTGGGTTGTTTTCGCATTTCTGCGGAGTACATGGGCGGTTCGAGGGCAGCTTTAAGGTTTCATGAACGCCACCGTATAACAAATAACAACGTCAGTAATCGTTACCTGAATAATTAACAACACCCGCATAATTCACGAAACGAATAGTTTTGGCCGCCTAAGGCTAGTCTATGGCCTGAATATGCCTTGACCTTAGATAAGGTTCGGCTAACCATTTATTGACCTCAGCTGTTTGGACTTATAAAATGGGGTCTTACTTTTTCGGAATTATTTGATTTCTTTGATGTCGATTTCAGTGGGTCGTTTGTTGTGGGCTTGACATTGAAAGATCTTTGGAACTATCATGGGCGTTGATAATACTCGGTGCGAAATCACTGCATACGTTCAAAACCACCAACTCATGCCAAGCAATGGTTTACATAGTGAAAAGAGCAGTGTGTCGTTAGGGACCGAATTTTCTTACACCTCCGCCGTATTTTCAACGAAGTTAAATTTCCCGGCCAGACGTAGAGGATTTCCAACCCAAACAGTGTACATTTCAGGGGAGTGTGTCATTTTTTCGTATATTTCTTTTATAATTAGATTCGGCGCGACAGATTTAGTAGGTAATACCAGTCTAAATCCACTGCTTCTCAAGAGCTCAGAACCTCAATTTGAGGTAGCTGCTTCGATTGGAAAAATGACGTTGAACTTCTTGTTTATCAATCTGGAACACTTTTCTTTTTATTTGCTTTGCTTTGCTCAACACGTGGGCTATGTGGTGTTACTATACGTAGCGTCAACATGTTTGTGGTATAAATCGCATGAGAGCTTGAATCAAGGTACGGGTCAAGATAGACCCGGTCTGAGGCTGTTACCTTAATCAGAATTTTAGTTTCAGGTCCCGAGGTTGATAAAAACACGGTCCGACCTTGAGAATACACCGGAAAGGAAGCATCGCTCCTCGTATATTTATAGACACATAGGTATACATTGCAATGCAGTTCCATTAATAAAATTACATCTTTTGCTAAGAAGCAACTAAAAAGTTCCTAACATCCATGACATGAACATAAGTGACCAGACTTGATTCCCAGCCATCCACTTCAATGCGATGAGCGCCATCCATCAACCTAGCATTTTCCACACATTCACCGCACACTATAAAATCCCTATGCGTGCCATATGAGAACTGCTTGACTATGTACACATCCAAATCCTGTCAATCTAAAATCCGACAAATTTGTGTTATGCCTTGCAACCAGGCTGAGCAATGGAGAAACGGGCAAGACTAGTCGTTCGAAGAAACGGAACAACGCACAGGAAAAATGAATGAAAAAAAATGTGTTTACGCTTCAAGCACAACTATTGGCACACTTTATTGGAAGTGTGATGCCGTTTTCTACGACAATATGGCAGATGATATCACTGAGAATGAACAACGGGTGCATCGAAAGGTTGCTGTGTGCTTTCCACTTCAATTTTTTTCATAAGTGAAGCGCCCTACTGCGCATTGCGTGACTTAGGCGAGCGCGGTATGGGCTGCCTGTAAGGCCTGCAGCCGGCACACCTAGGGACGCGGCGGATCGATATTTCAGACCGCAGGGCACATGGAACATGCCACCACTGACATGCGAGTCGTCAGTAATCTGACGGCACAGGCTATCCTGAGTGGTCATTACGGGATAAATTAGGGATTTCCGTACGCTTTTATTTGACGCGCCCGAGCTTTCCCAACAAAATGTGTGCCTTTTCTTCCTCTTGATGTAAGCAAGAAAGGCCTTGAGCGTCTGGTATTTCGGCACTTTACCCCATGGCACGTTGGAAGTCGATAGCCCTAGGTCGAGGGTTGATAGGCCAGTATAAGAACTCTGAGCTTTTCTGCATGCTGCATGGAAGACGAAACCGATGAATTACGATGAGCTGTTTAATGAGGTGGAGACTCCAAGGCCCACAGACTCGGCACTTTACCCCATGGCACGTTGGAGGTCGATAGCCCTAGGTCGAGGGTTGATAGGCCAGTATAAGAACTCTGAGCTTTTCTTGTTCCGTGTCGAAAGGATGCTCATATGGATAAAGAAGCTGCATGGAAGACGAAACCGATGAATTACGATGAGCTGTTTAATGAGGTGGAGACTCCAAGGCCCACCTTCTGCGAAACAGATGCTCCCGTTTAAATTGCGCACTATCTGATTTGCAAAAAAGGTTCGCATCTGAAAGAGAGTTGGCTGGAGCCTGTGCATAATTTTGCAATGGGGTCTAGGGTGTGACTTAATTTTTTTACTGCAAACAAATTTTAGAGGGTCACGGGCGCATACAGCTTCTTGCACACCGTATGTTAACATCACCGTGCTTACCTTTATTCGCATGCAAATGAATGCTTGTCAAAAACAAAACTGATTGGGGCTGGAAGCGTGTGCCCCGGTGCCCCGCCCCCTATCAAGATTGGGAGCAGGAATGTGAGACCGGTGGCTGATAAGTAAGAAACCAAAGAGGCACCGAAGGATTGGGGATCGAATGGCATCACTATTTTGTCAGCTCGCGGTGCATTTTGGTGCATAATACAAGTGGCAAGGCGCATTTTCGGTATCGCGCCAACGAGCTCGTTCGCGCCACGTCGCCGCAGAGCGACCCCGCGCTGCAACGTCGACTGGTGATAACCATGCAACGCGGCAGTGGAAAACGCTTGGTGACTTCACTCCTCGGTGGCATTCCTTTTTATTTTGCTGGCAGTGGATCAAGGGAACAGCGGAGCCGCGGCTGTGGTCCCATTGTCGATGTCAAGGACACTGCAGTTAACCGTCCCTCACAAGGACCCCTCCAAGTTCTGAGCTCCGCTGCCCGTGCCTCTTGAGCTCGAAATACGGCCAGATCGATGACAGTTCAGTAAAGCAGTCATGAACCCCAAGTTCGCTCACCCCTCCAGCAACAAAGACCCTTTGTTCGTGGCCGGCCGCGGCCGCAGCGACGGAGCGCCTGAGGCGGTGGCCGTCGGCCGGGCGGCGGCCGCGGGGGCAAGGGTCGCGTACTCACCTGGTCGCCGGCGGGGGGACGCGCGGGCACACCTGTTCGCGGCCGCGCTGGCCGGGGGACGGCGCCGCCATGGCGTCCGGCCGGCCGCCTCAATCGATGCCGCGTAGTCGGCCGCCGCACGCGCAATCTGCCGCTCTCTGCCGACGGCGGCGGGTGGCAACAGCGCCCGACGGCCGGACCCACCGACGAGGCGGAGGGGGGGGGGGGGGGGACGTGACGAAAGCAAAAACGACCGCTGC
The DNA here is from genome assembly GCF_011947565.3 of Pollicipes pollicipes. Taxonomy (NCBI): domain Eukaryota; kingdom Metazoa; phylum Arthropoda; class Thecostraca; order Pollicipedomorpha; family Pollicipedidae; genus Pollicipes; species Pollicipes pollicipes. Next base: position 32,232,895 of record NW_023596461.1, on the reverse strand, counting down.
GGCTCGGGTGGCGCCCGCGGCGTCCGGTGGCGGCCCGGGCGTGGCCGCTCGCTGCCGGCCGCTTGCCGGGGTCACCGCGCCGCACGTTCTGATCGATTGCGGGTTGGCCGGTTCGATCAGCGATCGGCAGCCGCAGGGGCTGACAGCGCCGCCGCGCGCGGCAGAAGGCACCGGCGGCCGGCGAGCTGGCGCTCCTGTCACGGGTTCCGTAGGTTGTCGACGGGTGGCCGTGGGTGATGGCGATGGGGCAGGCGACCTTGCCAGCTCAGGCAGGCGACGTCATCGGATGCCGATGACCCAGCGCTGGATCGAACGGTGGGGAGGGTTCGCTGGTATCGCGTGTGCTAAAAGGTCGTATTCGGTTGGAGGCGGGGTGGGGATCTCGAAACGGTGCCACGCGCTCCGCAAACCTGCCGATCAAGTACAGTACTTGCGTCGAGAGGTTGTCGTGCCCATTTCATACGTAGTGCGTTCACAAACGTGCTGAAGGATGCAAACGACCAGTGATTTGAGAGGCAGTAGATTCAAAAAGGTATCGCCAAATGTCAACTTGCCTATGATTGTCTATGCTTACCTAAGCCAGCCCCGATCCGAGTGTTGGTTGGTGACTATCAATCTGCCTCTCCACCTTTCTGCCTCCCCCGCATAGTCAAGACAGCGTCTGCCGAAGCCGCAGCGGTGGCTCCGTTGGTCAGCACGCATGTCTTCAGGTTCACCCACCGGTGGCGGGGTGGGTCCGAGTCGCTCCAAGCGCCTGCCATTCGCCTTCGACTGGGAAGGACTGGGACTAGAGACAGGTACCCGTCCAAAAGGTCAGGTGACGCCGGTGGGCGGACCGCACCTTGTCGGCCATCACGGCGCGTCACCTTTCACCGCAGGATTATGCCGTCGGCACGACATGGCATGGTGGGGTGGTCGGCTTACGGCTCACGCAATAAACACCGCTTAGCGTGGGCTCTGATCCCAGAAGTCCGTCCAGTCAAAGCGTGGGGGTAGCTCTCCAACACTAAATACGCCGGCCTCTGCCCGCCCACCAATGTGTCCCGTGCCGGCACTTCACTGCTTCTCATGTTGCAGTCTTTGTCGCTGTTCAGCATCTGTCTCGCTCAGCATCGGTCGGTCCGACTCCTTATGCGTCACCTGCCTCTAGTCGAGGCCCACGCGCGGCGAATCAAAGTGCTCGTGCTTTTTATCTTTCTCTTATCTTTGGGTTCAATCTGCTCTTGGATGCCCACGGCTGGACGCATGGGCATTCAAGCAAGACAGCTGACTGATTAAGCTGCTGCTTGCCAAGCGCTCATGAATCCGTTCGGTGCGCGGCAGGGGGCTCGACTGAAACCGTCTCTGGTGTAAGTGGGTGTAATGTTTATTCAGTATTTTACGAAGCCTTGCGCAGGAATTCTGAACAGGTTCAGTCGCGTCCTTAACATCCAAGGCGCAGAGTACGCGCCACGGACGGTACGGGCTGCTACACCCTACTGAGGTATGATGAGCGGATATTCTTAACACTAATGACGGCGAATCGCTAATTGTGGTTGCCGGGACCTTTGATGCATGCTGGTGCGTCGTATCGTCCAAAACTTTTGCACAGGCGACCTGCCAGCTGCTATTTTCTCCGTGCTGTTTCTGCTGCAAGCTCTCACAGTCTTCAGATAACTTTTGGCGTACTTCCCGGGTCTCTTTTTAATATTCATTAAAATTTCCCACCAAGTCTACCTGAGCAGAACTGACAGATAGCCGAGCAGCTAGGTATGAATTTTTATGAGCATGACGTCGAGAAGTCACTGTTGTGGGACAAACTGCATGCGAGGCTTTTTTGTTATGTACACATTTGTTCCTGACATGATTGATCAACACCTCACATTCTCATCAAGGCAAGCTGGTAATTGTTGCATAATTGTTGCATGAATGTAACATTTCTCCTGCTTTCTTCCCTCCCTTCTTTTGCAATTCGTTGGTTCTATTGGAGGAAATTCATTCTTATCTGAACTGTCACGGCCGCTTTCATCCTGTCGCGGGCACTTTGTCACGCGGCTGATTGACATGCTCTGTCCATATCTCTTCTCTGTCGAGTCCATTTCAGGGAACACCATCGACCAGCATACCATTCCATTGGCATGAGTGAACCCACCGGAACATTTTCGCAGCCTCTCTGCCTCATCCAGGACACTTGTCGCACAGCGATAGAAAAAGCTGACTTAAGGAAACATTAGTATTAAAAACTTAGCTAAGGAGAACCTCGTGGGACCGTTGCCAGTGGAGCAAGGCTACATTCTCATGATAGAACTCAGGCCCGAAAAGTTGAGGGCGAAGGCAGTTCGGCTGCAACGATCTGATAGAAGTCACGTGGTCTAATCACGTGGCTGCGCGGTCACATGGGTGGCGGCGCACAGTGTACAATAGCGAATACATGGATCTCCTTCCTGAAATAGAATGCAGCCTTATGCATGCATTTGAGCTGCAAATAAGTCGGTGTTAAAAATACTTAATACAACAGGCAAAAAACACTATTACGGCTAGATCACTGCTCATGCGGCCCGCTGCCTTTGAAATTATGTGCGTAGGAACGCAGGCAGTTTTCGGAACTTGCTGATATACATAAGTGCTTAATCAACGCGTGGGGCAATGCTTCTTTACGAACCACTCGACCACCATCAATGAGCAGATCGCGTGTTGTATGTACCCACTGCCCAACCTGTTATCAAATGTTCTGACCATATATCTTAGTAACGCATTAGAAAAATGTTCGTTGTTGTTAGGGAATGTTTCACGTTTAAAGACATGGAAGCAAGTATCAGATATGATGAAACAAGCTTGCTTATAAGTAGTCGTATACTTATCAAATGGAAAGGACTGCTCTAGACAGCACAATTCTCTGTTTAGTAAGTGTGCTCCTCAATGCGCCATTGTTTCATTACGTCACCGTACCTTGCACAATATTCATCGAGAGCCAATTAGCGACCATTTTATCTGGAAATTGCACTCATGAACACCAGCTATGAACGCCTCAACAGTTCTACTTTTCTTGGCCTTGATCGCCGCATGGCTTGGGGAAGGCAGGATTCGAATGACGTCATTATGACATCATGAATGCTTAAGTGATTTAAATACTTTCCCCGATGTCTTTCCCCATTTTACGGGCGTGTAGATCAGAAACCAGAGAGTTTGGCCTTAAAAGAGGCAGGATTGTGAACAGCACCGAAATGCCGTCAAGGTGGTGATTTAAAAACCCCTTCTAAATATGGAGCACTCCATTTAAGAAATGGCCAACACATATCTTCTGCCATCCCTTCATAGTTCGATACCTGGCACCGCCCCTATCACTTCATATAGGCCCATTTTGCAAGCGTGATATGTGCTTCGCTGTGTGATGTGTGCTAGCTTAAAATCGTTTATATGTGTAAGTGGTGCCTGACGCGTGATGCGCGATGTCGGCTTATTTGAAATCGCATCCACGTATAATTGATGCATGATGTGCGGTGCCCGTTTACTTGAATTCGTTTGCATGCTCACGCATTTTTCGCTTGTTCTAATTCTTAGTTAGATGCGCACGGTGTCGTAGAAATGACCGGCGATTGCTCCCTGCCTAATCCCCTGAGTGTTGATGTCCCGTAAAAATTGTGGCTCGCTGCTTCAAAAAAGAGAAGGATCATCTGCAGACAATTTTGAATTCACTTCTGCTATTTGTCTCGATAAAGTCAGGTTGCCAAACTATCAACGCATCTATATCTTCATTCTCCTGGTTTTTCTCCGAGGAGTAATGCAACTGCCACTGTCTGATCTATGTGAATAATGGCCCTCGCAAACGCACTGAACAACTTTCAGAACTGGAATGTATGACCTCTTCGCTATCCATTAACAACCAGTTCGAAAAAGGACCCTTTCATCTGTCTTTATCCCCAGCCCGTTCACAAGCTTTGTTTGTTCCGTGCGGTGGAAATGCTGCAGGTCTGATCGTCACGTCGCGTGCGTTCGCCAGCCAGACCTGACTTTGACCTGACCTTCTCCTGACCCCCGTCCCTGCACCCAAGTGTCCGCAGGACAGCTCAGCTGCTCGGTTGCCAGCTCGCCTTTCCGCACAAAAGTTCCCAGGGGCGTAGCCAGGCCCTTGGCAGTGGAGGGGGGGGGGGGGGAGAGCACACGGTTGAGAAAGGAACTCCTGGCAGTAAAAGGGCCCCGAAAAATCGCCAGATATCGCCTATTGATTAGCAAAAACATTTTTTTGTTTGATATTAGAAAAAAATAATTATATAACCGGAAAAGAAGTCAAGCTGCCGTGAGATAAATTTTGTCTGGAGGAACTAAATCGCCGGCACTCTCCACTTAACAGGGTCCGGTGAACTCTTCCTCAGCCGATAGATTTCAGAAGATTCGTAAACATATTTATCTGGGTTCTACAGATATATTAGAGATCCCGCGAATGCAGATTGTAGATCGAAACAGGTCAACAAATTGTATCAACAAAGCCAAGCCATGTTTGTCTGGAAGTGTTAAGTCATTCAGTGTTCATTCAGTCGGGACTAACTAGCAATACAAGCCATGTAACGTAGCTCTGAACATGCGCACTCGCAAATCTTAGCAATAAAAGCCCAGACGCCAGGCGTTGCAGTCTCCCTAGGCCGCGCGGCGTCGGCCCTGCGGTTAGTAGTAAGCTGTAGTCAACGGGTGGACGACATTTACTGTAACGCTTCGTTAAATAACTTTGTTGGTAGCAGCGGTCATGCGTTTCCCTTCCGAGAAAAACTCCAAAATTCTTCTGCCCCGGGCCCTCTATTCACAACACGCCTTCTCGGTGCACCAACCAGCGCGAACTCTCCCGCAAAATTCGCCGGACGCCCACATCAGCTCGGGCAGCTCTCCAAACCACCGCGGCATGTCACGCGCTCGCCTATTGGGCAACACTTTCCCGTTTCGTCTGCTGACTCGTAAAACCAGCTGTTCACAAAACCTAAGGCATAAGTGGTGCACAACAAACTAAATCGCCTACCGCACATCACAAACAGCTGACTTCGTTCTTCATCGAGAATGCACCTCACCTTACCGCTAAGCTTGTTTCTAACATCCCCCCCCCCACCTTGAACTAAACGTAGGGTGCGAAAAATAACCTCACTTGGTAGAGTACTGTAACTCTCACTTCCGAGTTCACAATGTCACGGCACATCACAAAAGAGCACAATCATCAAGCTTCCACAAATAAGCACAATCCCCGCGTTTGACGAAATAACCCTGTACCCCAAAACTATTATTACGTATAGGCTCCTGACTAGCCGTGGTACGGCCTCGGTCGTCGCACCTCACGACCGCGTCCCGTCCACGTCGACCCGGTCGCCACCGGCATCGCCTCTTCCGCGAACTCCGTACCAGGTGGCGTCACCGACATCTCATCATCAGCTCCAGAGGACACCACCGGACAGGGCGACTTCTGTGCTGCTGGCTTCGGTGTCGCCGCTTGCTGGTCTCGTTCCACTCCACCCAGGTCATCCATCGGCTTCCCGCCACCATCCGCCTCCTCCAGCGCGTCACTTGACGCTGATGTCTCGTCGACTGTCACGTCTCCGGCCGTCACCGCGACCGGTCCCAGCTTCTCCGTCTGGCTGAGCTCTGCGTCGTCCGCTTCTCGTTCCAGCTGTTCCCCGCTCTCCGGCACTGGACCCTGGACATAAGCAAGTCCATCCAGTTGAATAGCCTCGGTCCCAGCTTCTCTCGGCCGCCGTCGAAGGTCGTCGTTGTCGTCACCTCTGTCTCTCCGGTCGGCTCATCCGCTTCGTTCCCCCCAGCATAGTTCAATCCACTGTCGAACCAGTCAGTTCCAGTTTCATTCTCCACCACGGCCATTTCTCTCTCAGATCTGGGCTTCTCCCCCTTTTTCAGATGTCCGCCGTGTACGAGCCACTGTCTCCGCCCCTTCTTCAGCAGGCAACCCGGCGGTGGAGCCTCCAGCACGAGATAGGGCCCCTCGAACTTTGGCTTCAGTTTTGCGGTCACACCTTTTCCTGCTGTGAAGTTACGACACCACGCTGTGTCGCCTGGCTGAAAGGTTGCCGGTCTTGTCTCGGTGCGAAGACTTTGATTTCGCTGAATCAGGTCCAACGCCTTCTGATGCACGTTTTCAGATGATTTCTCAGCTTCAACAAGAACTGGCGATGGGACTGATTCTTGATGCTGCCCACGTCGAATTCGTCTTCTCGAGCAGTTCACATTGGTCCCCCGTAGACCAGTTCTCCCGGTGAGAATCCTGTCGCACTGTGGCAACCAGAGTTGTAAGCAGAAGTCACCATTGGCAGCCACAGGTCCCAGTCGCGTTGGTTCTCAGTCTCGTAGTGAGTCAGAAGTTCCAGTAACGACCTGTTGATTCGCTCCACTTGCCCGTTGCAGCATGGATGGTAGATTGTCGTTCTCAACTTCTTCCCGCCCAGCAGCTAGCAGACTCCTTTGATGAGGACACTCTCGAAGTTCCGTCCCTGATCAGTCAGCAGAGTCTTCATAACGCCAAACCGGCACATGACTTGTACGACACATCGCGCCACATCTTCTGCAGTCTGTTTCTTCAATGCAAATGTCTCTACCCATTTGTTGAATTGGTCAGTTATGACCAAAACGTATTTGTGACCACGATCGCTTTCCAGTAGTTCTAAGATGTCCGCTGACCAGTATAGAAACGGCTCGCCTTCTACCGGTATGGTTCCTCTTCCCTCCTTGCAGCTTGCATACTTCGGTTTCGTCCTCAGACAAGAAGTGCAGCTTCCGCAGTACCGCCTCACCTCGCGCTGTACGTTGTACCAGAGGAAACCGGCTGTCACACGGTGCAGTGTTCGCCTCACACCTCCATGCCCGGACATCGGGACGTCATGAGCCAGATGCGGCGCTCTTTGTCTGACACTTGTCGGCAGGATTACTTGCGTTTTCTGATGTCCCCTCGAACTGCGTAAGACCACGTTGTGTAGCCGCAGGCCAGGCAGTCTGGTGTAGAAGTTCAGTTCTGCTTACTGGGTGTCCGTCAACTTGTTCGTCTTCATTGGCTGCTTTTTCAGGTGACGGGTAAGCTGGCACAGCACAGGATCTGTCCGTGTCGCTGTAGCCAGGTCATCGAGATGATTGATGTCCAGCACGTCTTCTGTAGCATAGCCACCCTTCCCGCCTTCCGTGGATGGCTCTTGCGCGTCCACGACTGTTGAGCGGCGCAGCCTCACTTCTGGAGTCACTCTCAAGCCCTCCTCCGGTACAAACTCCGCCGCTGTCGGTCGCAGCTGGTGCTTCCTCGTGTCTGTCTCGAACCTGCGGGACAGCGCGTCCACATGCGGAATCAGCCGACCCGCTACGTGCTCCACGGTGTAGCCGTACTGCTGCACCTGCTCGATCCACCGAAACAGTCGGCCCGAAGGTGACTTCGAGCGGTGCAGGAACTTGATCGCCTCGTGCTCGATCTTCAGTAGGAACGGCTTTCCCACCAGATGGTAGTGAAACTTCGACGTCGCTTTCACCACCGCTCCCAGTTCGCACTCATTGACGCTCCAGTTGCTCTCCGCTGGCGTCCATTTCCCTGAAGCGAAAGCAACCACACCCTTTGACTGGCTCAGCTCTGCTCCCCATCCAAAGTTACTCGCATCGGTTGTCAAAACGAACTGGCCCGCCGGGTCAGGAGGCTTTAGCACCGGGTACCACTGAAGATCCTTCTTCAGTGTCTGGAAGTCGATCTCGCAGTCATCAGTCCACTCGAAGTTCGTCTCCTTCTGCAGCAGGTTGGTCAGATGCACTGACTTGGCAGCGAAGTGTGGGATATACTGTCGGTAGTAGCCTACCAGACCCAGAAACTGACGCACTTCCTTGGTGCTGCTTGGTCTGGTCCCTAGCCGCTTCTACCTTGTCTACTGTGGGACGGATCCCCATCTCGTCAAATTGATGCTCCAGGAAGATAGCTTTCGTGACCGCCGCCGGGCACTTGATGGGATGCAGCTTCAACCCTGCTTGGCAGAACCGGTCCAACAGCTGCTTCAGCACCTCCAGATGCTCCGACATCGAGGAGTTGTAGACGAGGACGTCATCCAAGTAGGCCACTGCTGTTTCCCAGTTGAAACCCTCCAGCACATCCTCCATGATCCGTTGAAACATCCCCGGACTCGTTTTAAGCCCAAACGGTTTACGTGTCCACTGTTTGAGTCACATACTCGGTGATGAACGCTGTTACTTCTTAAGATTCCGGAGCGATTGGCACAGCCCAGTAGGCAGATCGCTGGTCAAGTACTGAATAGACCCTGGCTTCCTTCGTGGCTTCCAGGAGGTCTCCGAGCCTTGGCAGGGGTAGGCATCGTGCTTGATGACTGCTGTTCGTGCGAAAGAGTTCGTTAGTAGTCCGGAGAACCATCGACTTGATTCGAAAACAGACGTTAAAAAGGAAGAGTCTCTATTAGCCAAAGAGTTGCAAGGCGAATGTAAGAGAGGGGTTGGAAGGGCAGCGTCGTGCACTCCGAAGTCGTCGTCGTCGTCGTCATAAACGCTGACGCGGCTCGCGTCGAGCCGCGCAGTCGGAGCCTGAACGTGGGCTGCTCGGCAGGGACCGTGCGTCCCCGCCCGCGTGTCGCCATAAACCCACGTGGCCCACATATGGGCTCCAGATGGTGGGGACCAATCGGCAGAGGGGCCGCTCACACCATCGCGGAGACGCCGCCGCCACGCCGGCGGCGACGGCCCGTTTGCTTGCTAACTGCATTCGCCGCTCGGTAGTCGCAGCAGAACCGGACTTTTCCGTCCTTCTTCCCGATAATCACAACAGGTGATGACCAAGGTGACTTTGAATCCTCGATCACTCCTTGCTCTTGCAGCACATTCAGCTTCTCCTTCAGCTGTCCTCGAAGATGCAGTGGCGTGCGATACGCCCGTTGACGGACAGGTGGGGTCCCTGTCGTGGTGATGACCAGCTGATGAGTCCCTTGGTAGTCTCCAATGTCTTCAGCTGACTGGGAGAACACATCCTGATACTCCTCCAGAAGATTCTGGAATGGCTTCTTCCCCTGTTCACTCAAGTAATCCAATAAAGGCAGCTTTGGTCCCTCCAACTCATCTTGACCCGTTCTGGTTTCTTCTGCGATCTTCTCACTTCTCTTCTGTTTCTGATTCAGCTCAGCCACTGACTCATGAACTCCAAGCACTGTGCCTGCTGGGATGATGACATCCTCATCTCCCACATTCAGGATCCTGACTGGAGTCCCTTGATGCTTCAGATGAACAGCAGGTGCAATCTTCCCTCCAAGAACCTCAGCTGGCTCGAACAGCTGTGTCTGCAGATTAACCAGTCTGCTGACCCGGATGAAAGTCTGAGACCGTGCAGCACAGACAACAGAACATCTGATGTAAGCCTCTTGAGACTGGCAGGTCTCCGCAGGCTCGCCTCCGACCAGCAGTTCGCCAGTGCCGCAGTTAATGACCACGTCCAGCAACACTTTCCCGTTTCGTCTGCCGACCCGTGAAACCAGCTGTTCACAAAACCTAAGGCATAAGTGGTGCACAACAAACTAAATCGCCCACCGCACATCACAAACAGCTGACTTCGTTCTTCGCCGAGAATGCACCTCACATCACCGCTAAGCTTGGTCCTAACATTATGACGCATCTGAAAAAGCATCTTTGAGCGCTTAGGACATCAAATCGTATATTTGGAATGTAGTCCTGGCGCGTGTTTCACCCGTGCGATTTTTAGATTGATGCTAAGAACGGGTTGGCCTTAACAGCACCGCGAAGTGGGGCTGGAGTCCGGAGGTAGAACTGGAAGAGTAATGGTAGACGCTCCGTGCTGCTGTAACAGTTCATCTGTCTAGAGGACAAACTCAAAGCTGAAAAAAAGACACGCCCAGTCTAACCGTTCAACGGTACGAACTAATTTTGAAAGACTTCAGAAACCATTATTTCACGACGGTCGTTCTCGCGCGCACAGCGCCCGCCGTCTGATGTTACTTGCAGTGACGAACGCCGTTCAGTTTTACAGAAACGGAAGCCTAGATCATCGCTGTCCTTGCTGCCAAAAGTTCGAGCGGCAGCCGAAATTTCGGGCGCGCATGCTCAGACCTTTCGATGTAATTTGTCTCACTGCTCGATTCTGCAAAAGAATTAACATCCTCAGGCGAACATGGGATGGCCTTGTACGTTTTGAAGTCATTTCGATCCATTCTGTTCAACGCTTATCAGACCCCATATTTCTTTCCGGACAAGGGTCCCCTTGAGTAGAACACGGGAAGGGGGGGGGGGGGCACATATTGCTTCCGGCCAAACGCTAAGGGGCCGTTGTGTTCCATCGCAGGGTGTCTTCCAACTGCCATTCTGGCGACACGTGGCGGGATCTCCTGGTCGACCCGGAAGCCTTAAGAGGGATACATCATATCACATTAATCCCCTCCCTGACGCGGGAGGCCTTTTGATCCGTGGATTTGACCACCTCGTATCGACACAGGAGTCCTCATTAACACAACAAAATCCCTGATCGCCGCAGGTGGCCTGATAATTGAGACGTAGGCCCAAGTTCGGCTTAACAGTCCCATGCTGGAGTTGGGTTTGAGGGCCACTGTTCGGTATTGGGGGCCCTAATTGAAATAGGAACCTCCCGATGCCTCATTGTGAACACTCATCATAAGCTCGCACGTTTCTTGATAATCAGAGGGCCCGACAAACGTACGAGGCCTTCTGTCATTCGGGGTTCCACCCCTATCCCTGATGAGCAAATATCCTCTGACCTACTCGGGATCACTTGCCGCCATAGGAGCAATGTTACGGCACTACGGGTGGCGCCCAGGCCCCGATTTCAATCGGGCCATTGATCTTAAGTCCCAGGGGGCTCTCCGGGCCTCTCTTCGGACCGCCGCAAACACGGCTCGTGGCGAGCCGGGCCACTTGCCGACACATCTTAAGCACTGTTAAGCACCCTGACCGACACCCCCATGGCTTCAGTGATTCCGACTCATACAAATCGCGGTCATGACCTTACTGGTGCTTGGGAAATGGGCCCCCAGAGCTCAGAACGACACGTGGCCGACTGTTCGGTGTTGGTGGTGTCTGGTTGAAATAGAGGCCCGCACTGTCCCAGGGGCTCCCAGCCGCTGCAAGGAGCCCAGTGAACGACATTTGAGACCACGGCCCTACGGGCGGGAGCGGGTCCTTAAGGTGACCTAGCGCTATTGTTTTGGGGCCGTGGCCATCTATCCAGAGGACATGAGGCCTTCAAGTCGGGCGTTGATGTTTGGTTCCCATGGCCATTCGGCCTTTCTTCGGACCGAGATTATTTACGTAATCGACAGCCAGTCCATTGGGCCCTCCGGTGGGCAGCCCGCGCCCCTCTTCAGACCACATTATTCGCTGCCATTGGTCGGCTTGGGAGCCCTTGGGAACACAGAACCCTTCGTTAGGAACTTTGAACCCCTGACAGATACACGAGCTCCAACCAGAGTAAATCGCCTGTCCCGGTTTGTTGCTGATGGGAGGTAAGCCCTCAGGTTCATGCCGACATGAAGCCGACTATGCATTATTAGTCGTGCCTGACTGACATATGGGCCCTTATCGACTCAGGGGGCCCCTGATCAGCGCGCAGAACCCTCTGGCCAGCATTGGCTGGAATGCCCGGCCCGCGGGACCAGGCCCCTGAATACGACATCCGACCGGCACTTTAGGCCCTTCAAGCCCTTAAAGCAAGGCCCTTAATCGTAGGTCCCGGGGGGCCCGAAGGACCTACAATTACACACACGCCCTCCTTAAAACCTAAGACGGGGTGGGAGGGGGAGGGGGAGCGTGCTCCCTGTGCCCCCAGCCTACGCTACTACAGCTCCCTGATGGCTATTTGTCCTCTCATCACCGACCCCCCGCCCATGCCCGGCCGGCAACGTTCCGGCTCGTGCGCCTTCGGGCAATGTGTTTTTGCCAATGTCCGCGGGTCGCGCAGCCGTGTGGCCATTGGGTCATTCGGTTGTGCGGTTGTCCGATCTTTCGGTCATTTGTTGGCACTGTCGTAAACACGCTTGGTTGCTCGGCTGCTCGTTCGGTCCGTTTGTCTGTCCGTGTTCTGTCCTGCGCTCGGTCGGTCCGTCGTTCGAGCGGTCTGTCGGTCGGTCTGTCGCCCGTTCGGCCGCTCTGTCGGTCTGTCGGTCCGTCGTCCGAGCGGTCTGTTGGTCGGTCTGTCGTCCGTTCGGCCGCTCTGTCGGTCTGTCGGTCCGTCTTTCGAGCGGTCTGTCGGTCGGTCTGTCGCCCGTTCGGCCGCTCTGTCGGCCTGTCAGTCCGTCGTTCGAGCGGTCTGTCGGTCCGTCGTTCGGTTGTTCGGCCGGTCGCCCGGTCGTTTGGTCGATCTGTCGATCGCTCGGTCGCTCGGTCGCTCGGTCGCTGGGTCGCTCGGTCGGTCTGTCGGTCTGTCGGTCTGTCGGTCGGTCGGTCGGTCGGTCTGTCGGTCTGTCGGTCGGTCGTTTGGTCGGTCTGTCGGTCTGTCGGTCGGTCGTTTGGTCGGTCTGTCGGTCTGTCGGCCTGTCGGTCTGTCAGTCAGTCTGTCGGTCGGTCGTTCGAGCGATCTGTCGGCCGTTCGGCGCGCCCGTCCGCCCATCGCCTGTCAGCCGGTCTTTGCCAGGTTGGCTCTACCCTCTGTCCCCTCCCCCCGCTGCCCTACCCCAGCTGGCAGCGCCGGGCCACCTGGCCGGGCTGGCCGGGCCACCTGGCACCCGGCCGGCGCGAGCCCGGTCACGCGTGCGTACGGTCCGCCGACTGCGCAGAGGTCACGCCAGCGCGGCAAACTGGGGTTGAGCGGATTTGACGCAGCCAGAACGGAGTGGTGTACTGGCCCAAAGGTCACAGCATCAACCTATGTATGACTCCCTTGAAACCCGTCACTATCTCCCTGCCCTTCCCGCCGCTGTGATAGGCGCGAGAAGTGGGCTTAAATGTAGCCGTAGGGGCGATGACCGAGGAATGGGTCGGTTTTGGCACGCGCAGACTTAAACGAAATGTGTCGATTTCCTGTGCGTCAGAAGTCCTCACAACTAATATGAGCGAGGGTGAGCTTCAACGATGGGTTTTCTGGCATCAAGAGCTGGGCTGGGAGCCGACCCGACGTGTACCACCTCACATGGTAACCGTGACATTCCCATCTATAATTATCGAGCACAGGCCGTCTGCACGACACCGAGCGTGGCAGGTCAACGCTGTGCTCGGCTGACGCCGTAGCCTCCAGCGGTACGTGAACTAGCCGCTGTCGTCCTCCCGCGCATCCCGCACGGGGTGGGCCCATGCAGCTTGAGCGGGATGCGTACTGAACAGCAGCAGCGGGGCACCGCGCCTGACGCTGACACAACAGGCGCCTGACACTGACACAACGGGCGCCTGCCGCTGACACAACAGACACTTGATACCGACACAGCAGGCGCCTGACGCTGACACAGCAGACACTTGATACCGACACAGCAGGCGCCTGACACTGACACAACAGACGCCTGATACCGACACAACAGGCGCCTGACGCTGACACAACAGGCGCCTGACACTGACACAACAGGCGCCTGGCGCTGACATCAGGCGACTGACACTGACACGACAGGCGCCTGCTACTGACACAGCAGGCACCTGACGCTGACACAACGGGCACCTGTCACTGACACAACAGGTGTCTGACACTGACACGACAGACGCCTGACACTGACACGACAGACGCCTGACACTGACACGACAGACGCCTGACACTGACACAACAGACGCCAGACACTTGCAGGTACAGGGCGTTAGGAGAATGGATGACGGGGTTCTGACACGACCAAGCGACTGACCAAGGCACCGACTCTGCACGTGCTGCGGGCAATGTCATCAAACAGGTGTCACAGTAGAGCCAAATGGGAGCATCGCCAAAGCAAGATATGTCAGCTCGGCGAGTGCAGGTCGATCGGTTCAAACGTGAGCTTCATGACGTCATTCGTATTCGAATTTGTCTACGAGCGCACCCGTCGAAGGGCCTTTATCCCGGCGCCGGCAGTGATGCTGAGCGGTGCTAACGACTAGCCACCGGATCTCACAGGTCGCCCCGGTTGGCAACCAACGGCTTCGAGCTCGTACTATGATGGAGTACGTCCATCAGTCGCTATGCGGCTTAAACCATCTGCGCCGGCAGGAGGGGAACGTAATATCAACAGTGCCGTTTATGCTCAAGGCGATCGCTCTCCCTTGGCCGTTACGGACGACCTGCACGAAGGCGGGCACTAGCCGATGCCAGTGTTGTCAGTAGCACTGCCTTGAATGGAAAAGCCGGCGGAGGTCGCCACCAAGCGAGGAAGTCGGTACCAGGTAGCTGCTGGTCACCTTCGGTTTAGGTTGTTGACTTTCCGTTGCGGGGCTTAAATGGCCGCCGCCCAAAACATCTGCAACAGTGCCTCACAGACGGCTAGGCTGACGACGCGTGCGTGCAGGGCCAAGAAGATTCGCCATGTAGAGGGCGCAGCCCAGCGAAGCGGGCTAGGTGGGGGAGCGACCACTCTGTCATGCCCTGCACACGCCCTTAGAAGCTCGCGTCCGGGCTGGCGCTCGCCTGCACCCTGCCGCGCACAGGCAGCCTCCGAACGGACCAGCGCTTCGATAGCCTCCAGATGTATTGGACAGATGATGGGTAACATTGAAATCGGCTCCACTGTCATTTCTACCAGCGCACGACACAAGGGCGTCTCTGGGGCGCAGCCGGCGACGGCGCACACATAGGACTGGGCTCAGCGCTGGCGCCTGGCGCTGGCGCCTGGCGCCTGGCGCCTGGCGCTGACATCCGCTGTCACGCCGAGGTGACAGTCTCCGGTGAAGTCCGCTCCCAGCGGAAAGTGACAGTTCCCGCCAGCTGGCACTGGGCAGCGCGCGAAGTGATGCGATCATGTCATCCCTCTAAACGAGAGTAGGTTTGAGCGTGCCCCACCGAGACCTCCCGCGCGCCTCACTCTCAACACGAATCAAGTAATGGACTCACCCGCACTGGGCACTCCCACTGCTGCGCCAGCACCAAGCCACGAGCTTGACTTCCTCCGCGCGCACGTGTCGCACTCGCGCTCAGCGCCACAGGCGCTCCGAGTCCCGCCGGCTGCACCGCACACGTGAGCCGGCTCTCACCAGCATGCGAGCCACCACAGCCACCAGGATCGGCACCAAAGGCGCTGCCCCGGTCTGTCGATACGCGACGGGCCAGGCGGTGGGGGCCGACGGCGACCGCGCACCCCAGAGGCGCGTGACGAGCACAACAGTCATCGAGCGCACTTGGAGGCCGGGGATAAACGTGGTAGTGATTTAGGGACGTCCAAAAACCCCAGCCGCGCACGGCAGCAATGTCACGAGAATAGTCGTGACGGTTGAGGTGGAATGTTCGAGTCTGTGTGCGGCCGAGAAGCTGGCAATAAGCAGCAGAACGCGATAGCGACCAAAACAACTCACGTACACGGGCCCACACATTATATGAAACAACGACAACAAGCACGAAGGACACCAATACATACTGTTGTGTACGTGATTAGTCGCCCTCTGTCCGCCAACATGGTTATCGTCCTGTTGGCACGGAATATGTTCTAGCGATGTGGGAAATTTGCATGACTTCATGCCCATATGCTCCTGTGATTAATATACCCTAACTTGGTTAAAAAGGTCCATTTCGGTGTCCGAATAATGGCATAAATAGTTGACCTGAAAAGCCTTTGGTCTGCTAGAGATTAAATCAAGCCCGCGCAACATAACAATACAAATAAAACCATGGTCGACGTCTAACAGCAACATTCGTCGGCTCGCTGACGCTCCGCTCGCCAGAGCCCGGTCATCATCCTCCCAACACGGACACGTTCGTGCTCCCCTCCAGGCGCCATGACCTGGTCAGCCGCTGGCCGGAGCCGACCGTCGCCACAGTCCTGGGACATCCCGAGGCGCGACTCGACCCGCTGACAGCACCACCGCGGGCGGCGGCGGAGACCACGCCAGGCGATCGCCACCACAGCGAAGACGAGCGCCGCCGAGCTCACATCTGAGCGACGGCCGGGCTTCCTGTCCGGACACGGGCGAGCCGGCACCGCTGCGGGGAGAGGCGGCCGCGAGTGCGGGGCCGTCGCCCAGCACGGTCGCGCCGCACTCCAGCTAGGGCACCTACGGTGGCCCAGTCGCCCGCTGTCGAGGCCGGCCGGCGGGAGGCGCGGGGTCGGACGCCCGGCGCCGGCGGCGCGGCGCGGCCCGCCCCGGTCGGCCGCGGCAGGAGACGGTGGCGCCCCTAGCGGCCGGCGGCCGGCACGGGCCCGTAGGGGTCGTCCTCGTCCATGCTGGAGTCGCTGGTGTCCGCGTCGCCACTGTCGACGACGGCGCGCCAAGTCAGACACGAACGTCAGCCGGCGGCGGCTCGCCGGGAGACGCCTGGCACCGCACGCGGGCAGGGCGGACGGCGGTGACGCGGTACACTCGAGCTGTGGGAGGGGTGGGGATGACCGGGCGAGTGGGCGTCGCCCAGCCAGGCGGGCGCAATCCCGCACGAAAGATACCGGAGCCCCAGCCCAACCGGTGAGGACGCGCGTGCCGCACGCAGACCACGCGAAGATGGCAGGATAGGGAGACTCCGCACGCTGAAGAGCCGGAACGGACTGATGCACGGGGGACCATGCGCGGGGGACAACGCTGGTAAAACCGGACAAGGCGACACAGGGGGAGTCGACAGAAGACGACAGCAGCCAACAGTACCCAATGAAACCCCGACATCGTCCCCTAAAACCAGGAACGACATGGGGATCAGCCGACGAATACTTGCAAAATCGGATTACGGAAACAGCGTAACGCTGCAAAGGCGACCCTTTGTCCAATGCCACCATCTGGGATTACTCCTGTCCCACCCCACGGAAACCAAAAGGCACCGCGTGGAAGTCGTACCAATAGCCTAGTGAACCAAGTGCCGCCTTCCGCCACAACCCACAGGCCCGCGGCGCGTCCCACAGGCCCACAGCGCGACCCACAGGCCCACGGCGCGACCCACAGACCCACGGCGCGGCCCACAGGCCCACAGCGCGACCCACAGGCCCACGGCGCGGCCCACAGGCCCACGGCGCGGCCCACAGCACCCGAAACCGCCGCAGTGCGACGCTGGGAGCACCGCCACGCCGCGGCGCTCCCTCTCAGCCACTCACCGTGGCCAGGCGGTGAGTAGGCTGGCCTTCGGACGGCTGAAAAGCGTCATCACGTGGCAGTCAGGTATGGAGGCTCAGCACCGAAACGGCGCGGTGCGGCACGAGACACGGTGCGGCACGAGGTGCGCCCACGACGCACCTGAAGCGGGTCACGTGCACAGCGCGCACGGCAGAGCACGGCACGCACACAATCACGAACAGGTCATCGAACGCGTCACAGCCAAAGACAGGGTCGGCATCGTCCCGCAACGACGACGACGACGGCGGCTGCCGCCAGCTCCGCCGGCGCTGCAGACGTACCGACAGAGCACAATCGGAGGCGGCGGCGGCGGCAGCAGCAGCTCGTCCGGCGGCGGTATCGTCATGCTGACGCAAGGCGCCGGGGCGGCGGCGGCGGCGGCGGCGGCGGCGGCGGCGGCGGCGGCGGCGGCGGCGGCAGCGGCTGGCGCGGCTGGCGCGGCCCGCGACAGCTCCGCGGGGTCGAACTTGAGCGACGCTGTAGAGGGCGCCACAGAGAGTAAGCGGCGGAGCGGCGGGAACGGCTGTGTGGATTGGGCCGTGGGCGGATAGGCATCCATCGGGCCCGGGCGATCGCACTCGGATGCATTCGTCGGTATCAAACTGCGCCAGCGGTGTACGACCGTGACACGCAGGGCGACGGGGAGAACGTACGGGAAAGCTAAACACATCCTCTTGAGCAGGTATTTAAAGGCACGATTCAATAGCCACGCAACCAAGTATTGTCTGGATCTCAACCAATACGCACTCTGGTGCTGCCAATAATAACAAAGGTACGATATCACGTAAAACCCGAAAGACGGACAGCACTTCATTTTGAAGGCCTAGCCCGTCAGTGCCATCTATCCAACATTTCTCAAACTGATAGTTGGCAGTTTGCGCACCTGGATCCAGCGGCGCCACCTTCTGCGCCACGGCGAAAAGATAGCTGGCGGGCAGCGAGACGGGCACCGTGGGGTACACGCAGTCTGTTGTCGGCACCTGCAAACAGGGTAATTCAGCGCGCTGGCCGCGGCACACGACCGCCACCGTCCCGCGGTGCCCGCGGCAGAGCAGACGGCAGCAGCGTAGAGCGCAACAGGCCGCAACGCAGCCGTCATGTTCAACGCGGCGACGCGACACTCATCTCGCGTTGACCACGAGCGACGGTTGTTTGCGAAGGTTTTTGGAGAAGTCAGCATTCCTCCCGTGCCGAGAAGACAACGGAATCATTTAGACAAAATTGAACCTGCCACCGCGCCAGGTTGTGCAACACAGTGCAGTCTGATGCAACAAAACAAGGAAGAATGCGCTCGCAGTAACTGTGACAACGTTCACAACAATATAAGCTCTTCCATTCGCTCGCACCGAACTCACGTGGAGCGTCACTCACCTCGATACATCTCTCTCGAACTCTAAGACCCTGCCAGACCTCAACGTCACTCCTCCAACAAGCATCCCCGAAAGGCGCGAGCCAGGATGTGTCCGAGCCGCCGCGGTCTGCCCTGCCCGCCACCGCCGCAACGGCCTCCCTTCGCTCTCACCTGTAAGCGCAGCAGCCGCAGCAGGCGCAGGAACACGGCCGAGTTGACGGCGCGCACGTGCGCCTTGGCCAGCGGCACCAGCGGGCTGGGCTTGCCGTGCAGGTGGCTGAAGAGCGGCACCGGCTCGACGTCGGTCGAGGACGGCCGCATACGCGCCAGACACACCTCCAGCAGCTCGCGCTGCAGCCAGCTCAGGCTGGCGACGCCCAGCTCACGCCGCGCATAGTCTGCCGCCGGGCCAACCCCGATTAGTGGCAGCCGGCGGGACGGGCTCAGGACCGGCGCCGGGTCATGGCGCAAGCCCGAGCCAGACGACAGAGTGCATGCAGCGCATTCAGTGCGGGAGGCGAGACACTGCTAGGACGTCCATTTGAAGGACAGAGCGCAGGAGTTGCTCACGTTCTCAGACTTGTGAAACGTGCGGCTTATGCTGTCCCGAACGCATCCTTTTCGGCAAAATCCCGATGTAGTTGTGAAATGATATGTTCAAGTGCCCATATCACCGCCAGAGCACAGGGACTCAACAATATTCCGCAGCATCTTCCGAACACATCTGCTACCGAAACAAACCCCAAACTTCCGCCCAGGGAGCGGCGGCACGCCGGCGGGCAGCGCCGGACACGCCGGGGCCGCGCCGGACACGCCGAGGCCGCGCCGGACACGCCGAGGCCGCGCTGCGCCACTGACCGATCAGGAAGCCGACGGCCGGGTGGTCGAGCAGCTGGCGGCGGGCGGCCGGGTCCGTCAGGTCCAGGGCCGGGCTAGCCCACGTCCTGTCCGGGCTCTCCGGCGTCGACTGGGGGCAGCACGGGTGACCGGTGACGGTACACGCGTCACGCGCAAAAGGAGGCTGGAACGCACGGCCGACGCGTTCTCACACGGGCCCACGCGAGCGCAGTTTCTGCGCACGAGACGAGTGACGGCCCGTCGGGTGGCGACATCACCGGGTCATTCGTCAGAAATAACCGTCGGGTGGCGACATCACCGGGTCATTCGTCGGAAATAACCGTCGGGTGGCGACATCACCGGGTGATTCGTCAGAAATAACCGTCGGCTGGCGACATCACCGGGTCATTCGTCAGAAATAACCGTCAGCCATTCAGCACTGCACAGCTTCCAGCGGCTGTAAACCTCCAACATTGCACGAAAAATCCCCCAGCCCACCAAAGCGTAAGGTTTAGTTCAATCCAACCCGGCTACGTCCAGTTCAACTTTGCTCCAGCTCTAGCTCCAGCTCCAGCTCCAGCTCCAGCCCTAGCCCCAGCTCCAACCCCATCTCCACATCCCGCCTCATCTTCAGCCCCAGCTCCAGCACCATCTGCAGCGTCAGCAGCCTCACCTCGTCGTCGCCACCGTCGACCAGCCGTTCCCTGAGCTCGAGGTACTGCTGCGGCGACACCAGCTCGAGGGCGCGCAGCTTGTCGAGCGCCCAGCGCGGGCTGACAGTGACACCGCTCTCGCGCTGCAGCTGCCCACAGGCGGCGGTCAGCCGGCCGGCGCCGCCCACCAACAGTCGCTGCAGACTCTCCGAGACGGCCTCCTCCAGACAGAGCACCGGGCCGCCGCTGGCCAGGAGGAGCACGATCAGGGCGGGACACAGGGCGGGAAGGGACCAGCACGGGAGCACAGACACACGCGGAGTGGACGTGTGGTGGCAACACATCCCCACTCAAAGAACGGTACATGAACTGAGGCCATAACCACAACACTCGCGGCATGATGACGACCCCCTCCACCACACAACGAAGTGAATACTGAATCCGGCCGCCGGTTCTCGCAACAGCTACAGAGGCAGCACCTCCCAGCGCTCGCAGCCGGGGAGCACCGACGCCGGAGTCGCAGTACTCACAGCGTGGAGGATCGCGCTATGGAGGCGTCCGCCGGAAGGGCGGCGCGCCCAGGACCCCCCTGTTTCTCGATGAAGCGCTGGATAGTGTGCTCAATCAGCTCCAGCCAGTCCTGCGACCGGAGGTCACGACTGGTCAGCGGGGCGGCGATGGCAGCGGCGCCGCCAGCTCGCCGCCGAGGCGATGGTGCACCACACCAGTGGCGCGGCCGAGCCGGGCAAGGACTTCGCACAGAGAGCCAGGACAGCCCGGCCACCAGAGGGCAGAAACAGGACGGGACGCTGTGGAGTGTGTACGGGGAGTGCCGAGGTGCCGCCCCACACACTGGGTTGCAACCACAGCACATCAGGACACAACACATCCCAACACAACACATCACGTCACGACGCGTCACGCCACAACACAACACATCACGCCACGACACGTCACGTCACAACACATCACGTCACGACGCGTCACGCCACAACACAACACATCACGTCACGACGCGTCACGTCACAACACATCACATCACGACGCGTCACGTCACAACACAACACATCACGTCAAGACGCGTCACGTCACAACACAACACATCACGTCACGACACATCACGTCACAACACAACACATTGCGCCACGACGCGTCGCGTCACAAAAAAACACACCACGACGCGTCACATCACGTCACGTCACGACACATCACGTCACGACGCGTCACATCACAACACATCACGTCACGTCACGTCGCAACACATCACATCACGTCATGACACGTCACGTCGCAACACGTCACGTCATAACACATCACGTCACGACGCGTCACGTTACGACACAACACATCACGTCACGTCACGACGCGTCACGTCACAACACATCATGTCACGATGAGTCACGTCACAACACAACGCATCACGTCACGACGCGTCACAGCACATCACGTCACGACACGTCACGCCACGTCACAGCATGTCACGTCACAAGCCACGTCACGGCACATCATGCATCACAACTCAACTCAACACACCGCAATGAAACCCAACGGATGTAAGCTAGGAAGGCGCTGAACCCCTAGCTTTTGGGCACCATAGGTTCGGGGTTTTTATGCTGACAATCTTGAGCCTTAAATAAACCAGGAGGACTGAATGAAAAAGACGGGCAGATTTCAGACTCATATAGACTCCCCCCCCCCCAGCCCCTTCTCGTAGATTTTAGCTGATCGGCCTCAGTCTGAAGTCTGAGAGTGGCGGCAGTGACGCTATATGCTGACACACGCTGCTAACAC
Source organism: Pollicipes pollicipes (assembly GCF_011947565.3). Taxonomy (NCBI): domain Eukaryota; kingdom Metazoa; phylum Arthropoda; class Thecostraca; order Pollicipedomorpha; family Pollicipedidae; genus Pollicipes; species Pollicipes pollicipes. Next base: position 32,211,112 of record NW_023596461.1, on the reverse strand, counting down.
GCTGTACGCTGCCGTACGCTGACACACATGTACAAACACGCGTACAAAACAGTGAGCACCGAAACCCTAGAGAACAAAACACAGAATCCTGATGACAGCGACAAACTGTAGCAGTCACGCCAACAACGGTACACACACCAGCGTGTTCCAGTCCACGGCAAACTGTAGCAGACACGCCAACAACGGTACACACACCAGCGTGTTCCAGTCCACGACAAACTGTAGCAGACACGCCAACAACGGTACACACACCAGCGTATTCCAGTCCACGACGCAGACTAGCCGCAGCCAGACCTGCAGCAGCGGCAGCTCCGAGGTCACAGACCTGCAGCAGGGGCAACTGCGAGGTCAAGATGTCGGAGAAGATCCTCAGCACGGACGGCTGGATGAGCAGCTCGATCCTGCCCACGTCGCCCGCCACGTGGTGCAGGATGGTGAAGATGGCGTCGTTCAACACTGGCGGGTTGGTGGCGTGGAACCTGAGCAGGTCGGTGTAGTGCTTGATGACGCCTGGTTCGGCGAACCTGGAGCACCGGGCGGGCACCGAGTCAGACGGAGGTTGAAGCAGGCACCTCGTCACACATGGAGCTGACGAGGGGCACCGCAGAGGTGGGTAGGGAAGGCCAAGGGAAGAAGGACAACCGCGAAATGAGGAGGGAAAGGCTGACGAGAGATACCGGGGAGATGAGGAGAAGAAGGCTGCCAACGGGCGGCGGGAGATGAGGGGAAGGCTGACGAGGGACACCGGGGAGATGAGGAGAAAAAGGCTGACGACGGGCACCGGGGAGATGAGCAGGGAAAGGTCGACGAGGGGCACCGGGGAGACGAGGAGAAGAAGGCTGACGGTGGACACCGGGGAAATGAGGAGCGAAAGGTCGACGACGGGTACCTGGGAGATGAGGGGGGGAAGGCTGACGAGGGACACCGGGGAGATGAGGGGGGAAAGGTCGACGACGGGCACCGGGGAGATGAGGGAAAGGCTGACAAGGTATACCGGGAAGATGAGGAGGGGAAGACTGACGGGTGTCATTCCTTTGGTAATGCGGTGATCAAGGCCAAGTAAAATATAAGTGTCGCGTCATTCATATCTGGCGTTCGTGAACACGATTTCCGACTATCATGGCCGTCATGTGGCTCTCAATCAATGTTATGCCAGGTACGATGATGTTCCCCGTGATTGTTCACAACACCTGCCCCCTGACTGCCTCGCGCCTCCAGCCGTGGATCGGGCGTGACCAGGCCGCCCACCACGCCCAAGTTACCACCGACTCTTCCCCCCCCTCCCCCCCCCCCCCCCCACCCACACACACACCGGCTCGTGTCGGAGTGCAATGAACAAGCTCAGCACGCAGGTTCCCGAGTCAGGCTTGTCGCATACGGACCGATTCGGTCTCATGCTTCGTGGTATGCATATCTCATATGCTGCACGGCATGCCAGCAGCAGTTTTCCGTGTGAACAATGAAATATGCGATTTAAGCTAGCGCGGAGAAGGAGTATGAGTATGGGAAAATAGAACAATATAAAGTGTTGAATTTTATCATCTATGGCATGGACCCAATGAGCCAGTGTACCAGCATATGATGTGTCTTGCATCCCTTTTAACATGAGTATTTGACACTCAAGTACAATGTTTGAGCAAGTTCTGACTCGGTCCCATTATAGTTTCCAAAGACAGCAAACAACTCACATTCCAAACCAACTCTGTTGCTTGCAAGCTTGCCTGCGCCTGCAGCAGCGGCCTACAGCCACAGGTCCGCGTCGCCGGGTCGCCGATCGATGGGCCAGCATGCGGGCCGGTCGCGTGAGTCGACACGTGCGCGCCGGGCACGTGCGCGCCGGACACGTGCCGCCGCCTCATGTTTACCCGGCCGTCGGCGCCCCCGGGCCGCCCTTGGCCGGCGCAGGCCCGGGGCGCGGCGGCGGCGGTTTCGCCGCACGTGCGGCCCACTCAGCAGGCGGCCGTCGGGGGGGGGGGGGGGGAGTTCCACAACAGTAACGCCGCCACAAAACTCTTACCGGCCGGAGTGCTGCGACGTTACTTCTACTGCCAGTACATATACACGACATTAGTGCTGCGCGACAAAACTTATGCTGCAGAATCTTATACCCGTCATGTCATTGCTTCTAGTGCAAGCACTTTAAGTCATTATTTATACGCGAGCTTACACCTACTTCAATTACTTGCAAGTGGCATTAGCGCTACGCGGTAAAGCTCATACCTAAAAATACTTATACTTCAGAACAACTTATACCAGTCATTGCCTCTACCGCAAAAACTGTAAGTAAACGGCTATACATGGCATTCGCCTTATTGCAAAGTTTTATAGGCGACATCAGTGCTTCAGCAAAGCTTTGTGGTCAAGCCTCTGCGGTATAAATAATGACGATTATAAAATTTTCCGTGATCAGTTTTGTCGTGTAGCACTCATGCCGTATATGAGCGTTTGCAGTAGAGGTAATGTCGTGTTTAAGTAAAGTCTAAACAAGTTTTTGTGCCGGCCGTGATGTCGGGTATAACTAATGCCGTAGCACTCCTGTCGGCAGGGGTTTCTGGGGTAGCACCAATGTCGTGACACCGCTGGAAGAGCGAGCTGGACGGTGGTCGATGTTGCCATGGAGAATGTAGCGGCAGGCAGGCCCACATGAGTGAGCTGCGGGAGACCGACAGGCCAACTGTGATCAGAATAGCCTGAGGGGGGTGGGGTGGGGGGGGGGGGGAGGCAGATAGATTGCTTGCTGTCCGGCAGGGGCCGACGAACTGCTGCACGAGTTTCAGAAACCCCAGGCCTCCGTTGTGCTGCTAATGGTATCAGTAACTAACTGCCGCTGAACCGCAGCATCGAAGGAGTAGCTGATGAAAGCATGGCGCCTACCCAAAATTTGTCTAATTGTATTTTTTACAGAAGGGACACCACCTTCTTGTTTCCATGGCAGTTTTTCGACCCGAAGAATTCTCAAAGGATTAAAATAACAATACAACGAACAATTCTTATAATAAACAAGAGAGCTAATGCTATTTTGCGTTTTGTCTTCGGTCGCAGCGGTATGGACTAGAACGTTACCGACATGAAAACAAGCACCATTATGGTGTACCCGTTTCTGATGAAGCCGTATCAAGCCAAATCAAATGAACCATGGGGTCTTCCGCAACTTTTCGCGTGCCTCTCTCAAAAACTTTCTTGGTAGGTCCAATCTCTATCTTTTAAGGCTAGAAAACATCGGATTTCTATCAAGGATGGATGAAATGTTTCATATTCAGCTGAGCCTTTTTAATATTCCATAGCATGATTAGTTATAACTGTGCTACAAAAAAGCAAGTAAGCGATTTCTGGATGAAAATTTCTCTGCGATGAGCTTACGAAACTGCTCAAAATTGCTCTGCAAGGAGTTCGTTAAAATTGTTCTATAATGAGTTAACGACACTGCACGCGAGTCGTTTCATCAGACGTACTCTACAATATGACACGAACACACACACACACACACACACACACACACACACACACACACACACACACACACACACACACACACACACACACACACACACACACACACGCACACGCACATGCACACGCACACGCACACGCACACGCACACGCACACGCACGCGCACGCGCACGCGCACGCGCACGCGCGCGCGCGCGCGGACGACGTACCCTCTTCGAGTTAAAGAGAGCCATGTCATGTCAGGTCATGTCGGGTCAATCGTCTTCCATTCACGCTGCCGCGAAATCTGTCGTCCGATGTCCGCATCCAGTAGTTCAATATCCTCATACTAAGTTAGCTTTTATGCCAGCTAGTGACCTTACAAATTCACCTATAGCTTTTCAATAAAGTTGCTTAGTTACAACAGTTACCAACGCCCGTAAACGCTTCAACTTTTTAATTTAGCCCTTTTACCAACTTGGCTGTGTCAGAAACTTCGACATGGCTCGCTGTGCCTGATTTCAACCCAACGTTCACATGAGAAACACGGTGGGTGGGGGGTAAGTGGTTAAGTGCGCTTGCAAGCAACATTATGCATACAGATAAGACGGTGGTAGTAGCCTTATTTCTCGTAGGAAAAGCAAGAGAATGAAGAGACATATGCGTTGATATTTCGGCAACATGCGTTTATCGAAACAGATATCTATCTCAAAAACATTTTTTTTCTATGATGCAATGAGTTCGTGATAAACGAAAGCCGACATGCTATGACGGTCAACGGCGACAAAACGGATGACAGAGCATGCTCAAGCGAACTGATATTCGTTTCGACAAAGTATGTTGCCGAAATATCGACGCATCTATGTCTTTATTCTCCGTCTATTTCTCAATTCTCCGGGTTTTTCGATGAGGAATAAGGCCACCACTTATGTCTTGATATGGAAAGGGGCTCAATATCAAACACTTCCGAGCAGGGAAGAAGTTTCCCTTCATGCGTGGCACTGACGAAGATCCTCGAATCCAGGTTTTTCTGTGGTGTTTGTTTGGCAGCGTAGCTTGCGTTTTTTGAATGGTTTTGCTGATGGCGTCCGAGTGGCGCCAGTGACTTATGATAATACAGCAATGAGAGTGAGCGGCTTTTAGCAGGAAGAATGGCAAACACAGCCGATACACAGATCCTGAGATAGCACTAAGATAACTCATCCAGCTAGTGGGAACAAGCTCACTTGGCGTTTGTCAGGTATCACTTACGCAGTCCAAGGAGTTCACAGTAAGACGCGGACGGGAAGGATAGATGGTGACAATTGCTCTAACAAGGCATGCATTTTGAATGGATATGCTTAAAGAACCTGCATCTGCGAGAAATCATTAACCTTTAATTAACGCACTCACTGCACAACCAATAACAATTAACCTCTAATGCAACCACAGCCCCCAGAATTGATCCTCCCTTGTCTGCGGCCGTGTTCCTGACTGGTGTTCAAACCTCCTCTCACCTTGTTTTACAAGGAGTGTTCCACATTTATATGAGGTTTTGCGCTGAAATAACCATCTTGAAGAACTTGTGGTGCTGCTCACAATTCGGTCTTTATTAAGGCCAAAGCTCCTCTAGTTTCACGCCCGCGAAAAAGAGAAAAGACAAAAAGGAAAGAGTGTTTCAAAGTCACTTTGGGATTCATGACATCATAATGCCATTACTCAAATCCTGCCATTCCATAAGCCATGCGGCGATTAGGGCCAATAAAATAGAATTGTCCAGCGTTCATATCTGGCATTCGTGAGCATAATTTTCAGATATAACGGCCGCCAATTGGCCCTCGATCAGTGTTACGCAAGGTACGACGACGTAATCAAACTACGACGCATTGTGGAGCATATTTACTAAACAGAGAACTGTATTGTCTTTTAGAGCAATCTTTCCCGCCTAAAAGTATACTGATGGTTATAAATGAGCCTGTTTCATCATATATGATGCTTGTTTCATTATCTTCCAATGCAAATCATTCTCTCTAACAGTGAAAGCTGCGCGCGTCTCTTAGTAACCTTATTATCTGGGGCTGATACCTCCCAGTGTTTCAGATATATAACGCAGTGCTAACGTGGTAGTAACAGTGTGCCAGAGAAAATATAATAGACCTTGACGCACTGTGGAGTTTATCTACTAAACAGAGAATTGTACTGTTTTTTAGAGCAGTCTTTCCCGCTTAAAAGTATACTGATGGTTATAAATGAGCCTGTTTCACCCTATACGATGCTTGTTTCAACATCTTCCAATGCGAATCATTCTCTTTAACAGAGGAAGCTGCGCCCGTCTCTTAGTAACCTGATTACCTGAGGCTGATACCTTCCAGTGTTTAAGAGATATGACGCAAAACTAGCCATGTTTCACTCGAAAATGTCTCAGCTGCGGCGGCTGTTTCATTTGCGGAAGGCTTCCACTCAGCAGTAGTCAGTCAACTTTTTCCGAGCTAAAGAAGAGATTAAGCGGTTGTTTTCTTAGGAGATAAGCACTGCCTTAGTGAGGTTTTGATTCTACTAAAAACTTATAGAGGACCCCTGAATTCGCTGCAGAGGGAATCACGATAGGTTACAATGGTGGCAGTGTTCCTTTGACGGGACCCCGCGCAGCGTTACGTATTAGCGACCCCCCCCTCTGTGGTATTCGCAGACAGTCGCGGTGTACGGGACCCCGCGCAGCGTTGCGGATTACCGACCCCCCTCTGTGGTATTCATAGACAGTCGCAGTGTCACCCGGTCATTCCCAACATCTCTCTTGTGACCACTTGACCAGCCGTTCGCTTGTTTTTTCCAAATTGTCTGCGAAATGTTCCTTCCTTTTCACCAGCGGAAGAAACGAACGGCTGACAAAATAAGGAAGAAGGCAAGACCAAGAAGGAAGACAAAAAAAAGCACAGGAGATGCCATAGCTTGCGGCGTGGTTCGTATGCAAGTCAGTTCTTCTTAGCATAGCTCGCCGGTTACGGCCTCAGCCTAGTTGTCGAAAATAGAGACCATGCCATTAGAACGCCAGGCATGAGAAAGCAAACCACACGGCCGGGAGCTCCTAAACTGGCTTTGGGCTCACGTGCCCGGCAGCCCCCCCCCCCCCCCACCGTTGCGTACGGCTCGCGGAAGACGGACACGGGTCACGTGACCGCCGTCTCGGCCCGTCACGTGAACAACACTCCGGCCCTTCACACGAGCACCGCTCCGACCCGTCACGTGGGCACCGTCCCGATGCGTCGTCAAGTGAGCACCGTCCTGGTTCGTCACGTGAGCACTGTCCTGATCCGTCACACGAGTAGCACCGTCCTGGTCCGTCACGTGAGCACCGTCCCGGCCTGTCACAAACACCGTCCTGGTCCGTCACGTGAGCCCGGTCCCGGCCTGTCACATGAACACCGTCCTGGTCCGTCACGTGAGCCCGGTCCCGTCCGGTCGGGGCCACGATCCTCCTGCAGGCGCCTCCGGCCGCGTGCCGAACACGCTGGCAGTTGCCCACCCCCACCCCCCTCGGAGTCCCGGCCGTTCGATCGGGTGGCCGCGCACGTGACCGGCGCGCACACTGCCACGTGACCCGCATCGATTCGACGCGGAGAGACTCGGCTTTAGGCCGGGTCCCGTGAGAGCCCCGGCCTAAGAGAACAAGCTACAGCGCTCAACACATAATGTGTCCGACGTACAAGCTGTCCAAGGGACCCTCCACAATTTCCGTTTAGCGTGGAGGATGGAGTGTAAACGAAGGGTAACAAGAGGGATGCTACTCTGGAGTTTTTACCCAGCGCGACCAGTGCGCTATCAGGAGGAGGCGGTTAAAAATTGCTAAAAAATACGTAACGCTCTTTATGGTCAGTCCCCATTAACATAATATCCGAAGTACAGTATGTACAAGAATTATCTTCAGCGTGACCGCGTTTTACCTGAAGAGCAGGTGGCTACAACCAGCGTCCCAGAACGGCCCAGCGACACGGCGTCGATTCCGCTAT